>NC_134404.1:336648017-337248017 GCF_038048845.1 Mixophyes fleayi | reverse complement strand
GGATCTATGGACACTGCCCGTCCTGAGTGCGTACACACTGCAGAATTGGAACGAGACCGTTCCATCGTTGAACAAGATTTTTAGTCCATTTATAAAATCAAATGAAGCGATACGATGTGCTGTTGAATGATAATCGATCATCGTTGGAGTGTACACACTAATGTGATATCGTCCTGAACAGTCGTTTATTGTGTGATTGGCCCAATAGTCAGGTGAAAACCCTGTAGTGTGTACCCAGCCTTACACAACATATGATACAGCGTTCCATTGTTACATGTGTGAGCACCTTCCTTCCCCGGTATTATCTGCTGATAACAGGTTTGATCCGGGAGGATTCAAACACTTGTCAGCTGATTAGATTATCCGTGTCCGTATAGGAGGGGGTCACTGGAAAGCCAAAATATATCCTGTCTCTTGTGATCTGTTTACTGTACTCACCATGTGTGTGGCAGATCCCTCCTGCTGTCAGTGATCAGGTGAGATCACCTCCTTGTAACACTGGTATATAATGCTGCTGATGTGTTATTACAGAGAGGCGTCTCTTTATTCGATTGCATGTTTTGTTTTATCTTATTACCTAGGTCAGTGTTGGCTAACCTGTGACACTCCAGGTGTTGTGAAACTACAAGCCCCAGCATGCTTTGCCAATATATAGCAGCTTATTGCAGGAAGGGTATGCTGGGACTTGTAGTTTCACAACACCTGGAGTGTCACAGGTTAGCCAACACTGATCTAGATGAGGGGTAACGAGCGGCTATTTTGAAGGTTGGAGGGCTGCACCTAGATAGATAATAGATGATTAGTATTATGCGGTGCAAATGTTGACTTGAACCACATTAATTAGACTTGAATTATATGGCTCTTTTATGTTACATTTATTTGTCATTGTTTATTACGTTACCTTTCTACTAAGTGTTTGTAACATCACATTGTGCCTTTGTGTCTTGTTTACAGCTGTTTGTCTTGTTTTATTACGTCCTCTTCTATTGTGACAGATAGAGATAGTTAAGGGGCCGTCAGACTTTGTACGATCGCTCTCTGTTGTTTTAAGCAGTTTCTCCATTTCTTAATGATTGTTTTGGCTGTTTTGATTAACATTTCAACGTTTTCTATGACTGTACAGTGAGCAGCCTTTTGGATTTTCCTCTCTTACTCGTCTTTGGTCTTGTTTAAAATGTGTAGGTGTTACAGTTTAACTGGAGACAAAAGCAGAGTTCTAGAAACAAAATACATAACAAGTCTGACCTCCGTGTGGGATTGGCTATTCCAGGGAGACACACGGGGGAGACGCGGTGTGTGTCCGGGGGAGATGTGATATGGATCAATATAGTACTTGTGAGAAATAATGGTCATAGAACAAAGCACCCAACAGTTAGCCAATCAGGAGGGGTCAACCAGTGCTGGAAATCATTGTCATTAGCGTGTATTTGCACCAGCTCCCAGGCTTAAAACTTGAGCTTTCAGTTCCACTAATAAAAAAAAATTAATAAAAAAGTTGATGTGTGTTAAATAGGCTTCCCTCGTTAAAGGCATGGGGGCACATTTATCATTATTCACATAAAGTGAAAAGTAGTTTTCAATCCTTATCGCAATGATAAGGATTGAACTACTTCTCACATTTATGTACAGCCCTGCAGAGAAACAGCAGTTCCGAAAAACTGCTGTTTCTGTGATATAAAAAAAACATACTTACCCCCCTCTTCGGAAGCGCTGTCTCCGGGTCTTCTCCTCACTCTTCAAGTGCGCATGTCCAGTACACAGATCCCCTCTCTGTCTCTGCAACTATCGTTGCAGAGAGAGAGCTGTGAGTGACAGGGAGGGATCATGTGATCCCTCCACACATGCACTGTACAGCTCTGCTCTCCGGCTTCAGCTGTACATTTACATTACAAGTTTCCGAAAAATTAGTTTTTTCGGAACTTGTTAAATGCCGGCCCCCGAGCAGTCACCATATGGTGACTGTTAGAAAAAACGAACTGCAGCGAAAATTAATGGTTTTGGAGATTGAACAGTCGAACGGAGCTGTCATAAATATCAATTGCAGACTTCCTTTACCTAATTACACGGTAAGTGCACGATAGTGCAATACCGTCATTTGTTAAATGTGCCCCATGGTGACGTTATCATACCACCGATGGGGGATACCCCCAGCGATAGCACTGTTACCGCCGGCAATGTATATAATGGGGCATATTCAGTTGGGTTTCCGTTCCACGGTAACGCGCGTTACCGCAGAACCTGCACCGTATTGCCAGTAATATGGTACCTGAATAACATGTATTTTCCTACACAACCCTATGGGGTGCGCATGAAAATCCACGTTTTTGCTGTAATGTGGATTGACTTTGCGGTCCGTTCCGGCGCGTTCCTGCGAACCGGACACCTAATTGAATATACCCCAAATGTATTCAATGTATACGTCAAAGCGATAAAAAATCCCTATTGCCGCCTAAAAACAAAAAGAGTTTTCAGCCTGTCCGTAGTGATAACAGGTTCCAGAGGCTGTTACTCGTTATACTAGTAAGGTTGAAATTGTTAAGAGTTTTGAATAAAAGCCAATTAGGAAACGGAGCTACATAACACAAAGTACATTTGTCACAATCATTATCCAACTAAGGAACTGTCCACCTTCAGACATATTTAACTTCTAGTTATGTTTGTGGCCCCTGGGTATGATATCCAAGGGCCACAAACCCTGATAGATTTATTTATTCAACATCAACAAACAAATCTTCCTGGATTACAAAAAGCATTGGGGAGGGGGGGAGGGCATAAAAACAAAAAGATAAAGCAATGTATTTAACATAACTGCAGGGGTGTATGTACAAGATAATCAAATTATAGTTGCCTGAAGGTGGTGAAATCCATTTAAAAGCATAACCCCGTAAGACTTTGCAGTTCTCCCTGTGCTGGGACATTCTAAAATATGCTTTTAAGCTTTGGTTCCCCTTTAAATATGTATTTTATTTTAAATCTCTCATCTTATTAATGTCGGCAAATAACTAATAATTGGGATATCACAGTTATGTGAAGATCTTTTTCCTAATCCTCTAACTCTGAGAACTTCCTCCCCACAGACCTGTCCTAGCAGAGCTTTGACTTGTATAATAACAACCAACCCCTAATAACTCTATAACCCACGTTGTCGTTCCAGGGTATGATTTTGCGGCCGTGCTGGAATGGTTCGCGGAGAGAGTCGACCGCATCATTCTGCTCTTCGACGCTCACAAGCTGGACATTTCCGACGAGTTCTCGGAAGTTATCAAAGCTCTGAAGAACCACGAAGACAAGATGCGAGTGGTCCTCAACAAGGCCGACCAGATCGAGACCCAGCAGCTGATGAGGGTCTATGGCGCCCTCATGTGGTCGTTGGGAAAGATCGTCAACACCCCGGAGGTGATCAGGGTCTACATCGGATCGTTCTGGTCCCACCCGCTGCTCATCCCCGACAACCGCAAACTGTTCGAGGCCGAGGAGCAGGATCTTTTTAGAGACATTCAAAGCCTTCCGCGCAATGCGGCGCTGAGAAAACTCAACGACTTGATCAAAAGGGCGCGGCTGTCGAAGGTGAGTGAACTGTGTATAGGAATGGAAATCTTCCTGAAGATCTAGACATACAATTCGTGCCATCAATAGCTTGGTGTGGTCTAGCCCATACCTTCGCTGTGCACCCCTCGTCTACACATAGAGGAGGCAGTCAATTCTGGGTGCATCCAAAATTTAGGAGAGCGCAGTTTATCCGTTTCCTAGGAGACCGTGACATCGCTGAGTTACAAAGTGTTACAAAGTATCAGGGGTTTTAATCAATTTGATAGGATGATGGCTCAACCCATAAATCCGGTACAATGGGGAAGGTGTGTCAGCATCATCACTATCATTTATTTATATAGCGCCACTAATTCCGCAGCGCTGTACAGAGAACTCACATCAGTCCCTGTCCCATAGGAGCTTACAGTCTAAATTCCCTAATATACACACACAGACACACACAGACAGACAGACAGACAGACTAGGGTCAATTTAATAGCAGCCAATTAACCTACCAGTATGTTTTTGGAGTGTGGGAGGAAACCGGAGCACCCGGAGGAAACCCACGCAAAAACGGGGAGAACATACAAACTCCTCACAGATAAGGCCATGGTCGGGAATTGAACTCATGACCCCAGTGCTGTAATGCAGATGTGCTAACCACTGAGCCACTGTGCTGCCCAAGTGTCCGGAACTGTACTGAGAGAAGGGGACTTTTGTAAAAATACATTAAAATAAATAATTTCAGTGCATTGAGACATCCAGAAATAAAGACAGGGTTAATGTGGCTTTCTAGAAAGTGACTTTCAATGAGTTTAGAGTTTAAAATATAAATAGTAAGGAAGTAAAAACTCATCTATTTTAAAGCCCAGTCTGAGTACTTGAAGCTATTCGTATTGAGCCGTAATTCACGTCTGGTATTTCCTGTGTATGCTGTGAATTTCTATCCTTTATAATACGTTCCTGGGGTTGAACAGTCAAAGGACATCATACAATGCTCTTCTTGCATCAAAAATGAATTAACAGTTGGAAAATACATCATAAAAAATGATTTTATGAGGAGCTGGCATCATAGATTTGCTGGGACACTTAAACAACGCCCCCTTCTTGGTAAAAAGGTTAGATTGGCCTATTTTGGCCATAGACAAATTGGAAGCATATTGGTTAATTTGGAGGTCTTGCTGAATGATCAGATCATTGAATTTGTGTTTAATCCACGCATGCTGTTTCCATCAAAACATTTAGATGTATATTTACTAAACTGCAGGTTCGAAAAAGTGGAGATGTTGCCTATAGCAACCAATCAGATTCTAGCTGTCATTTTGTAGAATGTACTAAATAAATGATAACTAGAATCTGGTTGGTTGCTATAGGCAACATCTTCACTTTTTCAAACCCACAGTTTAGTAAATATACTCCTTAATCTCTCAAGATTTATACTATATAATAAATAATATATGATATAAATAATGTATGATTAATACACTTCATTGCAGTATGGGTGGATGAACTTCAAAATATGTTTTCCAGCTATATACCAGGGACGATGTACCCACTAAACTCTGTTGGGTGGGATCCCGTTTGCTAGGAAAGTTTTACGGCAAAGTTTTACTTACTTCCAACTCACCTGTCACTTAATACAATCAAACCTCCCCCTGATGTTTTCATATCCTCACCACATCAACGTAGACAGGAGTATTGCAGGAAAAGAGACTTGTTTATGGGTCCGTTTAAGTTTATGATCCTGTAACGTCTGGTTTCACTTTTCTGTAATATTGACACAGATCGTTTATTCCAATCTGTTATCTGCGTGAGTTTCAGGTGACACAAAGCTGTGAGATAAAACTGGTGAACACGATTAATATGCTTTATGTGGTTGCTAGTTTTTTTTATCTTCTTAAGTAAATAAATAGTGGTTCTGGTTCACTTTAGGCCACTTTTATATGTTATTTTAACGCTAGTAAAATCATGTAAACAGATATAAGAGAAACCACCAGCATTGACACTTGCAGTCAGAAATGTTTGGTTGTAGATCTGTATTTTGGATCCTGCGTGCTCCATTTATTACATCCTACAGTGGAAGGAACAGGGTCCCCCGCAGCACAGAGTATATCAGGAGATGAGTGATGTGTTAGTGAGGACAGGGCTGCATGTGACAGGGACAGTGACATGATGTGAGGAGGGGAATGGAGGCAGCAGGAAGCCACAGACTGAGAGTTATATAGTGGGAGGAGCAGGGTCCCCCAGCAGCACAGAGTATATCAGGAGATGAGTGATGTGTTAGTGAGGACAGGGCTGCATGTGACAGGGACAGTGACATGATGTGAGGAGGGGAATGGAGGCAGCAGGAAGCCACAGACTGAGAGTTATATAGTGGAAGGAGCAGGGTTCCCTAGCAGCACAGAGTATATCAGGAGATGAGTGATGTGTTAGTGAGGACAGGGCTGCATGTGACAAGGAGCTCAAGTTAAAACAACCTTTAATATAATAATGACTGCATATGTAAGTAACTTCCTGCTCCTCTTTGTAGTGTTGATGTGAAGCTCCTGACTGACTAATGTGGGCAGATTGCCTCTATACATGTAACCATATAGCTCCCAACTGTCCCGATTTTCAGGTCTCTATCCTAGCCGCAGATATCTTTTGTCCCTCAGGCCTGCAAGTTGGGAGGTTACCTGACAAAAACAAGAAGCCGGTTGCTATTGGTTACAGAACCTTTTTAGCACCGTTACCTGTGGACCAGTTTTAATAAATGACCCTTATTTTTGCTAGAATAAATTTTTTACTCATGAATTGCACCTTTAAATCAGAGCCCGCTGTCTTACTGTCCCCCCCCAGGTCCACGCGTACATCATCAGCTCCCTGAAGAAGGAGATGCCGGCCGTCTTTGGCAAAGACAATAAGAAAAAGGAACTGATCGCCAGTTTGGGGGAGATTTATTCCCGAATTGAACGAGAACACCAGATCTCTCCAGGAGATTTCCCCAACCTGAAGAAGATGCAGGTAAAGTAAACAGACATAGGAGAGCCTTGTCCTCCTCACGAGGGGGGATATATAGATCCTTTTATATTTTTTGAGTAAAGTTTTTTTAATGTTTTTTGTTTGTGGATTTTGTTTTGTTTTTGGGGTTTTTTTTAAGCTACTCTACCCTCCATAAACCCCCAAATAGTTTCGGTGTGCCTTGTTATTCCGCTGCTCAATGTCGTGAATGAAATTATACCATTCTCGCCACATACACAAACTGGTATAGATACTTGTATTAGTTTAATTACAGACGCAAAATTATGGTTGTATGTGTGTATTAAGTTACATGCGCCCCTTAATCTAGTGTATCGATGGGTTCATCACAAAGATGCTGCCATTTCCTTCAGCACTTCACAAAATTACTCTCGCTTATGGGACACACAAATACGCATCTTAAAAGGCATCTCTTAAGGATACGAGTAAATAAAAGTTGGACGTATCCAGTGGTGGGATTCAAATAACGAACGACCGGTTCTCTGCCCTAATGACTTTTTTAAGTATACAAAAAGATATCCATATCAAGAGGCGGTTATCTAGTCAAACCCAGGTCTGTGTGTGTGTATAAAAGATTTCCCACTCTAAATCAGTCAGAGAATTAACTTTTGTTTAAAATAAATCTTCTACATTTTACTGCCCCTCTGTCACTTTATAAATCCGCGAGCCCCCTTTCCTGCGTTAATGAATTGTGTTGTGTATTCTGCGTGACAAGCCATATTGCGCACATGTACAATGACAGCTTTTTCAGTGGGGAATTACAGGCATTTTAATATATCTATGCCGTGCTTATAATATATACAAAAAACTAGGAATTCATAACATACATTTATATTGTACAGTAAAGGCTATAAATTCTGACACTTATATTCTATAAACAACAGCGGCCCACGGGGACTGCAGTGAGTGAATGACCGGTAGTGCTCGCTATCACCATCTACTGGCCACAACTGGAACTACAACAAGAGTAATATGTATATACAAATTAACCTGTGCATGATACTCATGCATTCTAGTCAAATCAAGCTACTTAAGGTGTTAAAAAGGTTCTTGTCATGCATTTGGGGCTAGGCCAGGCCTCCTCATGGGAAGAGCGTTACTTCCCGACGCAAGCGCCCTTTTTTAACGTGGTTTTGTCCACATGTCACCACCTCATCATTCTTCTCCATCACCTCCTCCTTCATCTTCATCGCCACATCCTTAATCTCCATCGTCTTGCTGTTCTAAAACCTCTCGATACACAACGTTTCTGCTAAACACCTTATCGCTGTGCTCAATCAGTCTTCCTTGAAGGGCAGTATTCATAACCTGCACTTTCACATCACTGCTTCTCCGTACTCGTGAAAATGCGACATACAATTGTCTATGACCAAAGACAGGCTCTGGTAAATAAATACCCACACGGTCAAGTGTTTGACCCTGTGACTTGTTAATGGTCATAGCAAATGCCGCCTTCAAAGGGAACTGCCGCCGTCTTAGCTTAAACGGCAGTCCTGTTTCGTATGGACATAAGTCAATCCGAGTTATCATCACCTTTACTACCCCTCCCACGGGGGGAAGGGGGGATGATGGAAGTTAACTGACTTCACTATTATAATTTTTTGGTCAAATAATGTCAGTATACCAAATTTCAGGTCAATTGGATGAGCCCTGTCTGAGAATATAGTTTTTTCCACACACTAACACATGCCGCTAGGCTTATATATATGTATGTATATATATTTTCATGATTCCTAGTTTAGTTTTGTTGCTGTGTTGATCTCAGTTGTAAAGAGCTACTGAATATGCTGGTGCTATGTAAATAAATCTTAATAATAATAATAATTATATGACTTGTCCAGGGTCACAATAAGCTAACGGTGGGATTCAAACCATGCTTTCTAAGCCTCCGTTAGCAGCTAACCTGCTCCATCATTGTTTATTTATATAGCGCCACCAATTCCGCAGCGCTGTATAGAGAGTATTTGCCATTTGCATCACTCCCTGCCCCAATGGAGCTTACAGTCTAAATTCTCTAACACACACAGACTTTTGGAGTGTGGGAGGAAACCGCAGCACCCGGAGGAAACCCACGCAAACACGGGGAGAACATACTAACTTCACATAGATAAGGCCATGGTCGGGAGTCAAACTCGCGACCCCAGCGCTGTGAGGGAGAAGTGCTAACCACTGAGCCACCATGCTGCCCATCCTTAGTTCCTATCAACATATGAAGAGCTAAAAAAATTGGATTATTATTTCAATTATCTAAAATGTCCTCAATTTATTTATGCTAAAAATCTGTTTTGGTAGGTAAGAGTGAAAGCAAAGTATTCCTGTCTAGGCCTAATTTATATAATTTGGTGTCAGTTTGGCTTTATGTACTCAATAAGTAAGCCCCGTCTTGCTTTGCATCACACAGTTTGTTCCGTGGCAGAATGTGTATATAGTATCAGTACAGATAGAACACATCTAACCTGTGCCCCATCTCGTACTAACCACTTGTTTGTCTTTACTTCAGGACCTTTTACAAGCCCAAGATTTCAACAAGTTTCAGCCCTTGAAGTGCAAGCTCTTGGAGACGGTGGACGAGATGCTGGCACATGACATCGCTCACTTAATGGTACTGGTTAGACACGAAGAAACCCAGAAACCAGTCCAAATGGTGAAAGGAGGCGCCTTTGAGGGCACCCTGAATGGCCCCTTTGGACACGGTTATGGGGAAGGGGCTGGAGAAGGCATCGATGACGCCGATTGGGTAGTGGGTAGAGATAAACCCATGTATGACGAGATCTTCTACACGCTGTCTCCCGTCAACGGCAAAATTACCGGTGCCAACGCCAAACGGGAGATGGTGAAGTCCAAGCTGCCCAACACAGTCCTTGGGAAGATCTGGAAACTGGCCGACATAGACAAAGACGGTTTGCTGGACGATGAGGAGTTTGCTTTAGCCAATCACCTCATTAAGGTTAAATTAGAAGGTCACGAGCTTCCCAACGACCTCCCTTGTCATCTCCTTCCACCCTCCAAACGAAAGATGGCCGAATAGATCAAACAAATCGTTGGAACGACGGAGGAGTTTAAGCTACTACGGTGACGTAAGCCGGCTGTGGCATATTGAGTGATAGAAATATTCCTACATCGAGATGCTAAATACGATTTTGAGCTTTTATTAACAAAGTAACCAGAAGCTAATTCAGTTTTCATTTGTGCTGATATTTACTAAAGAAGAAAGAGAGATTGAAGAGAGACCTTGGAAAGATACAAGACGTGTATCGTGCTTCTATATTCCTATTGCTTTACGAATACCTCAATGTATTGTTACCCTATAATGTGTTATGCCAATAAGTCTGTCGCCTTTAAAATTGTTTTATCTCGTTTAGAAACGTGTGTTTAACAGTCTGTGAAATCCCTGAAGTACGTCTTCAGATCTTTTAAAGATATTTTAGATTATTGTCCCTTTTTTTTTTTCCCCCTTTGTTGAGTAGTATTGATTAATTTGTGAGGAATGTGAAACGATACCGAAGAACGAGATAATACTTTGAAGTCTAAAGATTGATACGTGTGAAAAAGTCTTAAAATCCGAGTTTACGATGTGAATTGACAGAGGTGTAATCGGGTTCCTATGTAAGTGTACTATGGGATTTAATGGAGTGTTTGACACATTATTAGACAAAAACATTGTTCCGCTAGAGTTGGATAATGAATCATTGTCTTAAATTACACTACTTATCCTGTATAGAGCTTACTGTGTATGTGTATATCGTAGAGGCAGCCGTTTTGTAAACTGAACCAAAATTCATGAGAGGGCAGCTTAGGAATTCATTAGTTCCCAGTGATGTCATGGAGGCATGAGGCACTTCACGCCTCATCCCTCATTGACGTGGAACGATATTCATGTATTGATAAGCTGCCTTTTTTTTTTTTTTTTTTTTTTTTTTTTTTTTGTGCGAAATGTCAATTTATTCTGCAAAATTGCTGCCTCCAGTTTGGATGACTGTCCGTTGTATCCTGGTATTAGAGGGGTTTATAAACCATAGTTGTTCAGACAAGGCTGAGCAAGAATAGACAGCACAAGGATTGTGCAAATACGGTATTTTCATCTGCTAAGTATATAACTTATTTTATAAATATATGCTTCAAAACAACGCGCCCCGTGTGTTTTATTGTAGATCCATATGTCATTCACCTTCATCATTCCCAGTATAATGGTCATTCCCTTTACTGAACTTGTTTGTGATGATATGTGATCTGTAGGACGTATTATCATGTGCTAGATGCTGTCCAATGGCAGTTTTGCAGACTTTGTACCTCCTTTTATGATGCGCAACACAGCAGAATGGTAACATAATTGGGGCAGGAGATTTCTACAAAGCGAATCTGTTTGCAGAATTAGATGGTAGTACTTGCAGAGAAGACCTTTGCACCAGCCAATGGGAGGACTTGGGCGGCTCAGGGGCAAAATCAAGATTTCCTTTTCGGTGGTGAGATTACTCCAATGAGATTTCTTGCTTTACGGAAAGGCTCGCGGCCATTTACGCCCTGCAAAAACGCTAGAATTTTGTACCACATCTGAGATGGCCGAGACCAGGGGGTGAATCTATTAAGTGCCGATTTCTGCAATCACAGGAAATCAACGAGTTTGCAGTGAAAATTTAAAGCGGCAATAGCTTAAAAGGCAAAAAAATGCCTTTAGAGACACTGCCGCTTTAGATTTTCACTGCAAACTTGTCGATTTCCAGCGACTTGCAGAATCGACACTTAAAAAATTAACCCCCTTCCCCCGGCCTCTCCCAGGATTTCTGATTTTTGCTCCTTCCTGCTGTACAGAGAAGAACATTTTTGGGTGCATTTTTAATAGTAAAAATGGTCCCCATGTCCCCTCTCTCATGATTATTATAAGCCCGAGGCTACAACAACCAGGGGTGGAAGAGACAGAAAGAAAAGTTGATTTTAATGAAAGGTTGAGGGTGTACTTTGACAGAGCGACTCTCTATCTCTTCCCGGCTCCTCACACCCCAAGGTTACACCGCTAGAGATTCCAGCTGGCGGAGTGGTCTCTGGAGACTGAAGAATAGAGCGGCACCTTAGTGTGTAGTAAGTGATCCTAGTTGGAGGCACTTGGGCCTAACACAAACAGAAGTAGGAAGTGACGCACAGATACAGTGGTCTATGTCAGAGTCCTTGGCATAAGGTCATTGTTGTTCCAGGGCATAAGAAACATCATTCATCTGTCCTGAGATATAAAAGGAAACGGAATCCAGAAAGTAAAGTAAGTGACGTCATCCGGAGAACAGGGAGCAAAGCTGTAGTAAGTGACGGAGAAGAGATTTATGTGGAGTGTCGGCAGAGGCAGTAGGAACACACACAACACAGAGCTTAGTGGCAGCTCACTATCCACCCATGAATAGAACCAGTAGGATAGTGTGTAGTACCGGCGGATGGTGTGATTCCATGACAACCCGCTAAGTGCACTCCAACCAGTGGGTGTTAAACATCATCCTTCAGGGTGACTGGAAGAAGATACTTTCACCACCAGAAATATATCACTGTCCTATTTCTTCATTAGCTTCAAAAATACTGGGCCTGATTCATTAAGGAAAGTAAAGCAAAAAATAAAAAAAAAAAAATGACTAACTTTGCACCTTGGCAAAACCATGTTACATTGGAGGCGGAGCTACATTTGAAATGTGATGGCAGATTTATATTTGGCGTAGGGCATGTCCTTGTTCAACTTTAAATTTTTGTGTAAAAGCCATCAAGTATTTGTGTGCTACATGAAAAAACAGCCAGTATTTATCTTATGTGAAAAATAATAATTAATTTGCACCCCTTGCATTGTAACATGGTTTTGTCCAGGAGAAAACTTACTCTTTTTTTTGTATTGCTTTCCTTAATGAATCAGGCCCATTATCCTTAAAAACTCTTATAACATGTATTATGTATTAAACATTCTGGCAGATCTGCTTGAAGATGATTTGGGTTGGTTTATGTTGAGTGCAGTTTGGTTTAATTTCTAAGTACGATCCACCAGATGAACAGGCGTTCCTCCACCATCTGCCAATCACAAGCCCCCTCCATAGAATTTTCATGGTGTGTTATGAAAGGCTGGACCAGTTATTACACCACACAAACACTTAGCATATGCTCCAGGTTCTGGTGTCGTACTCCTAGGGGAAGTAGCAGTAGCCACTAGCCCAGGGACTTGAGGTCCAGCCATACCACCCATAAACTCAGTACTGCTTTTAATGCTCGAGACAGCGGGAATTCTGCCCACAGGATGGATGCCTCCTCTGCATTTTAGTGACGGTCATTTTTAACTTGCAACAGATGAAGTTTTCAGCTGATTTTGTTTTTACACATCGTGTGTCAACTGAGTGTAAATAAACAATTATTGTACAATACATATAAATCGTGGACTATTGCTTTTTTCCGAAAGACAATACACATCTAACCGCTGAGTCTGCCGACCTCATAACTAATCTGAGAATAGTGGAATTTATTGTGAAAAAGTCACTGAGAGGTTAATGGGATTTTCTATAACGAACGAAACAATTCTATCATCACCATTTATTTATATAGCGCCACTAATTCCGCAGCGCTGTACAGAGAACTCACATCAGTTCCTGCCCCATTGGGGCTTAGAATCTAAATACCCTAACACACACACAGACAGACTAAGGTCAATTTGTTAGCAGCCAATTAACCTACTAGTATGTTTTTGGAGTGTGGTAGAAAACCAGAGCACCCGGAGGAAACCCACGCAAACATGGGTAGAACATACAAACTCCACACAGATAAGGCCATGGTCGGGAATTGAACTCATGACCCCAGCGCTGTGAGGCAGCAGTGCTAACCACTGAGCTACTGTGCTGCCCAATTCTAGTTCTTTATCATGCTAAGCAAAATCTTTGGCACCCGCACCCCCCAAGAAAAGGTGTCCTGCAGACATCATACCTTCTAGTGATATCTCTGGTTCCTGATGAATCCATACGTTGCAACCTCATGAACCTTTGTCCAGCCGACAAAATGTCCGCTTGCGCTGTGTGTGGATGGTGGATAATCACATTCTGTGAAAAGATTGGGGTTTGCAGAGGAACAAGCACATATATTCTTCCTTATTTAACTGTAAGTCTAAGGAAAATGGAACATGAGATACTAGAAGGAAATGGGTAACAATCTAGTTACTGTTAGGAACCCCTCCAGCCGGCACAACACAACCCGGAGTCTACTCTGCCAGTCAGGTGTTCACTGGAGCCCCTGATGGTGGGGACAGACTGGGCTGCAGACTGACAGAGGGTCGTGAAGTGTGTACCGGCTGGGGAGAACCCAGGCAAGAAGAGTCAGGTCCACGCAGAGGTCAAAAGGTAGGCAGCAGGTAACAGAAACGATGAGCAAGCTGAGGTCAGAGGTCACAGGCAAAGTAGCAGAACGGGTAAACGAGCCAAGGATCAGGGTCACAGGAAACACCAGCGAAGTCAAATACGAAGCCAAGGGTCATACACGGGAAGTCAAAACGTAGATACAGGAACAGGAACTGGAGCAAGCAGGTCAGCAGACTGGAGCACAGAAGCTATAACCGGCAATGAGGCAGCAGACCTCATTGCCTTAAATACAACCCACAACCAATCAGAACCTGCCCCTAGACAAGGCCACACTTGTAGGCTAATTGCCAGCACCTAGCAAGACCAATCAGGGCTTAGCACTGAAATCCACACCTGCAGGCTAATGCCTGCTAATTCAGCCACAGGCTAAATCTGCCTGATTGTCCCTAGAGCGCATGCGCGCCTGGCTGCCAGGACACGGCGCTGAGGAAGCGTCCGACCGTTGCCTTGGCAACGGTCGGGAGTTGGAAGGAAATGACGTCCCGGTCGTCATGGTGAGGGCCGGGACGTTGGGACCTACAGGAAGCGAGCCGCGGCGGCTGTGAGTACCGCCGCGGCTCGTGACAGTTACCAAAAAAATTAAAATTTTAAATTAAATTGATAACGAAGTTCGGGCAACACATCTTTTCACGCTTAATAGATTGGAGTTTCTTCCTAATGTACACATCATCATCATACAATGTGCAATATGGAGAGTCCAAAATAGTCACTTTTTCTGGAAAATACAGTGGGAGCATGAACGGTATTAAACCCATAGGGAGATTTTCAAGGGAGCCTCTTGGTTTACGTGAATGGCTGAAGCTAAGGGGATAGATTTACTAAACCTTGTAAAATGCCAATCCGAATCTAGCTCTCATTTTGTAGAATGTTCTAGATAAATGAGAGGTAGATTCTGATTGGTTGCTATGGGCAACACCTCCAATTTTCAGTTTTACTTGGTTTAGTAAATCCAACCCTTTGAGTCCGTCAGTCACATAGTTATAGTTAAGGAAGTTTTACAAAAACTGGTGCAGAGGAAACCGGTTCTGTCGTCCAACATTTTGCTTTTCGTTTTCTAGTCCGTACCAGAACAATGTGCGAATTTTACAGCTGGCTTCTCAGTGCACCAATTCTCATACATTTCCTTTAATGTTCACATGTAAAGAATGATGAGCATGACTGTTGTTGACTAAAGCGTTATCTACCATTCACCGTTACTTATGGCAGAAACAGTTCCAACTTTATCCATGAATTTTATTTTATTTTTGACTGATTTCTGTTTGCATTTAATTGTAATGTAAAGATACCAAATAAAGTCTGACAAATATGTTGGTTTTGAAACCATTCTTCAGATTTGACATTTTATTATTTATATTGATTGCTTGTCGGGCTTTGCAGTGTGTAAAACGTGTTATATTTGCTTAAATATTAGAATGTTAGAATTATAGGGTGTTTTTTTTGCTTTTTTTTTTAGGATACCGGCAGACACGGGCTGGCAGAGTTCAGCCCAGGGGGGCGCCCAGGCGGCCGCATCACATGACACGTGATGCGGCCACGTCCAATGGCCTCCCAGCCGGCCCGAACAGCAGTGAGAATGAGCGGCCCGAGGGACCGATGCCCCCCTGCCCCCCGGGCCAGCCCGCCCCTGGATACCGGGACCTAATTGGTGTTTTAAAATAATGATATTTTTATTTTAAGCATTGCTGTTGTAGGATACATCTACGTCTGATGATAAATAACTTGGGCAGAATTGCCTCTTAAGGGTCAGAGCACATTGCAGTCAGGAACTGCAGCAATTATTTTAGATAAATATTAGATTTGCAGCAATTTAGATGAAGTTACTGACATATGTATGGCCTAAACGTATTAACCAGGTAAAGACATATAAATCATGATCTCACATTATTTGCAATCTGTTCTCTATAAAACAGCCTTCATCATCATCACCATTTAATTTATATAGCGCCACTGATTCCGCAGCGCTGTACAGAGAACTCACTCACATCAGTCCCTGCCCCATTGGAGCTTGCAGTCTAAATTCCCTTCAGTACACAATAAATTCCCCTATTACATGATAACTACTAGAGATGATTATAATACACTTATAATACTAAGAACATGAACTGAGAATTGCTCCGAACATACAGAACAAGCGCAGAGGTACTGCTCGGATCTCCATAAGTTCAGAAGAAAGATGGTTACCAAGAATTGAATACTGAAATAAACATTGTGTGTTTGTCTATACGTGCCGAATAAGGGCAGATCGTGAGAACGGCGTCCATCATATAAAAGGAGAAACAATTGTACTGCACGGTTGTCATTGTATTCAGAATAACATGAGGAACTGAGAATTGCATGTAGGATACAGAACAAGCAACAGCCATCATTACAATAAAGGCAGTAAGTGGACTGTAATATTGATCTTATTTCAAGCAGGTGATAAATTACAAAAAGCATTTTGCAGCGATAATTTTTTGTAGCTAATGGCTATACCCCACTGTATGTAATGGAGACGATCCTTCAAACTATACCATCTGTCAGTGGTAAAGTTTGACGGACAGTGGCTCAGTGGTTAGCACTTCTGCCTCACAGCGCTGGGGTCATGAGTTCAGTTCCCAACCATGGCCTTATCTGTGAGAAGTTTGTATGTTCTCCCCGTGTTTGCGTGGGTTTCCTCCGGGTGCTCCGGTTTCCTCCCACACTCCAAAAACATACTGGTAGGTTAACTGGCTGCTATTAGATTGCCCTTAGTCTCTCTCGGTTTGTGTATGTTAGGGGATTTAGACTGTAAGCTCCAATGGGCCAGGGGTTGATCTGAATGAGTTCTCTGTACAGCGCTGCGGAATCAGTGGCGCTATATAAATAAATGATGATGATGATGATGACGTTCTATAAGAGACACACGATACTCATGGACTAGCTGTGTCTTGTATGTGCTTCATACAGTATGTGGAGTCTGAGCCGCCAAGAGGGATTTGGGGCCCTGGTACAGGGACTTTCTGGGCCCCCCACAAACACATAGCAGGAAAAGGTATATGCATCGCCGTACACTGGTGGCACTATTGAAGGGGGCGTGGTCACATAGTGGTGGGAGCGTGACCAACATGGGCTGTGGCTGCGCCTCTTTACACATGACATTATGGGGGGAATTCAATTAGCCACAAAGTGTCTCTGGAACATCTATGAGACACTTCACCGCAGAGATTTTGACAGAAATCGACGCTCATTTTTGAGTGGAGGTTTCTACCGTAATTGCCGGCCATGTGCGAAGCGTGATATCCATACACCACATCGCTGGCAATTATACTCCCCCCATTGTGTATTAAAATGGTGTTATTCTCACCTACCTGTTATTGCAACTTACACAACGTCACCCGCTGGACAGAAGAAAAAAAAGTCAAATAAATGTATTATTTTTAACTACCTGACAGTGGGGGCCCCCCAGGCAGACCCAGGGCCCCCCTCTCGGCACCCGTGCATGGAGCCTGGAATAAGAGGTCTATCTGGTTAGCTATAGCTAAGTGAAATATCAGATTTTAAGGTGAAATAGCAAACACTTATCATTGCACTGATTGTTGTATTTCTTTCCGTGGGAACCTCCATCATGAAGCACCATCTTCCCAGCACTATGGAGATGTCAGAACAGTGCCGGACAAATGGCTAGTAACCCTCTTTCCATAGTCCCAGCACCACCATTGTTTTATCCTAAATTAGTGATCTAAACTACATTTCCTACTGACAATGCCCCCATTCCTCTGTACGATGTCTCCTGCAAACCGTGACTTCATTGAGACACTAAGGGGGATAATTATCAAACTTTGTAAAAATGAAAAGTGCAGGTGTTGCCTCTAGCAACCAATCAGGTTCTCGCTATCATTTATCTAGAACATTCTAGAATTATGGCTAGAATCTGGTTGCTGTGGGCAACACATCCTCTTTTCCTTTTTAGAAGGATTGATGAATTTACCCCATAGAGCTGATAGTAGGCAAGTACAAAAAGTCTAGGAGACGTGTTTCGTCTCTGCAATGAGATTTTTTCAAGCCAAAAGACAAGTATGGGTTCTTTGTTACAATCCATTCTTATATAGGGAAAAGAAAGTTCCAGGTTTCGTTAGTTAATTAATTAGCTGTATTGGCAACAGCTGTAGTACTAATTACAAATCTGAGGAACTTGTCAAATAATATAAAAAAATAGAACTTATCTACTATATAAGAACAAGGGTACTATTACAGAATAAATCTACTATTACGGAAGAGAGGGGTATTGTAAATACAACTATAAAAAAACATAGATAAATGATCCTAAATAGGGATTTTCATACCCCAGATATATCAAACATATAACTATACATATTTACTACATCAATTTAGAACATATAGAATCCACTAAATAATGATGAATCAAGATACAGCATAAGATGCTAATATATAGATAAGGGAGTCTACAAACATTCTACAACCTACTTCATTTTAATCTGGTTCCTGGATAGTCTGCATACTTATGAATATTGGCCATTTGCCCCTGATGTCATTGGTCCCTAATCAGAGCATGTCCTGAAGTATTAGAACCACACGCAGTAAATGGCTATGTGAAACTTAATTCCACTCATCCTGTGATTATAGGCTCAGCAGTAGTCTGAATTCTTGGAAAATAAGTATTTTAAAGCAAATATTTCCAAGAGACAAAACCAGGACTGTTTGTAAAGACAAACCCCAAAACGGGATGTATTGGTGCCCTATTCTTAGCGGGCTGACTACAGACTACATTGACCTGAATATTTGTTCAGCCCACAAAATGGCTGCTACTAAGTGCCTCAGAGATAGCACTGGTTCCTAGCGAATTGCTAAGATGCATCATCATGATTATTGCATACTTGCCAACTTTTCCTCGTTGCCTTCAGGGAGATCCCGGTGGAGGTGGGCATGCGGGGGTGGGGCTTGATGAATCGCATGATTTTGGCCCATCCCCTAAACGATTGTCACAATTTGGCCAATTACAACAGGGGGTATAACCGTATCACCGACGCTGAGCCAATTTGCTCTGTGTATCGCTGTCCCCATAGAGATCTATGGGGGTTGAGAAAATGCCCAATTTATCAAGCAGCCAAATGACTTTCTTCTCTTCACTAGTTAACCCCATCTCTGGGTGACGTTATCGGTGAGAATCGGAGAATCGGTGAAGCAGCAGCTTACCTCTTCCTGGTCGTTATTTATGTCATTATTTGTGTATTGATGACCAACTTATAATATTTCATACTTGCCAACTTTTTCTCTTTGGCTTCAGGGAGATCCCGGGGGAAGTGGGCGTGCGGGGGCGGGGTTTGATGAATTGCATAATTTTGGCCCTGCCCCTTAACGATTGTCATAATTTGGCCAATTACAGCAGGGGGCTAAGACAATGCAATATTCGTGTCATTAAGCCCAGCCCCCTGCCACTTATCTATTGCGGGGACGAGAACCGGGAGGTTGCCCTGCTCTCCCAGGAGCCTGGGAGGTTACCCAGAAATACGTGAGTCTCCTGGACATTCCGGGAGAGTAGGCAACTATGCGTTAAAGAAAAGCAGCTAATGAATCTCTAGAGACTGAAGTGTCTTTTACATTTCTGTCTCCATTACTGAAGTCATGTTGTCTTACCTGTCAGTCTTTGATTAAATCTTGGTCTCCATGAAAATGGCCACCTCCATAGGCATCAATACATGGACATAGGACACAATTTGTGAACAGTGTCATCATGCCACAGATGGCGAAGCCAACCACGTCTTGTACTGGCTCAGCATCAGGGAGAATGCCAGACTCTTCAGGGAGTGAGGGAGATCACCCCTATTTCAGGGAGTCTCCCTGACATTCAGGGAGAGTTGGCAAGTATGGAATATTGTAATATTCTACAAAATGGCCACTTCCGCTAATGGTGTAATGTATGTAGACATAGACAGAGATGTTCTTCCCTGAAACAGCCTTCTATAGACCAGCTAGTAATAGGGTTGGGTTGACATATATAATAATGTACACACACCCAATGTCAGTTGCCATCACCATCATTTATTGATAAGATGTCACTAAACTCTTCAGTGCTGACCAGTCTGTATATAACAGATCATACAAAGGACAAATCATATATAGAAACAGAACAAGGACGTATTGTCATAACCATGTCCGACTGTGGGTGGTCCTGTGACCACTATAGAGAAACGCTCTGCGGAATTATTTTAGTATAAACTCGGAGGAGTTTTTGGACACTGGAATGTATAACATGGGCTGGTATTTTTACTATTAAACAGACTGCTTCAAGAAACCAAGAAAATGAGATAAACATCTGTCACTGTGTACTGAGCACATATCAAACATACATCAATATCTTATTCTTAGCTCAGCTCCTGTAAGACAGATGAGCCACTGCCCACTTTACATAAACTCGCCGAACTTGTATCCAATGGCTACACAGCCGTCGTAAAATTTACGCTGGTTTCACGTACGGCGCTGCAGACCTTTTGTGACGACCTATAAATAAAAGATAATAATAATAGGCGCTCCCTGCCATTATTTGGCAATTAAATGGCTCCCATGAGGCTCTGCTCCACGTGCCACTTGGCAGCCATAACAGCCAGGAGAATATGGAGGGCCCGCTGAACTCTGCCAGGTTGTCAGTCAGAAGCTAATTGATCTGACCACCCAGCAGAGCGCAGTTAGCACATACTTGCGAACTCTCCTGGAATGTCCTGGAGACTCCCGCATTTCGCGAGAGTTTCCCGGACTCCCGGGAGAGTGTGGCAATCTCCCTGATCGGCAAAATTCGGTTTAAACGCCGCGATTCCCCCGGAATTTGCGGGGCCAAAATGACGCGATTTTGGCGCCCCACCCCCTGCACGCCCACGTCCCAGCCGGCATCTCCCGGAAGCCCGAAAACAAATGTTGGCAAGTATGAGTTAGCATTTACAATTTTCCAGGCTGTCATGCCTGGAGATACTAGCACTTGAGCCTAGAGGTCATAGACAGGGAACCTTTGCAATTCTACCATGTGGAGGAAGAGGGTTTAGTATTAAAATGTTCTGCCCAGATGAAGTCCTTTGAAATCTAAACGTTTGCCCACCAAAAAGATATGTTTAAAATGAGTAAAATGAGAATTTTCGTATTGCAGCGAATGGGTCCTTGGAGGGGGTTAAGAGGCTGCTTAGCACTTTGGAGGAGCTAGATACGCCCCCATTGTGTCGTGGCCACGCCCTCTCTATATGTGTTCCCGTTTGATCCACTACTGTATATATATATTGTTTCTGTCTTGTGTTATGTGATAACATAAACTGGCTGCCTGTTTTCTCATAGTAAACTATGGCCCTTAGGGGTCTATTTATGAAGACCCATCGTTAATGAAGATTTTTGCTTTATCATAGAAAATCTTTTATCGTCCAAGTTATCATTAAAAAGCCCCCGGGACAGATGATCGATACTCAGCTCCCCGGCCATGCCGAATGGCTGGTGTTAGAGGACTGACCAGACCAGGGCAGGGTCCTACGGCACATGTACACTGGAACTGGAAGCCCAGTCTGGGATCCAGATTCAATAAAAAAAGATATTAATAAAGTTATTTAAAAAAAACTGAGAAAAAAATATTAAAAAAATTAACTATTTCAAAAAAATAAAATAAAGCATCTTGTCCTGTGGGCACCCCCAGCTATCACCACCCTGGGATGGCACTAGTTGTAGGAGGACGACGGCGGTACTTTCTTTGCATGGATGTCAGTGCACATTAAGGTACACGCCTACACACTGATGTAAACGTTGCATCAAACTCCACTCTATTTTCTGCAGAGCGTAAATTAATGTTCAACAATCTTGCTTTGAAAAATTAAATCTTGTTACAAAGTACTGGGGCCCAGCCTTGCCTGTGTAGTGAGAGGAGCCACCAACCTGGTGTGCCCACGCCACTCTTTGTTGGCCATGGAAGGGGCCCCAAAAAGCTGCTGTACCTGGAACAGAAATCAGAAATTCCTCTTGACGGCCCTGTGCACCAGTATGCCGATAACATACTTTGCCCACCCGTCTCCCGTTGCAAACTTCTGCCACCATTTTGCCAGGCATGCTACAATTGGTGGCACACCGTCCACGTACACAGGACTGTATGCAGGGGCGGATCTAGGCAACTGCTCTACCCGGGGCGATTTTAGGGGGGGCGATTTAGGCCCCGCCCCCTTTCTAATTTCTAAGGCTGCTGACGGCTGCACAGTATGTGCAGGTCCGTTCAGCATTGGCAGTGTGCTGTCCCGCTGCTCTGATTGTGTTTAAAACATAATCAGAGCAGCCGGGCAGCACACTGTCAATGCTGAACGGACCTGCACAGTGTGCAGCCGTCAGCAGCTAGCCCCTGCTAGGGGGGCGATTGCCCCGATCGCCCCCCCCCTGGATCCGCCACTGACTGTATGTAGATTTTATCGGTGTGTGTCCCCTTTTTAACAGCAAAAAAGTGATGATAAAGAGTGTTCCCGTTGGCTCCTACACGGCAGCTGATGGTTACTCCTATAAGTACCTCAGACATGTCCAGGATATGCCTTCCTGAATTTGGGGGGGACCAGTCCCCCCATGCCAAGGGACAGTATTTTTGACCCATCTTCCGGGAGTGTCACGCATACCTGCTTTTAGCTAATTCCCAGGGCAATGCAGAATTGATTTAATTGAAGGGGAGTTGCCCCAGGGGATGTGGAACACCCCCTCATCATGCAATTAGTAATTAGCATCATTATACACTTTGCCCCGCCCACTGACACAAATGGCGTCACCCACTTCTCCTTTATATACCTCACCTCTGGCTCTGCCGGAAAGCAAGATAAGAAGACTGTGTACATGTACCATTTAGAGATGCTCACTGACCCCCGTGAACTGGTTTTGGTTTTGGATCTGGATTAGCTTCGTGTTTTGGTTTTGGTTTTCGTTTTGGCAAAACCACACTCATGTGTTTTGGTTTTGGTTTTGGATAAAAAAAAAAAAAAAAACCTAATCCTAACTTAAATCCTAAAATATGCTAAAATCAAATAATTTTCCCTTTTTTGTTCCTACATTATTATTAACCTCAATAACACTAATTTCAAGTCATTTGCAGTCAATTTTGACCACAGGTCAAATTATTATTTTCATACACTTTCAAACAAATACTGCAGCGACCTGGCTGGATGGTAAGCGACAGAGCAATGACACAAACACACGGCAGTTCCTAGCACATCTAGGACACATTGGCACACAGCAGTGGCAGAAAAGAAAAATGGGGGTCCGCCCTCCGTGATGTTGGATCTTTAAAAGGAATTCAAAAGTCGCGAGATCCGAGATCCGACAACGTCACAATGTCGTTTTACCTCGTTTTCATTTCTGAGGGCGGGTGGCAGTATCGAGCCGACTCAGCTCGGTACCCGGATCCCCTAAGTTTGGGTGTGTTCGGTTTCCAAGGAACCGAGCCTGGGCATCTCTAGTACCATTAGCCAGAGCAATCTAACTAAACTATATTACTCTGGTTTCCTCCCACAGTCCTAAAACATACTGGTAGGTATCTCCGGAGTGTGTGTTTGTCTGGTATAATGAATTAGATTGTAAGCTCCACTGGGGCAGGGACCGATGTAAAATGATAAACATCCTCCGATCCTAAAGTTCTGCGTAATTCCTGGCGCTAAATAAAGGACAACTAATAATAAATAATGTGTATTTGTTTCCATAGATAAGCTCCAGGCTATCTGTTACCCTCGTACAGCTGCAGCGACATATTTCTGAGAGAATTGGTCCCTTTCACCTGATAGTATCCTCTGCTTCCCAATCAATCTGTCACCAAAGAAAACATGAAGTTATTTTAAGCCTTTTCCTTTCCTTCCTTGAGCTTCCATCCCTTCCCCTGCCAGAGCGCAGCCCACAGAGCGAGTGTGCTGGACAAGGGCGAAGGTTCAAGGCGAGTTCATTCCCAAACTGCTCTCTCCCACCAGCGCTGTTATACGCACATTGTAACACAGCCACGTTATCGCTGGATATGAGCAATGTTTTATATCAATGAAAACTTTATACATAACCTTTTTTTTTATTGCAGTTTATCGCTGTGATAAAAACATATAGTATCACTGCCGTATATCAATTTTACCTTGCGAAGACAGCGACTGTAAAAAGTGACTGTCTCAGCATCTTGTATCTCCTGCAGAGATAACTATCGCCAGGACTTATTGCCACGGTTAATTCTTCCCGGTTGTCCTCTATTGATTTAACTGAGCATGAACGGAGAAAATCTGCACATGTTCAGTATATGCTTTCCCTGGACTCGGCTACTTCTCATATTAATGCTAACGGCACAAATGACAGATACTTTTATGTAATTATTTATGTGTTGATTATCAATGCATCTGGGAAATATTATATGTTGGTCATCAATAAACAAATAATGCCATAAATAACGACCAGGAAGAGGTGAGCTGCGGCTTCACCGATTCTCTTCCGCCGCTGTGGAGCTTTGTACTAATTTCCTTGTTCACGTCACCCAGAGATGGCGTTAACTAGTGAAGAGAAGAAAGCCATTTGGCTGCTTGATAAATTGGGCATTTTCTCAGCCCCCATAGATCTCTATGGGGACAGCGATACACACAGCGCAAATTGGCTCAGCGTCGGTGATACGGTTATACCGCCAGCGTTAAGCCAATCGGAGGGGGAAATGAAAATAAAACCTTATCGCCTGAGAAAATCTGTGTTTTTTCGTTTGATAACAGACCCCTAAATATTGAATATTCTTCCTTCCCTGTAGCTTAATGACAAAGCAAAAAATGTCTGCTCGTGGGGCAAACAAAAACTACCAACTGAGATAACACTCAGTGTTGCCTGATTTATGATTTAAAGTAATTATGAGAGTGAGATGATATCAGCTCGGACTTTGTTACATTTTTTTGAGTATTGGGAGCTGGTTGTCATACTACTTGTTGTGTTCCTAGAAATGGTCTTTTCCTGCAGAAGTAGAAGTAACTGGAAGGTTCTAAACGAGTCCAAATAAATGTGTAAAACAGGAACTAACATTTTCAAGGGAGAAAAAGGCTGCATCTCGCCCCGCAAAGCAGGGAACTGACCAGGGGCTGGCTGGCAGATTTTATTCTGGGGGGGGGGCGAGACTCTGTTCAGCAGCCTATTAGACCACAAGCCCAGCCCTGGAGCTGACCCGTTACATCACTGGCATGCAGGGTGTACAGTGCACATGGGCGAGGCGAGGGGGTGACTGAAGATTTCAGGGAGGGGCACGCTGCTTGTTTTATGGAATCTAAAAACAAATCACTGCTTGGTAGGGGGCTTCATGCTGAGGTGGTGTTAGATATGTAAAGCTCTCAAATATTTGAATTTAATGATCATGTTAAAAAAAAAAGATTACTGTTCGCTGCCATTTACCTAGAACAACAGAGCGATACAGGCGATCAACCCCTTTAGGGCTCATTCAAACAAAGGTGATGGAAAAATGGGTAAAAATCCACCATAGAACGCATTTTAGTGATACATTTTGTAGCACGATTTCCATGCAGTTTTCATACATTTTCATACCAGGACAATTTGCTATACTAGCAGCATGGATAAGCGGATGATAAATACGGCGGGCCATATTCTAAATCGCTCTAACATTTTAAAAGCAGCTTTTTAGAACTGAATGGTGTGAACGACCCCACAAGGAAACATCTATCCCATTTTTGTAGGGGCTTTTCAGGCGTTAGAGATGGGAAAGAGTGTTAACAGAAGATGGGCGTGAATGAGCCCTAAATATTACTGATTGCATTTAAAGACCAAACTTTTTCCACACATTTCTATTCATATCCGCCTATTGATGATAATGTGATCTGCCTTCTGGTTAAAATAAATGTTTGCTAAAGTTGAATCTACCCCATACTTGCCAACTCTCCCAGAATGTCCTGGAGACTCCCGAAATTCAGGTCAGTCTCACAGACTCCCGGGAGAGCTGGCAAGTCTCCCACATCCCGCAATTGCGGGGCTAAAATGACACAATTCGCGGTGAATCTCGTCATTTTGACCCCGTTTTATGTTTTCCTGCTGCATTTTTTAAAAGATCAATCAGATCTTCAAAGTTACTATATCTACATCCTTTTAGGCTGGTAGGTCATTGCTGGGACTTATAGTTCCTCAATTGTGTACGAGTCACAGATTGCTTATAAATGTGTCACTTTTGTTGAGCTATCGAGACAGGCCCAACGCATGTTTAGTGTCACCTCCTGAAATAGTAATCATGACAAATTAATATTTTTTAAAACCAGAGTATTACTATCAAGCTTCAAACCTATATAGTTACTGTATATAAGTATCTTATCATCATGCAAGGTTTACAGTAAGCCTTATGATTCCCTCTAGTAGATGCCTGTGATATTAGTTATTTATTTGTGTTTCTATCATATTTAAATCTGTCATGTTATTGTACCTTGTCTGCTGTTATGTCACATCCTGTCTCCCGCAGTGACTTCTATAAGTGAGTCAAGGTCCATTCTCCAAGCTTTGTGCTGTCGGATATTCCTATGTCAGAAGAGATGACCTTAGGAAGCTCCACACTGCACCGAGCGCAGCCCCTACAAGCTCCTCTTCATGTGATGTCTAACACCCAATATTTATATATACCCAGAAGGAATATGACCTTGGTCAGCTGCCTGAGAAACACAGGTAATAAGGGTTGTTGTTGGACTATATATCAGATATTCCCTTAGAAACTGCTTAGAGTGGTTGTACGGTGATCTTAAATAAAACACCCTGAAAACTCAAAATAACTCTTAAAGCAAGATCATAATTATAGTTTGGAGCAGAGAAGGGAACTAGGAACATGATAGAAACTTTCAAATACATAAAGAGTTATAACAAGGTGCAGGATGGAAACATTCTACAAAGGAAGAGAAGTATTAGAACACGAGGACATGCACTGACACTGGAGGGAAGAGAAGTATTAGAACACGAGGACATGTACTGACACTGGGGGGGAAGAGAAGTATTAGAACACTAGGACATGCACTGACACTGGGGGGAAGAGAAGTATTAGAACACGAGGACATGTACTGACACTGGGGGGAAGAGAAGTATTAGAACACGAGGACATGCACTGACACTGGGGGGAAGAGAAGTATTAGAACACGAGGACATGCACTGACACTGGGGGGAAGAGAAGTATTAGAACACGAGGACATGTACTGACACTGGGGGGGGAAGAGAAGTAGTAGAACACGAGGACATGCACTGACACTGGAGGGAAGAGAAGTATTAGAACACTAGGACATGCACTGACACTGGGGGGAAGAGAAGTATTAGAACACGAGGACATGTACTGACACTGGGGGGAAGAGAAGTATTAGAACACGAGGACATGTACTGACACTGGGGGGAAGAGGAGTATTAGAACACAAGGACATGTACTGACACTGGAGGGAGGAGAAGTATTAGAACACGAGGACATGTACTGACACTGGGAGGAAGAGAAGTATTAGAACACAAGGACATGTACTGACACTGGAGGGAGGAGAAGTATTAGAACACGAGGACATGTACTGACACTGGGGAGAAGAGAAGTATTAGAACACGAGGACATGTACTGACAATGGGGGGAAGAGAAGTATTAGAACACGAGGACATGCACTGACACTGGGGGGAAGACAAGTATTAGAACACGAGGACATGCACTGACACTGGGGGGAAGAGAAGTATTAGAACACAAGGATATGCACTGACACTGGGAGGAAGAGAAGTATTAGAACACAAGGACATGTACTGACACTGGGGGAAGAGAAGTATTAGAACACGAGGACATGCACTGACACTGGGAGGAAGAGAAGTATTAGAACACGAGGACATGTACTGACACTGGGGGGAAGAGAAGTATTAGAACTCGAGGACATGTACTGACATTGGAGGGAAGAGAAGTATTAGAACACGAGGACATGCACTGACACTGGGGGGAAGAAAAGTACTAGAATACGAGGACATGCACTGACACTGGGGGAAAGAGAAGTATTAGAACACGAGGACATGTACTGACACTGGGGGGGAAGAGAAGTATTAGAACACGAGGACATGCACTGACACTGGAGGGAAGAGAAGTATTAGAACACAAGGACATGTACTGACACTGGGGGGGAAGAGAAGTATTAGAACACGAGGACATGTACTGACACTGGGGGGAAGAGAAGTATTAGAACACGAGGACATGTACTGACACTGGAGGGAAGAGAAGTATTAGAACACGAGGACATGCACTGACACTGGGGGGAAGAGAAGTATTAGAACACGAGGACATGCACTGACACTGGGGGGAAGAGAAGTATTAGAACACGAGGACATGTACTGACACTGGGGGGAAGAGAAGTATTAGAACACGAGGACATGTACTGACACTGGGGGGAAGAGAAGTATTAGAACACGAGGACATGTATTGACACTGGAGGGAAGAGTAGTATTAGAACACGAGGACATGCACTGACACTGGGAGGAAGAGAAGTATTAGAACACGAGGACATGCACTGACACTGGAGGGAAGAGAAGTATTAGAACACGAGGACATGTACTGACACTGGAGGGAAGAGAAGTATTAGAACACGAGGACATGCACTGACACTGGAGGGAAGAGAAGTATTAGAACACGAGGACATGTACTGACACTGGGGGGAAGAGAAGTATTAGAACACGAGGACATGTACTGACACTGGAGGGAGGAGAAGTATTAGAACACGAGGACATGTACTGACACTGGAGGGAAGAGAAGTATTAGAACACAAGGACATGCACTGACACTGGAGGGAAGAGAAGTATTAGAACACGAGGACATGTACTGACACTGGGGGGAAGAGAAGTATTAGAGCACAAGGACATGTACTGACACTGGGGGGAGGTAGGTTCAGAGGAAATGTGAGGAAAATCTACATCACAGAAAGGGTAGTGGATAAGTGGTATAGTCTCCCATCAGAGGTGGTAGAGGGTAATACAGTAGAGCAATGTAAACATGCTTGGGATAGTCATAAGGATATCATTATAAAGAGCTAAGGATCAAATAGGGTTTGAGGTTACCACAGGTTAATAAATGGGCAGACTAGATGGGCCAAGTGGTTCTTATCTGCCGTCAAACTCTGTGTTTCTAATTGTTGACAATATATTAATTTGTAAACTGTTACTTAGGGGTCCTATTATTGGTTTTCAGATTACAGGATAGACCCTCTATTGCATCTTGCAGCTGGTAACAAGGGTAATAATTGGGCACCCAGAGATAAGTGGTTGTCAGCGTTTGATTATTGGCGGCAGCCATGGAGGCAGGAGATAGGGACTGTCTGCTCAGCGGGTAAAGTTGGACATCATGATAAAAAATAAATTACATTTATTTAAAAACTGATTAGCCTGGTGCTGAGACCCCTGACCTAATCCGATACAGGACACCGTAAGTCCAGGAGGAGAAACTTAGCTTCTCCTTCTAACGCCATGAGGGGCAGTCTCATAAAATGCACCTGGGTCGTGCTGGGGCTCTAATACCACAGGGGGTATGTATATTACCTCCTAGTGCATTGGGGCAATGAAATGACCCCAACCAAGTGCTAGAGACCCTATCCCAGCCCCATCCAATATTGTGTTTTTTTCCAAAATATAATACAACAAAGCTCCTACATGGTAATATCTTGTATACACCAACCATGTGTGGTGGGGTGAAAGTACTAAATATCTCCTGGTCCTAGGTGAAGGGTTGTACAAAAAACTTGGCACCACTTTGTAGTGGTGGGGTGCAGGTGTAAGTAAATAAAGCCCACATCGGCTCTCCACGAAGTGTTTCTATTAGTTAGCGGCAGTGGAGCGCTCAGATGGCGTCACCTTGCTGCAAAAAGCAGAGCTTTCAAAGCTTTACACATTGCAGAATTTCGCAGTCCCCATATTAATCTATGGGGACTGTGTTAAGAAACGTTTAATAAGATATGGCAGGAGAAATCTTTGATTAATAAGCCCTTCATACATTTTCCAATGGGCCATTTTACGGGGAAAAAAATGCTGTTTTCTCTGTTTTAATGGCTCATCGCACTTTAATACATAGACCTCTAATAATGTAACATCTTCAGTTCCACAAGGCACCTTATTGTATCCTTCTGTCTAATACATGTATATATGTAAAGAGTATAAAAGGGGGTTCTTCATAGTATTTTAAATATTTATTAAGCAGCTAATTGAAAAGAACACCATTGTGACAAAACGCGTTGGGTTCTGGCTTGACCAACTACAACTCTGTCTTGGAGTCGTGTTCCTCTGAGTGTCTTTTGAACTTCAGTTCTGATAACCAAGTATACAGTATCCTACATAGGCAAACCGAGAGGGGGGGTGTACTAGTGCCTGGAAACCCCCCTCCAAGCCTGGGGCACTGTATAATTGAGGTGCCTGACCTTGCTCCCGCTTCACACAGCTCTGCTTGAAAAGGGAGAGTTGCGTGCACCTAACAGTAGCATTGCCCATGTATATTATGGGTGTAGGAAGAGTTGGAGAGCAGCCAAGCATTGTCTAAAATTATAGCCATGCCCCCATGCATGCTGGTCACGCCCACTGGTGGTGTGGTGTGGAAACCCCCCTCTACAAATCCTGCATTTGCCCCTGTCCTAATAGTGCACACTGGTGTTCTATGTAATAAACTGCTTAGTAAAGGTTTAATCAAGTTCTCCCTTTCACTGTTTTTACCGATTTGTTAAGCCCATACAGATTCTGGTAATTTAAAGGGGCAGCAGAAGACTGAATATGGGAGGTAGTTTGAATATCTCTCTGCTAGTGAATCAAGTGGTAATGATTATTTTTCTGCTATGTATGTATACATAACTCACCAGCACTGTGATTACGTAACGTAATTACAGTGGATATTAAATTAATTGTGACACGTCGATCCTTTCGTGTTCGGATTATTACATTTGCTGCCGTCTGCTACATTAGAACTGAAATCAACTAGAGTGGGGGACGTGATTAGTTCCTAATTGAATTACTGGACACCAAAGTGACTTTTCATTCTGTAGTGTCTAACGTCCACTATACAATCACATTGGGACACTCTGCTCCTTAAGAAAAAGTGAATCAAAATGTTGGAACATGTCTTGAAATATTTATTTGTGTATTACATCTTTTCAAGGTATTTCAATGTGTGTGTGTGTGATTTCCAATAGTGACTAGTTACTTCAGTTTTACAATTGTTAAACACACAGGGCCTGAGTCATGAAGGAGAGCAAATCATAAAAAAAAGGGTAACTTTGCACCTGGGCAAAACCATGTTGCTTTGGAGGGGGGAAGTAAATTTAAAATGTGGGGACAGATTTATATTTGGGGTAGGGCATGTCCTAGATCAACTTAAAAGTTCAGTGTAAAAATAATGCTATCAAGTATTAATGTGCTAGATGAAAAAACAGACAGTATTTTCCTTACATGCAAAATAATAAACTAATTTGCACCCCTTGCATTGTAAAATGGTTTGCTCCGGAGAAAATTTAGTCCTTTTTTTTGCCTTACTTTCCTTAATGAATCAGACTCTATGCGATTATTAGATTATTTTTATATCTTATATATATTTAGTTTTATCATATTAATGTTTTCTCTATCAGTAAATTTACTAACACAATTAAGCCAGTATATAAAATTGTATACTATGATTAGATTGCACGTCATTTTCACTTAGCGATTCTTTATTTGGTGCTTTATCTTAGATTAGCAGCAACATCCATTCTATAATTACATTTTTATTGCACCAAGAAGAACTTTTCCATTCGCCAGCTACTCTAACACTATCTGGTCCATAGAGTGTAGAAATTAGTCTAAGAAATCCTGATAAATTACAATAAAAGTACAGTTGGCAACGTTCCCATTCGCAGCTTTTCTGAATAAAACGCAACGCTAAAAATAATCTCAGCGTCCTTATTTTTAAACAGATAGGGCGTTTATTTCGTCGAAAGAGGAAAAACAGAATCATTCACTGAATTGTACAATGAGAATGTTATCAGTGGGATGAACAACAGCGAGATAGCAGAGAGGGGCCGCCCAGGCCTGACGCCTATCAAAAGCCATAAATTACTCCTGAGCAGGTCCTGACAGCAGCAGGAACATTAAACTAACACTTCCACTTAGCAATAGGACTTCCTGGACAGCTGATAAGAGATTCCTGTTATTATTTTTTTGCTAATGTTCTACAAACCTGGGAGCTGGGACCAGGCACCGCTCGCGCCTGCGACATTTCTAGAATGGGATACTCAGGCTGAGGAATTCCGAGACGACATACCTCACCCCACATGTAGTCAGGGGGGTACATCAGCTTGTCACGGAGAGGAAATACAGCAGATGAGTTAGACAGAAAAATAAATGTGTTGGTTTTTTTCCTAAGCTCCTGGTATTCTCAATAGAGATTGAAAACAATATTTAGAAAAGCACAGAAAATAAGTGATCTACGATTATATATTAGATATGACAGTAATCATCATTATCATCATCATTTATTTATATAGCGCCAACATATTCCATGGCGCTTTACAATTGGGGACAAACATAGTAAACTAATAAATAAACTGGGTAAAACAGACAAAGAGGTGAGAAGGCTGCCCGCAAGCTTACAGTCTATAGGACAATGGGAGTTTAACACATGAGGTTAAGTCTACATTTGCAGTCGGCCCAGCCAGACTGCAAAGGTAAAATTGACTTATAAGCTAAATGATCCTGTCACACAACAATGTTGGTCAAGGGGTAGTTGTATAACGGGTGGTAATAGGGTAATGTAGTGAGGTTAAGAGGGTGGTTGAGGAATATTATAAGCTTGTCTGAAGAGGTTGGTTTTCAAAGAACACTTGAAAGTTTGTAGACCAGAGGAGAGTCTTATTGTGCGAGGGAGGGAATTCCATAGAGTGGGTGCAGCCCGAAAAAAGTCCTGTAACCTGGAATGAGAGGATGTAATGAGGGTGGATGAGAGACGCAGATCTTGTGCAGAAAGGAGTTGCAGAGTTGGGACATATTTTGAGACAAGAGGAGATGTATGTTGGTGCAGCTTTGTTGATGGCCTTGTAGGTTAGTAACAGTATTTTATATTGGATTCGGTAGAAAACAGGCAACCAGTGTAGAGACATACAGAGTGATTCAACAAAGGAATAACGATTTTTAAGGAAAATCAATCTTGCCGCAGTGTGCAAAATATATTGTAGAGGTTTGAGTCTGGTTTGGGGAAGACCAGTAAGCAGGGAATTGCAATAGTCAATGCGGGAGATGATAAGTGCATGAAGTAATGCATAATGTGGGGTTCTAGCCTTTGTGTGTATATTGTGCTTTCAGGGTGCTCACCACTATGTTCAGTTCCCCCCCCCCCCGTATATTACCTCCCAATATTATGAGTTTGTGAATCGGGGCAGGGGGTGCGTGCAGAGATTAAGGGGGGGCGGAGTGCGCCCCCCCTCTCTCAGTGGGCCTCCCGGACCCGGTACTCTCGGGGGGGGGGGCGGAGAGTGTGGATCTTATGTTCTGTTCCTCCCTCCCCCTATGTGCGCCCTCCTCCTATCTCGTCACTGACAGATGTCACATGGGACGCGCATCACTTCCTCTCCAACCAGAGGCGGGTTGGGATGAGGGCAAGGAGGCATAATGGTCTAATATCAGGACTCCAACACAGCACTGATGGAGCAAGGTAAGTGTGAGAGAAGGGAGGTGGGTGTCTTAATATAATTTGGGACGGAAGGAAGGGGGACCTTTAACTTAATACTGGCATTGTTTGGGGGTTATTAGTTGAATGAGAGGTATATTTATTAAATGTGAATCTGAATTATTTAATGCCGGGGATGGTTGTGGGAAATATGTATATTTATTAAATGTAAATGCTATTAATTGTTGCTAGGCTGACTTACTGAAATGTGTGTGGGGGGAGGGGGGGGTATTGATTTAATGGTGGACCGTGGGTGGGAGTTAATTATTTAATGGTGGGTGCTATTAATTTATTGGTGGGCGGATGTTGAGGCTATTTAATAAAATAAAAGTAATACCCGTGTATTAGTCTAAAATGATAGCCATATTAGACGATAGGGGCCCCCTGTCTGAAGCGCCCCAGCCCCTCAGAGTCATCATCCAGCTCTTGGGGGGGTGCCACCAACAAGGGTGCGTTGTCATATTATCCTGGTGGTGAGGGTCTGTCAAAGCTACCTCCAACCGCTGGAAAATATTTGAGATAAAATTGGGGGTGCCAGGAGAGATAGTTTCTCTCACACAGCTGATTTCCTCTCAATAATCCCATTAAAAGTCATCCTCTTGTATCTCCCTGTTATATAAAATAGTTGATAACAGCGAGCAATAGCTTGCAATCCGCTATATAGCAAATAATTACACAATGTGACTCCTATTAAGTTCTTTCAAAGGTAGCTGAACACTTACATCAATGTTGCTGTTTGTTATTAGTAGCTCCGTTATTATGTCTATATTAATTATATCACTGTATAATGCAAAAAAAACAAACTGTGAAAAGATGTATGTGATCCGTGTCCCTGTGTGTACCATGTCTCTCTGTATGTGCACATATGCCCCTATGTGTAAATATTAATATTCCTTTGTAAGGATATCTGTCATTTTATATAATGGGCCTCATTTACTAAGCGCAAAAAGGCCGCCCACATTTCTGCCAAAGAACTTCGGTGTAGAGCAAGATGGCGTTTATGGAGGATCGGGAGTTTGTAAGAATTGGGCAGAAATGGCAGGAAAGAGGTGAAGAAGGTTAATTTTTAGGAGCGTTCCTTACTTCACGGAGGAACTCACGCCCATTTACACACGTTGTCCTCTTGCTCTCAGAAATCATTTAACCCATCGATGAGGCTAGGTTGAGTGGAGTATGTTAGGACAAAACATGAAACATTTTATTTAATGTCAGGGTAGTTTTACAGTGGTCGGAGGTTGGAATTTAATGTGATATTTCCACTTTTGCGCAGTTCGCCTGCTCACATACTTAGACGTGCTTCTAGTTACTGGTAGTTTAGACGGACAATCTAGGTGCACAAGTGTAGACTGCGCTGTTCTGCTCTGCGCATGGGGTGTGACGAAGCACACTCAAGTACACATAAGTGTGTACATCTGTGTAGCACGCTCCAAACAGCACCGACCTTGATATTAAGATTTCTTTTACAGATCCCAGAATCAGCAGCTCCTCAGACCCGCTACACCTAAGGGGACAGAGCGCAGGTTTAATTTTAGAAGGAATTCTGTGTATTCTGTTGGTGGAATAGTTCTGTATAAATAGAATTTCCTGTGAAGCGGGGGACGTATTCCTGTTATGATTTTTGTCTCTCAATCCCAAACTAGCTGATGCTGATTGATGGAGGTTTTTCATTTTGGGGGCAAATTCTTCTTCCAGGGTGGATGTTTTTGTATCAAACCTGCAGATCTAAACACTTTTTTTTTTTTTGTCTTCTGGGTGTATTTTTAGAGACAGGAGTTTATTTTCTTTTGGACAATAGATTTCTCAGTGACTCTTGGAATAAAATGCGGAACGTAATTTGTACTGTGACGGAATGTACCCTCATTAGATGGAGTATTTCTTCCTTTACCTCTTGTCCTTAGTATATGAACATACAATGATTTACATTGCTGCCAACTGACCCCAATTTATAGGAACATTTTTGTCCCTGACTCACCACCTGCACAATTCACTTCCTCGTGTTCGTTATACTGGATGCAAGTTTTGCCATCTAACTATATTCTTTGGGATTTAAGACTAAATATTTATTAAAAAGGAATATTTAAAATCTAAAAAAAAAAAAGTCATTGTAACCAAGTAACATAAGCTACATGGCCAAAAGTATGTGGTCACCCGAGCATCACATCCATACGTGCTTGTTGGACATCTCATTCCAAGTCCATGGTTATTAATATGGAGTTGTTTCCCCCCCCCCCCCCCCATTGCTGCTATAGCAGCTTCCGCTCTTCTGGGAAGAATTTCTAGATTTTGGAACACGGCTTCCTGGACTCTCATCCAACCAGCCACAAGAGCGTTAGTGATGTTAGCACTGATGTTGGACGATATCATCTGGCTCGTAGTCAGAATTCAAATTTATTGCAAAGACGTTTGATGGGGTTGAGGTCAGGGCTGTGTACAGACCAGTCAGGTTCTTCCAAACAAAACTCAGGAATGTTTTGATGGAGCTTGTTTTGGGCACGGGACACTGTCATGATGAACGGAAAAGAGCCCAAACAGTTGCGACAATTTTGGAAGCACAGCACGCTCTAGAATGTCATTAAATGCTATAGCAATGATTTCCCTTCACTAGAACTAAGGGGACAGGCTGAACTATGAGAAGCTGCCCCAGACCATTGCTCCTCACCCACCAAACTTTACGGTTGGCAGAACACATTCGGGTAGGGTGCGTTCTCCTGGCATCCACCAAACCCAGATCAGTTTGTCGGACTGCCAGACGGTGAGGCGTGATTCGTCACTTCAGAGAAGACGTTTCCATTGCTCCAGAGTCCACTGGCGGTGCGTCTAACGCTACTCCATTGGACATTTGGCATTGCGCATGAAGATCTGAGACATGTGTGTGCGGCTGCTCAGCCGTGGAAGCCCAATCCTTGGAGCTCCCGACGAACACTTCTTGTGCTGACGTGGCTTCCAGAGGCAGATTGGAATTTGGTAGTGAGTGTTGCAACTGAGGACAGACGATTGTTATGAGCTACGGACTTCAGCGGCGTTCTCTGTTCTATGGGCTTGAGTGGCCAATCACTTTGAGTCAACAAAAAAAAATGCAGGCCTCTCCCCTAGGTCTTTCCAATCTGCCAAGGGGAATCCAGCCCGGTGCTGCACGGCCTGGGGATGGCTTCACACTGCTGGCTTTCCTGCCATAGTGCCACCATCCCTGGCTGGCAAAGCCTAGTGCTGGTAATAGTGAATTCGGGGGGACCCCACGGTTTTTTTCCCCCCAATTTTGCTAGCACTATTGTTAGTTAGGCTGCTTGGGGAAGGGGGTCTGTTTATTTTACATTTATTGCCGTTTTTTTACATCTGCTTATTTATGGCGACATTTTAATTGTCATCATTACAACCCTGTAGACGTTATAATAGTGTGTCAAATGTGTCGACATTTTAGATGTCGACATTTTGCACTTGTAGACATTATGAGTGTAACCATTTCAGTTCCATCAAGGAACGTAAATGCCGATTTTGTGTGTATAATCCGCAAATTTGATCTGTGCATAGCTAGAACCCGACCATATGTAACTAAACACAGCAACGTTCAATTCATCTGCGTATGCAAAGGACACTTACTACAACTTACGATTTCTTGGAGGGAATGGGGCGGATAATGGGCATTTGCAGAAAGTCAATATACATTAGGGCGTGCTAAACTCGAGCGAATGCAGCCACGTCTGATTCAAGCTTTGAGCATCTCAAAGGTACTTGGTTTTCTGCCGTATCGCTTGCTCCAGCTACAGGGCTGGTCTAAGCCCTGAGCAGTAATGATGACAGTCCCATATGCATGCTATAACATGTGTTTGCAATTAGGAACAAATGTAAAGACGTATTTAATGTTCAATAGATTTTAAGAACATCCCAAAAAATGTATTTGACGGGGGGGAAAAATTGTTTTAAAAAAACACTTTTTTTAAAAAAAAAACAACTTTGATGCCTATATTATTAACAGGTGACATTAATTTCATTATTATTTTTTTTCTGTACGTTCTTTTACAATTTATATGTGCCATATTTGGGAGGGGCCCTCTGTTCTTACTTGCTCGTACCCAGTGTCGGACTGGGGCATGAAGGGCCCACCGGGGGACTGCAACGCTAGGGGCCCCGCCAGAGGGGGTGTGACCAGCCATCATAGAGGCGAGACTAGACGCTAGAGGGGGAGTGGTCAGCCCACGAAGGACAGCTAGCACCTTAGTGTAGTATATAAAGCATACAGTGTGTGTATAAAGAGTACACAGTCTGACCTGACCCTTAGATTGGGCAGAACAGTCACCATAAATCGGGATTGTCCCACTAGACCAGGCTTGGCTAACCTGTGGCACTCCAGGTGTTGTGAAACTACAAGCCCCAGCATGCTTTGCCAATATATAGCAGATTATTGCTGGAAGGGTGTGCTGAGACTTGAAGTTTCACAACACCTGGAGTGCCACAGGTTAGCTAAGCCTGCACTAGACTCAGAATATTTGACAGACTGTCCTACCTGTTGTCACTTTTACCACCTGTACCTGCAGGTTTCTTTAGTTGCGGCTTGTCTGGATCCTGGAATGTTGAGGGACCTATTTGGGAAAAAATAATGAGTACATTTAGAAGATTCCAACCAGCCCTGTCATTAAATCAATAGGACCAACAATTAATACATAGGCCTTCCTCCAGCCCCAACATGCTCCAGCCCCTTCATGCTTAGCCCTTCACTCTGCCATCATGCTCCCCCTTCACTCTGCCTTCATGCTCCCCCTTCATGCTCCCCCTTCACTCTGCCATCATGTCCCCCTTCACTCTGCCTTCATGTCCCCCTTCACTCTGCCTTCATGTCCCCCTTCACTCTGCCATCATATCCCCCTTCACTCTGCCATCATGCCCCCCTTCACTCTGCCCTTATGTCCCCCTTCACTCTGCCTTCATGTCCCCCTTCACTCTGCCATCATGTCCCCCTTCACTCTGCCTTCATGTCCCCCTTCACTCTGCCATCATATCCCCCTTCACTCTGCCATCATGCCCCCCTTCACTCTGCCATCATGCCCCCCTTCACTCTGCCCTTATGTCCCCCTTCACTCTGCCTTCATGTCCCCCTTCACTCTGCCTTCATGTCCCCCTTCACTCTGCCATCATGTCCACCTTCTTTCTTCCATTCCCTCACTTACCTTTTCTATCTGCTACTTTCTTCTCTTCTGTCTTCTGTCTTCTGTCTGCCGTGCTCCTCACTGAATGTCGGGCGTGATGACGTCACACCCGGCATTCAGTGCGTGCGGAGCCGGCGCCGCAGTCACGCGAGGTTTTTTTTGTTTGTTTTTTTTTCTTCCCTTCAGTTACTCGCTCCCCCCATCAACGAAGAGGGGAGCGATCAGGGTCGGGGCCTACCGGTGGATAGACCGGTCCCCCGGCGGGCCAGTCCGACCCTGCTCGTACCCACCAGCTAGCCGGGGCGAAGGACTGCTATGGTCCTCAGACCAGGTCACCAGGGGGACCGTCAGAACATTCTAATTTGTATGGAACTACAAGTCCCAGCATGCTCAGGAATGTCTCAATTTTTTTCAATAACTTTATTTTAAACTGATATTAGGCTGCCTGTGGATCTCTAGCTATTGTGGAACTACAAGTTCCAGCATGTCCTGCAAATATCAGTTCTACCACAACCCTGGATAGCCTCAAGCTGCCTGCAAGGCTATAGAATAAAGGTTGTAATCATTTAGTACAGTGATACTTCTATTACTTGGCTACAGTATATCTAATGTTCTTGTCTGGGAGCCAGAAGTGTCATTTAAAGCAACAATTATGAGTGATTCTGATTGCACAGAGGAAGTGTTACAGATCTCATCACGTCCTCCTATAACCTTATATTTGGTTACATTACAATTCCATTTTCCCTGTAATTAGTTTTTTTCACAGTGAGCTGCTATTCTGTCTCAGTAACCAGATCGTACAAATATGTAACTGATGTTATTTTATTATAAATTCCAATCATTTCAGTATTTGCAGCTCCAGCCAGTGCGGGATTATCAGCAAGGGTCCAAACATCACAGGGCTACTGGTCAGGATCCGGACCGTTGGCCACGAACGTAACTGATGATATTGATAGGAGCCAGGACCGGTGCTTTCACTGGTGAACCTAGATGGAGCGTCAGGGTGTAGGGGCCGCCTAAAACACTAAGGGCCTAATTCATCTTCTGACGCAAGTCCATTTCCGTGGCGTATATTGTGTGAAATAGCTCTCTGCATGCTCCTGAACGGGACTTACGCCCGTGAACGCAGCTACATGAAATTCATGTATGCAGGCAACTGACAGTTACGACTTCCTACAACTCAAGGACGGAACTGGGACAGGTAGGCATAGGTAAACCAAGGGGGGTTTCCTAGTGACTGAAAACCCCCCTCCAAGCCTGGGGCACTGTATAACTGAGGTGACTGGACCCTGCTCCTGCTTCACACGGCTCTGCTCGAAAAGAGAGGGCTGCGTGCACCTAACAGTAGTACACGCAGCATTGCCCATGTATATTATGGGGATAGGAAGAGTTGAAGAGCAGCCAAGCACTGCCTAATATTATAGCCCCCATGCATGCTGGCCACGCCCACTGGCGGCGTAGGTGTGGAAACCCCCCTCTACAAATCCTGCGTTTGTAGGGGCAGACACAAGTAGACAATGTACAGTGAGGGCATGCCGAAGGCGAGCGTACAGACATGCGTCAGATTCAAGTTCAGGGCATCTCTTAAGTACGTGTTTTTTAGCCGTATCACTTGCACCAGCTACAGGGCAGGTGTCAGTGCCGACTGATGTGATGACTACACGTATGTACGCCAGAACATGCGTTTGCAAGTAAGGGAAACTATAAAATTGCATTTTATGTACAGTACACGTTAAGAACATGATATATGCAAATAAGTATTTCATGTAAAAAAAAAAAAAACTATTTTAAAGACATGTAGTTTTATTAATCATTAAAGAATATATAATATATATAAAATGTTTTTTTTCCCATGCCTTCTGAGGTGCACTGTGTTCTGTCTGTCATACGGCAAGTAACGTATAGCCAGAACGTACTTGTGAAATGCTCCTATATCTTGAGATTCACTGGCGTACGTGACCTTGGGAGGTAAGTCAGAGCAGCAGTGAACGACAATGCGGCAATGACTGATGTTTAAGGGGAGCGGAAGAGAGCGCGCTGCAGCCTAGCACTGCGTATGTGTTAGAAACGCCCCCGCTCGGCCTATACAAATGTATGTATAAAGTCCCATCAGAAAGCACAGATTATTAAACACATTAACACCTGTTAAGAATTATTAAAAACCAAAAAATGAATTTTATTTTTTACATGAAATAAATTTATCAGGATGTTATTAATCTCTACTGTACACAAAATGCATTTTTACATTTGCTCTTGATTGCAAACACATGTTCTAGCTGCCCCCCCCCCCGGCCCCCTCGCCCAGCCAGTCCCTTATGTTTGTCCATCCTCTATAGGGCGTTAGCAGCTCTAGTTTGGGCCAGTGTTTGTTGCTTTGGTACCTTAAGCCACATTTTATCTGTGAAGTCATTTGTCTCACGTATAATTCAATGACTCCGGATAGTGAGGGGCCATGGGGGCTGTCTTTATTACAAGGGGGGGGGGGGTGTTTGTAGCTTTGTATTACATTGCTCAGAGTGGGTCCAAAAATGGAGTGTAAAATGGGGGTGCAAAACGGGTCCCCAAATATAGGATGAGACTCTGCAAAAACAGAAGCCTTTTTGCAGAGTCGAAATAGTCATGTCCCCCTCCTGATGGCACGATACACCCCTAAAATGTGCCCTGTGGGACTGGTCGACTCAGCCTTCTAGAAATGAAAAGTGGAGCTGTTGCTCATAGCAACCAATCAGATTGCAGCTATCATTCGTCTAGTACATTCTAGAACATGATAGCTAGAATCTGATTTGTTGCTATGGGCAACACCTCCACTTTTTTCCTTTCTAGAAGGTTGAGTTAATCTACCCCTTTGTCTCATTACAATAATCTTGCTCTGTGAAATCAAACCTCGTTTCTGTACTCCGCAAAACACTGCGCATATCTCAGTTGGATATTACAGTTGGATATTACAGTTGGATATCTCAGCTGGAGCTGCGCCCAACTCTCCCTCCTAAGTATGTAGCCAAAAGGGAAGGACTTAGCTCCAAGAGATAAGCTTAGCAAATACTAAATGACTTAACAATGCCCAAAAAAAAAAAAAAATCAGGCCTATTTTTATCCTCAGTATATAATTTGGGACTTGGCCTGGTTTCTTTGTGTATTAGAGGTGAACATCCTAATGCCCTTGTAAAACGCAATATTATTTTCCTGCCAGGATGAGAGATTCAATAATAAACGACTTAATCACAGCTCCTGTTTGTATAGAAAACAGGATAAAGGGGATCTCGATGTTCAAGATTTCGGCTGTGGGCTGTTCCCTTCTGGGACAGAGGGATTTAGCAATTAAAAATCAAATCTCTACTGACAATAATCTACACTGGATTTGTGTTACATGATATAATTAGACCATTGTAGGCTGCTGTCACTCTGCAGTCTAATGACCGAGGAAAATGGTGTCAGTTATGGCAACGTGCGCCCCCATCCCATGGTTGCTCCACCCCCTTTCTCCATCCCCTCCCCCAGCACCTTGGCTTTGCATTAGTTGCCAGCATCATCTTTCCTTATTAGGAGTCTGGCGCTACTCTATGACATCATAAAACAGCGCCACACCCCCAACCCATTACCAATATGGCGACCAGCAGCCGGCAGCTTGGCAGATCAGAATCTGCCCCTCAGCGTCTGATGCACAGTGAGAGGGTGCCACGGGGAAAATATAGACACTGAATGTGTGACATTATTTCATTTATTAATTATCATCATCATCATCATCATTATTTCTTTATATAGCGCCACCAGTAGCGCTGTACAGAGAATATTTATCATTCAGTCCCTAAACCATTGGAGCTTACAGTCTAACTTTGCTAGGAACATGTGAGCTGAGGGGCAAAGTTTAAAAAGTGAAATTAACATAAGGAACAAGTATAACAGAGCCAGAGGTTTGACTGAATGTTAGGATTGGGACTAGTGGTTCTATTAAAGGTTAATATTTCCTTTGACACATTTTTATTATATGACATAAGATAACTAAGGGTCACTTTGCCTCACTCGGCTCAGCCTTCAAGCGTTCCACCTTTGTCGTAGGAATTTTTTATTTTCCCTGCAGCCGTCATGCTCTCAGCACTGGCAGCCTAAGGAATTTAAATTGAACACACAATCCTTGTATAATTGGCTGGAAATGGGGAAGAGGGGAATGTTTAATTATTTTATATTAATTGATAATTATTTAAACGCTTCTGTCATCCCCTTTTCCTCCCTCCCTTTCTTATATAAGACATATGAGGGGCGTGTCAGGCTCTGTGGTCATGTGATTACATCAATCACGCTGCTTGTTGCTGCTTCTCCTTGTCAGTGATTGGCAGCACAGTGCTGAGCTGTGATGTCATCACGCAGCGCCATGCTCCCAGCCTATCAGTGACATGGAGTGAGGGGGTGAATGACATACAGAGGAGGGGGTGATAAAGGAGGGAGGAATACGCTACAGAAGAAGATGTGGGAGTAATTAATTATAGAGGAGGGTGGAGACGATGAATTAAAAAGGAGGTGGAAGTGTATATTTTTCAGGAAGCTACACTGGAGGGCGAAGGAGGGTGAAATGAATTACAGGGTGAGAAGGTCCCTGGTCAGAGTAAATTTGAACTGATAAGCTATTATACATGAAGAACTTCTCCCACAGGACTTTAACAACAGTTCACTTTTTTCGGGCTGCACCCACTCTATGGAATTCTCTCCCTCGCACAATAAGACTCTCCTCTGGTCTACAAACTTTCAAGTGTTCTCTGAAAACCCACCTCTTCCGGCAAGCTTATAATATTCCACAACCACCCTCTTAACCTCACTACATTACCCTATTACCACCCGTTACACAGTTTCACACAAGACAGCTACCTCTTGTCCAACATTGTTGTGTGACAGGATCATTTAGCTTATGAGTCACTTAAACCGAGGGGGAGTTTCCTAGTGCCTGAAAACCCCCTCTCACAGCCTGGGGTACTGTATGCTTGAGGTGGCTGGACCCTTCCCCAGTACCAGCCACTTTGCAGCTTTGCAGCTTTTCAGCTTGTGTGCAGAGCGTTTCTGTCTGCAGTGTTCACAGCCGTCTCTCCCCAAATAAGTACTAAAAGCAGCAAAAACTGGTAGGAGAGAGCAGGACAGTCTGCCAACTGTTCCGACAAAGTCAGGACTCTGTCCTGATTGTAGGGACAGTTGGGAGGTATGTCCAGATTCACACGGCTCTGCTCGAAAAGGGAGAGCTGTGTGCCCCTAACAGTAGTGCACGCAGCATTGCCCATGTATATGATGGGGATAGGAAGAGTTGGAGAGCAGCCAAGCACTGTCTAAGATTATAGCCACGCCCCCATGCATGCTGGCCACACCCACTGGTGGTGTGGTGTGGAAACCCCTCTCTACAGATCCTGTGTTTGCCCCTGCATAGGTCCATCTGTCTCCAAATGGATCTGTTAATTTGAAGCTATTGGTAAATCCTCTTTGGTTCATTTTTTGGAGGGGAGACTCTACTTGTAGGTGATTATCCTAGGGATGTGCACCGGCGACTTTTGAGGTCTCGTGTTTTGTGTTTTGGATCCGGATTTTCGTTATTTTTGAGGTTCGGATTTGTCTCGCAAAACACTTGACGAAAGGTCTCGGTTCGGATTTAAGGTATTGGATTCGGATTTTTTTTGAAAAAAACATAAAAAGTTTAAAAATCAAGTTTTTGTGCTTATTTTCACTCCTAGGCTATTATTAACCTCAATAACATTCAATAACAAGCATTTCCACTAATTTACAGTGTATTCTGAACACCTCACAATATAGTTATTAGTCCAAAACGTTGCAACAAGGTATCTTTCTGGACTGCGTAGAGGAGTGGGTCACCACAATATATATTAAAAACCCTGAACTTTTATGATTCGCACCAATAATTGTACCTGGACTGCGTAGAGGAGTGGGTCACCACAATATCTTAAAAACCCTGAACTTTTATGATTCGCACCAATAATTGTACCTGGACTGCGTAGAGGAGTGGGTCACCACAATATCTTAAAAACCCTGAACTTTTATGATTCCCACCAATAATTGTACCTGGACTGCGTAGAGGAGTGGGTCACCACAATATCTTAAAAACCCTGAACTTTTATGATTCCCACCAATAATTGTACCTGGACTGCGTAGAGGAGTGGGTCACCACAATATATTAAAAACCCTGAACTTTTATGATTCGCACCAATAATTGTACCTGGACTGCGTAGAGGAGTGGGTCACCACAATATATTAAAAACCCTGAACTTTTATGATTCGCACCAATAATTGTACCTGGACTGCGTAGAGGAGTGGGTCACCACAAGATATATTAAAAACCCTGAACTTTTATGATTCGCACCAATAAATGTACCTGGACTGCGTAGAGGAGTGGGTCACCACAATATATTAAAAACCCTGAACTTTTATGAATCGCACCAATAAATGTACCTGGACTGCGTAGAGGAGTGGGCACTGGGCACCACAATAAAATATATAAAAAACCTTCAACAGATCTGCATTACACTACACATACGGCTGCTCCTCCATCCTCTCCATCATATACATGTTGGAGTTTTAGCGTGTGACAACCTCTTGTTTTTGATAATGTCAGTGCATTTGGAATATTTTTCAATTTGCCCCACACCACTGAATGTACTTTATCTATGATACGCATCTATCTATCTTGACCATACTTGCCAACTCTCCCGGAATGTCCGGGAGACTCCCGCATTTTGCGAGAGTCTCCCGGACTCCCGGGCGAGTGTGGCAATCTCCCGAATTCTGCCCACTTCACTAGGAAGTGCCCACTTCCTAGTGAAGTGGGCAGAATTAGATCCCAAACGCCGCGATTCCCGATGAATCGCGGCGTTTAGCCCCGCCCCCGCTGTCAAATGACGCAATTTGCGTCATGACGTCACAGGGGGCGGGGCCGAAATGACGCGATTTTGGCCGCCCCGCCCCCTCACGCCCCCCTCCACTGGCTGGCTCCCGGAAGAGAGCTGAAGAAAGTAGGTAAGTATGATCTTGACTGCGTAGTGTGGTGGCCCCGGTACACAATTTTGTACCGAGGCCACAATATAATTAAAAAACCCTCCACGTGTCAGAATTCCACCAAACAAGTATCTGGACTGCGTAGTGGGGTGGCCCCGGTACCCAATTTGATACCGGGGCCACAATAAAATAAATACACCCTCCACGTGTCAGAATTCCACCAAACAAGTATCTGGACTGCGTAGTGGGGTGGCCCCGGTACCCAATTTGATACCGGGGCCACAATAAAATAAATACACCCTCCACGTGTCAGAATTCCACCAAACAAGTATCTGGACTGCGTAGTGGGGTGGCCCCGGTACCCAATTTGATACCGGGGCCACAATACCTCCTCCAAACATGCTACAGACAATTCGTCATTGAGATCCCATCAAGTACAGGGCCGCCGAGAGGGGGGGGGGAGCGGGTACTAATTACCCGGGCCCGGCATGTCAGGGGGCCCCGGCCCGGGCCCTTGCGCTGCTGATTTTTTTTTTAAAAAAAATAAATTTTCAAAACGTTTTTTTTTTTCCTTTTCTTTTTTTTTTTTGCTGCGGGGGGGGGGGATGCTCGGTCGTTGGTGGGGGGAGCAGGCTAGTTTAAAAAAAGAAAAAACATACTCACCTGATCGCGGAGCCGGCATCCCTCCTCTCTGCTGCTCTGTGCTCTATTCAGACTGTCTGAATGCCGGGTGTGATGTCATCATGTCATGCCCAGCATTCAGTCAGTCCGGAGCAATGGAACACAGAGCAGCAGAGAAGACCAAGAAAGGAGAAAAGGTAAGTGAAGGGAGGAAAACGAGGGGGGCACAGAGGGGTTAAAAAACGGGGGGGGGGGGGGGCAGCATGACAGAGGGGTTTAAAAATGAAGGGGGGGGGCACCAAGGGGTTAAAAAACGGAAAAGCAGTATGTCAGAGGGGTTAAAAAATGAGGGGGGCATAAAGGGGTTAAAAAACGGGGAAGCAGCATGTCAGAGGGGTTAAAAATAGGGAAGCAGCATGATAAAGGGGTTAAAAAATGAGGGGGAGCACAGAGGGGTTAAAAATAGGGAAGCAGCATGACAAAGGGGTTAAAAAATGAGGGGGAGCACAGAGGGGTTAAAAAACGGAAAAGCAGCATGTCAGAGGGGTTAAAAAATGAGGGGGAGCACAAAGGGATTAAAAAATGGGGGGGGGCAGCATGACAGAGGGGTTAAAAAATGAGGGGGAGCACAGAGGGGTTAAAAAATGGGAAAGCAGCATGTCAGAGGGGTTAAAAACGGGGGGGGGGGGCAGCATGACAGAGGGGTTAAAAAATGAGGGGGGCACAGAGGGGTTAAAGAAGGGGAGGCATCATGACAGAGGGGTTAAAAAATGAGGGGGGCCACAGAGGAGTTAAAAAACAGGGCAGCATGGCACAGTGGGGTTAATAAACAGGGGTCAGCATGGCACAGTGGGGTTAAAAATGGTGGACAGCATGGCACAGTGGGGTTAAAAAGGGGGGAGGCATGGCACAGTGGGATTGAAAAAGGGGGGGAGCAGCATAGTATAGTGTGATGAAGGGGAGCCAGATGAAGGGGCAAAAGCAGCATGGAGGGCTCAATGTGATCATAAGGCATGGCGATAATGAAGGGGCACATTATTGTAATATTGGAGCTGGAGGAAGGCCTAATTATTAATCGTGGATGGTATTGATTTAACGCCAGGGTTCTTTGGAATTATCTAAATGTAGCTCTTTTTTTCCAAATAGGGCCCCCAGCATTCCAGGATCCAGACAAGCCGCAACTAGAGAAACATGCAGCAACAGGTGGTGAAAGTGAGAAGAACAGGTAGGAGAGAGCAGGACAGTATGTGAAATGTTGTGATTCTAGTAGGAACAATGTCAATTTTTGGTGAGTGTTGTGCCCAATGTAAGGTGGAGGCCAAGACTGAACTCTTTGTGTGCACACTGCATTTTTTCTATACTACATTTTGGTGCTAGATGTCCTGAAAGTCAGGAGTGCTTGGACATATGTGACGCTCGGGTGAATTGAGAGCCTAGTGATTTTGATGTGTTAGCCACGCCCCAATGGTGCATTTGCCACACCCCCAAATGCATGACCACACCTCTGCAAATTTTTTTACCATACTCAACTATGAGGGGGGCCCCATGAATTTATTGTACCGGGGCCCTGAATTCCTCTTGGCAGCCCTGATCAAGTATGTTAAAGACAGACAGGGTCCAAGTGTTATTAGTTGACTTTGTAAACAAAAAAACTGTCCCTGTTGCACATAGTCGTGCAATGAAGACTGACTTTTTCATTTAAAGGCACGATCTTTCAAGTGTAGTGTTTGTAAGTCTAAGTCATATAATACTTTTGGTAAAATTGGTTTTTTTTGTTCCTCTTTATGGTAATTAATTAGTAATAGAATTAAAGTAGGAAATAGAATTAAATAGAATTAAAGTAGGAAATAGAGTGGTATAGAGTTGTAGTGTGGTATAGATAGAGTGGTCCACACAATATAATTTAAAAACCCTCCACGTGTCGGAATTCCACCAAACAAGTATCTGGACTGCATAGTGGGGTGGCCCCGGTACCCAATTTGATACCGGGGCCACAATACCTCCTCCAAACATGCTCCAGACAATTCGTCATTGACAGACCCCAGACAGACAGGGTCGTAGTGTTATTGTTTGACTTTGTAAACCCCAAAAAATGTCCCTGTTGCACTTGCACATAGTCGTGCAATGAAGACTGACTTTTTCATTTAAAGGCACGATCTTTCAAGTGTAGTGTTTGTAAGTCTAAGTCATATTATACTTTTGGTAAAATTGTTTTTTTTTGTTCCTCTTTATGGTAATTAATTAGTAATAGAATTAAAGTAGGAAATAGAATTAAATAGAATTAAAGTAGGAAATAGAGTGGTATACAGTTGTAGTGTGGTATAGATAGAGTGGTCCACACAATATAATAATAAAACCCTCAACTGGTCTGAATTCCACCAAACAAGTATCTGGACTGCGTAGTGGGGTGGCCCCGGTACACAATTTGGTACCGAGGCCACAATATAATTTAAAAACCCTCCACGTGTCGGAATTCCACCAAACAAGTATCTGGACTGCATAGTGGGGTGGCCCCGGTACCCAATTTGATACCGGGGCCACAATACCTCCTCCAAACATGCTCCAGACAATTCGTCATTGACAGACCCCAGACAGACAGGGTCGTAGTGTTATTGTTTGACTTTGTAAACCCCAAAAAATGTCCCTGTTGCACTTGCACATAGTCGTGCAATGAAGACTGACTTTTTCATTTAAAGGCACGATCTTTCAAGTGTAGTGTTTGTAAGTCTAAGTCATATTATACTTTTGGTAAAATTGGTTTTTTTTGTTCCTCTTTATGGTAATTAATTAGTAATAGAATTAAAGTAGGAAATAGAATTAAATAGAATTAAAGTAGGAAATAGAGTGGTATAGAGTTGTAGTGTGGTATAGATAGAGTGGTCCACACAATATAATAATAAAACCCTCAACTGGTCTGAATTCCACCAAACAAGTATCTGGACTGCGTAGTGGGGTGGCCCCGGTACACAATTTGGTACCGAGGCCACAATATAATTTAAAAACCCTCCACGTGTCGGAATTCCACCAAACAAGTATCTGGACTGCATAGTGGGGTGGCCCCGGTACCCAATTTGATACCGGGGCCACAATACCTCCTCCAAACATGCTCCAGACAATTCGTCATTGACAGACCCCAGACAGACAGGGTCGTAGTGTTATTGTTTGACTTTGTAAACCCCAAAAAATGTCCCTGTTGCACTTGCACATAGTCGTGCAATGAAGACTGACTTTTTCATTTAAAGGCACGATCTTTAAAGTGTCAGAAAGAGAGAGAAGACACAGGAGAGGAGAGTTGTAGCTGGGGACCTGGGGTGGAAGCTCCCAGGCTCCCCCAGCATTGCCTGGAAGTCTGAGCGTGGTGACTGAGCCAGGGCAAGGAATGTGTGCCCTGGATGAGGGGGAGAACTCCATGCCACTATAGTGAACCCAAGAGAGAGGGGGACACTGCACATGGAAGAGGCCCTGGAGTGAGGGCTGCTACAAGAGGCATGGTAGCTGTAGTGTCAGATCCTGAGGCTGAGAGTACACAGAGTGACGTGTCAGAGCACAGGAGACATTATCCCCGCAGAGGAGGGATGAGCTGCAGTTGAGAGGTCTGCTGTTGAAATAGGACATGCACACTTTAACACACAAATCATTTCAGCGACAGGGCCTACCAAACAACTTTGACTGAAATGATTGGTTTGTTTGGGCCCCCACACCAAAAAAGCTATTCATCTCTCCCTGTACAGACTAAACAGGCTCTACTGAGGCAAGATGTCGTCCTCATCCTCAACCTCTGATTCCTCTCCCCCTACAGTGTATACTTCCTCCTCATCACACATTATCAATTCGTCCCCGCTGGACTCCACAACCACAGGTCCCTCTGTAGTATCTGGAGGGCAGTGCTGTACTTCATTGAGGAATTGATTATTCATTTTTATAAACATCATTTTTTCAACGTTGTGAGGAAGCAACCTCCTTCGCCGCTCACTGACCAGGTTCCCCGCTGCACTAAAAACTCTTTCCGAGTACACACTGGAGGGGGGACAACTCAGGTAAAATAGAGCCAGTTTGTACAGGGGCTTCCAAACTGCCTTTTTTTCCTGCCAGTAACAATATGGACTGTCTGACATGTCTACTTGGATGGTGTCAGCAAAGTAATCATCCACAATTTTTTCTATTGTGACAGCATCCAATGCAGCGAGAGTAGACATGTCTGCAATGGTTGGCAGGTCCTTCAGTCCGGACCAGATGTTATCAGCATCCCCGCCAGTGCCTCTTTTGGGAAAACTGAGCTTTTTCCTCGCAGCCATAGATGTGGAAGAAAATGAGGGTGGAGCTGTTGGCATGTCACGGTCCTCTTCAGAGGACAATCTCCTGACCAGCAGGTCTTTGCACCGCTGTAGACTTGTGTCCGCCGGAAACAGAGACACAACATACGCTTTAAACCGAGGATCGAGCACGGTGGCCAGAATGTATTCCTCTGACTTTAAAAGAGTGACCACCCTCGGATCCTGGCAAAGCGTACGAAGGGCTACATCCACAAGAGCTACATGCTTGCTGTAATCGCAATGGCTTACCAGCTCCTCCCTCACTTTCTCCAGCTGCTTCTGCAACAGCCTGATCAGGGGAATGACCTGACTCAAGCTGGCAGTGTCGGAACTGACTTCTCGTGTGGCAAGTTCAAATGGCTGCAGAACCTTGCACAACACGGAAATCAGTCTCCACTGCGCTTGACTCAGGCGCATCCCCACTCCTTTGCCTATGTCGTAGGTGGCTGTGTAGGCCTGAATGGCCTTTTGCTGCTCCTCCATCCTCTGCAGCATATAGAGGGTGGAGTTCCAGCGCGTCACAACCTCTTGTTTGAGGTGATGGCAGGGCAGGTTCAAGCTTTTTTGATGTGCCTCTAGTCTGCGGTAGGCACTGGCTGAATGCCGAAAGTGTCCAGCAATTTTGCGGGCCACCGCAAGCATCTCCTGCACACCCCTGTCACTCTTGAGGTAATGCTGCACCACCAAATTAATGGTGTGGGCAAAACATGGGACGTGCTGGAAATTGCCCATATTTAATGCCCGCACAATGTTACTGGCATTGTCTGACACCACAAATCCCCATGAGAGTCTAAGTGGGGTAAGCCACTGGGAGATAATTTCCCTCATTTTCTCTAATATGTTGTCAGCGTTGTGCCTCTTATTAAAGCCTGTAATGCACAATGTTGCCTGCCTTTGCATGAGCAGCCATTTTGTAGATGCTGCTACTGATGCAGCTGTTGCTGTTGCTGCGGAAGGGGATGCATCAACCCAGTGGGCTGTCACAGTCATATAGTCCTTCGTTTGCCCAGAACCACTTGTCCACATGTCCGTGGTTAAGTGGACAGTGGGTACAACCGCATTTTTAAGAGCACTGAGGACACTTGATCGTACTTCTCTGTACATTTTTGGTATCGCCTGCCTAGTGAAGTGGAATCTCGAGGGGATTTGGTACCGGGGACACAATACCTCCATCAACCCTCTAAATCCCACTCCACTGATGGCGGACACCGGGCGCACGTCTAACACCAACATTGCAGTTACAGCCGCAGTTATACGCTTTGCAATAGGGTGACTACTATCGTATTTGGTGGTCATGGCAAACGACTGTTGGACGGTCAATTGTTTGGTGAAAGACTTAGCGGTCTTACGACTTCCCCTCTGGGAAGATGACCGACTAACAGCAGCAACAGCAGCAGTGGCAGTAGTAGGCGTACCACTGCAGGATTCCTCGGATGAATCCCGTATTGAGGAGGACTCAGTCTGGCTGCTGACTTGGGCTGCAGGACTGAATCTGATGGAGATTGTGGAGGAAGTTGACGAGGAGGGTGTTGCTGGTGTGTATCCAACTGGACCACGGGATTTAGGTGTCCCTGTACCGATGAGGGTCCTAGCCCCAGTTCCTGAACTAACCACTGAACTATGAAGGTTATTCAGGTGACGTATAAGGGAGGATGTTCCTAGGTGGGCAAGATCCTTACCCCTGCTTATTTGAGCTTTACATAAGCTACATATTGCCATACATTGGTTGTCTGGATTTGGATAAAAATAACTCCAGACCGAAGAGGTGCATTTTTTGGTCTTCTGACCAGGCATGACGATGGGCTTTTTCATCCCATGGACATCAGCTGTTTCCCCCCCTGGTGCCTCATTTACAATAACCACATCACCATCCTCATCATCAAGTTCCTCCACAGCGCCAGCTACATCATCAATAGCCTCCTCCCGAGCCACCTCTTCCCGTACAGTGATGGGAAGTACAGTGATGGGAAGGTCAGGCTTGACAACCACCAACACGCTTGGACTCGCCTTGGGGATTTGTGATAATTTCTCTTTAGAAGGCAGAGTTGTTTGCTGTTTTGTTGCTGACAGCATAACTCTCTTCAATTTTTTGTAGGGGGGGGGAGGAGGAGGAGGGCTAAGATCCGTGGGTGAAGCTGAACCACTAGTCATGAACACGGGCCAGGGCCTAAGCCGTTCCTTGCCACTCCGTGTCGTAAATGGCATATTGGCAACTTTACGTTTCTCCTCAGATGATTTAAAGTTTCTCTTTTTGCTACTTTTTCTTAACTTGGGCTTTTTGGATTTTACATGCCCGGTACTAGGAGATTGGGCATCGGGCTTGGAAGACGACGTTGATGGCATTTCATCGTCTATGTCATGACTAGTGGCAGCAGCTTCAGCATTAGGAGGAAGTGGGTCTTGATCTTTCCCTACTTTATCCTCCAAATTTTTGGTCTCCATTATATGTAGCACAAGATACTGCAGAATGTGTGAACTTGGTAAAATTGCAGTACCAATGGACTTATACTGCTGGATTGGTTTTACAAATTTGGTTATAATTATTATATTTTTTATTTTTTTTTAATTTTTTATTTTTTTTTACTTTTTTCTTATTTTTAAAAAACTTGGGAATAGTGGGGAAATAACTATGCCCTTAGAAGCACAGAGCACAGGACACAGCACCACTGGACTGAACAGGACACGGCACAGGATCCAGCAGCACTACGGAACTCAGCAGGACAGAGCACAGGACACAGCACCACTGGACTGATACTGCAGAATGTGTAAACTTTGTAATATTGCAGTACCACTGGACTTTTACTGCTGAATGTGTGAACTTGGTAATGTTGCAGTACCAATGGGCTTATACTGCAGGATTGGTTTTGCAAATTTGGTGGTAATTAAAAAATATTAAAGTAGTTTTTGGTATTTTTTAAAAAAACTTTTTTTTATTTTTTTAAACACAGGGGAATATTGGGGAAATAACTATGCCCTTAGAAGCACAGAGCACAGGACACAGCACCACTGGACTGAACAGGACACAGCACAGGACCCAGCAGCACCACTGACCTCAGAAGGACAGAGCACAGCACACAGCACCACTGGACTGATACTGCAGAACACAGCACAGCACAGCACAGCACAGCACAGCACTAAACAGCACAGCACAGCACAGCACAGCACAGCACTAAACAGCACAGCACAGCACAGCACTAAACAGCACAGAACTAAACAGCACAGAACTAAACAGCACAGAACTAAACAGCACAGAGGACCACCTAACACACCCTCCCTCTACCCTGATCAATGCCCGAGTGAAGATGGCGGCGACTAGCGGGGAATTTATAGGATCCGAGTATCGCGAGATCCGACAACGGGATTATGAGTCAGAGCCTCAGTTTCACTTTTGAATTTGGCGCCAATACCCGGATCTGTCTCGGATCCGACTCGGATCCGCAACGTTCGGGTGGGCTCGGATTCAGGAAATCCGAGTGCGCTCATCCCTAGATTATCCCCAGTCACATTCATGATGGTCTTTTCAATACTGTGATACGAATCTCCTGCTGTATCCACAGAACCCCACAAAGGACCAAAACTCCCCCAAATTTGCAGTTCTGGGCCAGTTGGTTACTTCTTCCACGTTGGCTGGGTCAGTGGCTATTCCCTGTCTGCCGACAACGTGTCCCACATACTTCACCAACTTTAGACAGAATTGACACTTGTCAAATGGCAGCTTCAGTCCGTGCTGGGCAGCCAAGCAGCTTTAACATCCTTTGGTTGTGTTCTTCCAGATCAGGTAATCGAGATAAACCAGCGTGTCTCAGAAATTCATGTCCCCTACCGGTAGGCTGGGACCCCAAGGACATCCCAGGGTCCTCAATTCAGAGGTGCTCCCAGCTTCGGCAACACTCTGCTGCCTCAGGGGCTAGAGATGGGCTCTCGTCAGTGCGTGACTGGCAGAGAGGAAGACATAGCGACTTTACAGAGACTTGTGCACTGTCTATACACCTGTTCCTGTCTGAGGCTACTGGAAGAGGTAGATCTTCCAACCAGTCACTAGCGTAGGAGGGCATCAGAAGACCTGACACCCAGGAGGATGCCAGGTAGGGCATTACTGGGCCTCGAAAACAAATTTTGTAGGGTTTGTACAAACTAAAATCTGGATATTCAGTTTTTACATTGCTGACATATTAAACCAACTTCAAAATGACACTCGCCAAGTTATAGGATATTTCCATGTAAACAACAGCAATTTCCCAGCTTTTCCTTAGAGAACCCTTCCTCACTCCTACACGGCGGCCTGAAATCTGCATTTCTAAATGTATTTCTATTCACAATGACCATCCAGCCTCCCCCAGGCAGACCATTATGTCAGACAATAGTCCAGCTCTGGAAGCTGCAGAGAGAGGAGTCTGCGGTCTGTGAGATTTGTACACAGCTGCCAACAGTTTAAAATAGTTACAAGGGAGACATCGCTGCTGAGCGCGTTCACAGCAGCACGTTGCGCGTTTCACTGTCTCAAAGGACCTTGGATCACTACAATCCCCATCGGGCCAAGTTTACAATATCTGATTCAATATACTTATTGCATTGTGTTATATACACTTATTGCATTTCAAATACCCCTTCTATAATTCTTAACCTATATAGTGGCGCTATCTAAATACATAGACGATGATGATGATGATAAAGTAAAGTTAAGGACTGGTGAAAACTCGCCCTGTGAAACATTTATAAAACAATTGAGAGTCACTTGCCGGTAAAGCCAGTAAAGAATTAGATTTGATTGATCTAGTATATCATCATCTATTTATATAGCACCACTAATTCCGCAGCGCTGTACAGAGAACTCACTCACATCAGACCCTGCCTCAATAGAGCTTACAGTCTAAAGACACACCTAGGGTCAATGTTGATAAGAGCCAATTAACCTACTAGCATGTTTTTGGAGTGTGGGAGGAAACCCACGCAAACACGGGGAGAACATACAAACTCCACACAGATAAGGTCATGGCTGGGAATTGAACTCATGACCCCAATGCTGTGAGGCAGAAGTGCTAACCACTAAGCCACTGTGCTGCCACTGAGCCACTGTGCTGTCCATGTTAGACCATGACAATGAAAGCTGATTTCTGATTGCTCAGGGTTCCTGAACATTTATTAATAGAAGGAGCCAGAGAGCGCAGGAACTAGAGAGACACTAAATACAGGTAAATGTATCAACCTGTGTTCTTGAGAAGTTGTTGATGTTTGCCGATTTGCCGGCAATACTTCAAATGGCAATTTTAAGTCAGGCAGGTTTTGCCTTTAATAAAATCTCCATTCTAATAGCGCCGACAAATCATTAAAAATCGATTGATACATTTACAGTTCTGCAGTCACCTGGCGGCTATGGTTATGTGCGCAATATTGTCAATTGCACAGCGCAATACTACTGCAGGGGATAGTGCATCCCGCAACTACCTCCTATCACTTTAGGACTAACTATCCCTTCAATTAATTACAACTAGAGATGAACAGAGTTGCAGAAAATTTTTGTGCAAATTGAGTTTGCGCAGTAAAACAGGTCGTTACAGGTGCCATCGTCAAGTTCCACAGAGGGCCCTTCGGCATTGAATTCGTAAGTTCACATTTCACTGAATTTTTCAGGAAGCTGAGAGAGGGTAACAGGAATTACATCATCTCACATCATCAGGCCCTAAGTGAATACTGAGTGGGCCAGGGTGTGATAAATGAAAAATATCCCAAATCATTATTTTTACACTGTTTTAGTCAACAGTAATGGAATCTTTAAATGATGTGTTTATTTATTGTTACTTTGAAATTGCCTTTTGCTTCAGGGAATGTTTATTGGTGTTATAAATAAACGGAACGTGATGCGTTTGTCATCTTGAGGAATGTTTCTAGATGGAATTAATTACGTTTGTGATGGACGGGCTACATCACCTATTGTGAGATTGCCTGGGATAAACCTTGTTAGTTGGCGCCATCTACTGGACAGATGTTTTAGTGCACTCAGCACAGCAATGCCTTTCCTGTAAAAGAGGATTTTATAGAAGTGATATCTTTATTGGCTAACCATAAGAAATGTTAATATTTGCTAGCCCCTTCAGAGGCCCCTTCATCAGGCAAGTTTACAAATGAATGACTGAAAAAAAAGGGCACAACATTTAAAAGTTGTTACATCAAGCAATTTGTACAGGGGGGGGGGATACATCATTAAGATAAGCTAAATTAATAAAATGGAGGTTTTCGTTAGGGATGGAAGAGTGAAAGTCCTAAGAGTTCAGAGATCTGGAGTCACTCAGCTGTGCGGTGTGAGGTTTGTCCATGTAGTGGGTCATAAATCCAGGTGTTAGGTTGAGTCCTTGAGTCAATGACTGGAATGTTCTTATCAGTTTGAATTCCCAGTCCTTGAGGCCGCCGTCTAGGAAGTGGGCAGAGCCTGGAGAAAGGACTAATTGGGGAGTAGGCAGGCATGAGTGTGGCGGTTGTGAAGCGGTATGGAATTTGCTGGCGCTATATAAATAATTGATGATGATAATGATTACACAAAACTATGTGTAGCTATATAGTTCCCTGTGCTGGGCATAATTAAGCACGTAAATTTTTTTAGACTAGTATCGCTTTTAAGGGAACATCAATTCCAAAAGAAGTACAACAATTTTGTTGCTGAAACACCAATAACCATCTCTGGTCAGAGAAAGAGATCACATTCTGCTCCCAATGCTAGCGTGCAAGTTCCTGTAGGTAGTGTATACAGAGGTGGGCAGGACTGTAACGTAGGTAGTGTATACAGAGGTGGGCAGGACTGTAACGTTGGTAGTGTATACAGAGGTGGGCAGGACTGTAATGTAGATAGTGTATACAGAGGTGAGCAGGACTGTAGCGTAGGTAGTGTATACAGAGGTGAGCAGGACTGTAACGTAGGTAGTGTATACAGAGGTGGGCAGGACTGTAACGTAGGTAGTGTATACAGAGGTGAGCAGGACTGTAACGTAGGTAGTGTATACAGAGGTGGGCAGGACTGTAACGTAGGTAGTGTATACAGAGGTGAGCAGGACTGTAACGTAGGTAGTGTATACAGAGGTGGGCAGGACTGTAACGTAGGTAGTGTATACAGAGGTGGGCAGGACTGTAATGTAGATAGTGTATACAGAGGTGAGCAGGACTGTAATGTAGATAGTGTATACAGAGGTGGGCAGGACTGTAACATAGGTAGTGTATACAGAGGTGAGCAGGACTGTAACGTAGGTAGTGTATGTAGAGCTGAGCAGGACTGTAACGTAGATAGTGTACACAGAGGTGAGCGGGACTGTAACGTAGGCAGTGTATACAGAGGTGATCAGGACTGTAACGTAGATAGTGTACACAGAGGTGAGCAGGAGTGTAACGTAGGTAGTGTATGTAGAGCTGAGCAGGACTGTAACGTAGATAGTGTACACAGAGGTGAGCGGGACTGTAACGTAGGTAGTGTATACAGAGGTGAGCAGGAGTGTAACGTAGGTAGTGTATGTAGAGCTGAGCAGGACTGTAACGTAGGTAGTGTATACAGAGGTGAGCAGGACTGTAACGTAGGTAGTGTATGTAGAGCTGAGCAGGACTGTAATGAAGGTAGTGTATACAGAGGTGAGCAGGAGTGTAACGTAGGTAGTGTATACAGAGGTGGGCAGGACTGTAACGTAGGTAGTGTATGTAGAGCTGAGCAGGACTGTAACGTAGATAGTGTACACAGAGGTGAGCGGGACTGTAATGTAGATAGTGTATACAGAGCTGAGCAGGACTGTAACGTAGGTAGTGTATACAGAGGTGATCAGGACTGTAACGTAGGTAGTGTATGTAGAGCTGAGCAGGACTGTAACGTAGGTAGTGTATACAGAGGTGAGCAGGACTGTAACGTAGGTAGTGTATGTAGAGCTGAGCAGGACTGTAACGTAGGTAGTGTATACAGAGGTGAGCAGGACTGTAACGTAGGTAGTGTATGTAGAGCTGAGCAGGACTGTAATGAAGGTAGTGTATACAGAGGTGAGCAGGAGTGTAACGTAGGTAGTGTATACAGAGGTGGGCAGGACTGTAACGTAGATAGTGTATACAGAGGTGAGCAGGACTGTAACGTAGGTAGTGTATACAGAGGTGGGCAGGACTGTAACGTAGGTAGTGTATACAGAGGTGAGCAGGACTGTAACGTAGGTAGTGTATGCAGAGGTGAGCAGGACTGTAACGTAGGTAGTGTATACAGAGGTTAGCAGGACTGTAACGTAGATAGTGTATACAGAGGTGAGCAGGACTGTAACGTTGGTAGTGTATACAGAGGTGAGCAGGACTGTAATGAAGGTAGTGTATACAGAGGTGAGCAGGACTGTAACGTAGATAGTGTATACAGAGGTGAGCAGGACTGTAACGTAAGTAGTGTATACAGAGGTGAGCAGGACTGTAACGTAGGTAGTGTATACAGAGGTGAGCAGGACTGTGACGTAGGTAGTGTATACAGAGGTGAGCAGGACTGTAACGTAGGTAGTGTATACAGAGGTGAGCAGGACTGTAACATAGGTAGTGTATACAAAGGTTAGCAGGACTGTAATGTAGGTAGTGTATACAGAGGTGAGCAGGACTGTAATGTAGGTAGTGTATACAGAGGTGAGCGGGACTGTAACCTAGATAGTGTATACAGAGGTGAGCAGGACTGTAACGTAGGTAGTGTATACAGAGGTGAGCAGGACTGTAGCGTAGGTAGTGTATACAGAGGTGAGCAGGACTGTAACGTAGGTAGTGTATACAGAGGTGAGCAGGACTGTAATGTAGGTAGTGTATACAGAGGTGAGCAGGACTGTAATGTAGATAGTGTATACAGAGGTGAGCGGGACTGTAATGTAGGTAGTGTATACAGAGGTGAGCAGGACTGTAATGTAGGTAGTGTATACAGAGGTGAGCAGGACTGTAATGTAGATAGTGTATACAGAGGTGAGCGGGACTGTAACGTAGGTAGTGTATACAGAGGTGAGCAGGACTGTAACGTAGATAGTGTATACAGAGGTGAGCAGGACTGTAACGTAGGTAGTGTATACAGAGGTGAGCAGGACTGTAACATAGGTAGTATATACAGAGATGAGCAGGACTGTAATGAAGGTAGTGTATACAGAGGTGAGCAGGACTGTAACGTAGTGTATACAGAGGTGAACAGGACTGTAACGTAGGTAGTGTATACAGAGGTGAGCAGGACTGTAACGTAGATAGTGTATACAGAGGTGAGCAGGACTGTAACATAGGTAGTGTATACAGAGGTGAGCAGGACTGTAACGTAGGTAGTGTATACAGAGATGAGCAGGACTGTAACGTAGATAGTGTACACAGAGGTGAGCGGGACTGTAACGTAGGTAGTGTATACAGAGGTGAGCAGGACTGTAACGTAGGTAGTGTATACAGAGGTGAGCAGGACTGTAACGTAGGTAGTGTATACAGAGGTGAGCAGGACTGTAACGTAGGTAGTGTATGCAGAGGTGAGCAGGACTGTAACGTAGGTAGTGTATACAGAGGTGAGCAGGACTGTAACGAAGTAGTGTATACAGAGGTGAGCAGGACTGTAATGAAGGTAGTGTATACAGAGGTGAGCAGGACTGTAATGAAGGTAGTGTATACAGAGGTGAGCAGGACTGTAACGTTGGTAGTGTATACAGAGGTGAGCAGGAATATAACGTAGGTAGTGTATACAGAGATGAGCAGGACTGTAACGTAAGTAGTGTATACAGAGGTGAGCCGGACTGTAATGAAGGTAGTGTATACAGAGGTGAGCAGGACTGTAACGTATGTAGTGTATACAGAGGTGAGCAGGACTGTAACGTAGGTAGTGTATACAGAGGTGAGCCGGACTGTAATGAAGGTAGTGTATACAGAGGTGAGCAGGACTGTAATGTAGGTAGTGTATACAGAGGTGAGCGGGACTGTAACCTAGATAGTGTATACAGAGGTGAGCAGGACTGTAACGTAGGTAGTGTATACAGAGGTGAGCAGGACTGTAACGTAGGTAGTGTATACAGAGGTGAGCAGGACTGTAACGTAGGTAGTGTATACAGAGGTGAGCAGGACTGTAATGTAGGTAGTGTATACAGAGGTGAGCAGGACTGTAATGTAGATAGTGTATACAGAGGTGAGCGGGACTGTAATGTAGGTAGTGTATACAGAGGTGAGCAGGACTGTAATGTAGGTAGTGTATACAGAGGTGAGCAGGACTGTAATGTAGATAGTGTATACAGAGGTGAGCGGGACTGTAACGTAGGTAGTGTATACAGAGGTGAGCAGGACTGTAACGTAGATAGTGTATACAGAGGTGAGCAGGACTGTAACGTAGGTAGTGTATACAGAGGTGAGCAGGACTGTAACATAGGTAGTATATACAGAGATGAGCAGGACTGTAATGAAGGTAGTGTATACAGAGGTGAGCAGGACTGTAACGTAGTGTATACAGAGGTGAACAGGACTGTAACGTAGGTAGTGTATACAGAGGTGAGCAGGACTGTAACGTAGATAGTGTATACAGAGGTGAGCAGGACTGTAACATAGGTAGTGTATACAGAGGTGAGCAGGACTGTAACGTAGGTAGTGTATACAGAGATGAGCAGGACTGTAACGTAGATAGTGTATACAGAGGTGAGCGGGACTGTAACGTAAGTAGTGTATACAGAGGTGAGCAGGACTGTAGCGTAGGTAGTGTATACAGAGGTGTGCAGGACTGTAACATAGGTAGTGTATACAGAGGTGAGCAGGACTGTAACATAGGTAGTGTATGCAGAGGTGAGCAGAACTGTAACGTAGGTAGTGTATGCAGAGGTGAGCAGGACTGTAACGTAGGTAGTGTATACAGAGGTGAGCAGGACTGTAACGTAGGTAGTGTATACAGAGGTGAGCAGGACTGTAACGTAGGTAGTGTATACAGAGGTGAGCAGGACTGTAACGTAGGTAGTGTATGCAGAGGTGAGCAGGACTGTAACGTAGGTAGTGTATACAGAGGTGAGCAGGACTGTAACGAAGTAGTGTATACAGAGGTGAGCAGGACTGTAATGAAGGTAGTGTATACAGAGGTGAGCAGGACTGTAATGAAGGTAGTGTATACAGAGGTGAGCAGGACTGTAACGTTGGTAGTGTATACAGAGGTGAGCAGGAATATAACGTAGGTAGTGTATACAGAGATGAGCAGGACTGTAACGTAAGTAGTGTATACAGAGGTGAGCCGGACTGTAATGAAGGTAGTGTATACAGAGGTGAGCAGGACTGTAACGTATGTAGTGTATACAGAGGTGAGCAGGACTGTAACGTAGGTAGTGTATACAGAGGTGAGCCGGACTGTAATGAAGGTAGTGTATACAGAGGTGAGCAGGACTGTAACGTAGGTAGTGTATACAGAGGTGAGCAGGACTGTAACGTAGGTAGTGTATACAGAGGTGAGCAGGACTGTAACGTAGGTAGTGTATACAGAGGTGAGCAGGACTTCAGACAGAACAAAGAGTAAACAGTACTTTAACCTCACGGCAAATGCTGACACAAGGGGGGAGCGGAGCAGGTCCTGTCCTCTCAGACACTCTAGCAATGCTCCACTTACTGATACACAAACCACACCATGAAGTTAACGCTGAGATTCTCCATACTGATGTTATTGCTCGGAATCATTTATTTGTGGATGATGATGATCAAGACGACCCCAGACCAAGAGACAGTTATTAAACAGACAAGTGAGTATTTCAAGAAACTTGTGCACTGTGTAGTTAAATGTGTTCCCCTTTACAGTGTTCCTGTCACCAGGAGCTGATTAAGGGTTCAGGTCCCCCTAGGCTAATACACTCATAGCGGCTCCCCACGCCTTTCACGCCAGGCTCATGCACGGTAGGTAAAGATTACCTTAACTTAAAATCCGCCTTCTATCACCCGCCCACCAATGTTTATGTTCCTGTGTTTTTGAAACCCGCCTCTCATTGTCTTTTTAAAAGGGTCACAGCAATCTCTGCCACTCATTTCATCCTAATAAAAATCAGAACCGTATAGCAGAATGGAGGCATGAATAAGCGCTACTAAGGGTGAAGATGTGATGGAGGAGGGGGCTGCCACACCCATCTCTTGCACATACAAGATAAGTTGCACAGTGGTTAGTATTGCTGCCTCACATAGCTGAGGTTATGGGGTTGGTTTCTACCAGGGCCCTATCTGTGTAGGGTTTATTCCCGGGTTTGCATGGGTTTTCTCTGGGTGCTCCGATTTCCTCCCATTCAGTCCAAAACCATCCTGTCCAGTTGGCATCTGACAAAAATGGACCCTAGTGAGTGCGTGATAGGGAGATTAGACCATATTTGCCAACTCTCCTGGAATGTCCGGGAGACTCCCGAAATTTGGGTCGGTCTCCTGGACTCCTGGGAGAGCAGACAAGTCTCCAGCATCCCGCACTTCCCTCAGCAAAATTTTAGCTTGGCCTGCTTCCCTAGCCCTATCTTAAGCTTTGGCCTACTTCTTGCTGATGTCAACCATCACTTTCACTCATTGTCCAGTAATAATTTGATTTGCATTAATTTACCTGTGTCTGTGTATATATTTTTGTTTATTTTTTGATCTTTCTGTATCGTGTTGTGTCATGGGTCACTGTTTTCTGTATATGTCATGTACGGCGCTGCGGACCCTTTGTGGCGCCTTATAAATTAAAGACAATAATAATAATAAAAAATGGCCGCCTCATCTTCTGACACAATGTACAGAGCTTTAAGTCCTATTGGGAGAAAAGCGCAATATAAATAAAGAATTGTTATACTATTAATTATCAGAGATGAATACAAAAGCAGTCAATCAAAAACAGGCAACAGTCATCACCATCAGCGCTCTGGCACTCGCCAGAGATACAGCCACTGACAGACATATCCGCGTGTCTGCCAATTACTGCCAATCATGCAAACTCTTCTTTGCTGTAATCAGACTGCGTTTGACCTCCCCTCCTTCCCCCTTTTCTATGCAATTTTTCTTTTGGGGGGGGATTGCAGTACAAATTTGCATATATATAACGCTGAACAAATGCACACACCCAGCTCAGCATCAGCACCTTCATATTAATTACATAGGAAGACATGGTAAAGGGTAGTTAGCGATATGACCCACAGACATGCTAGACACAAATAAAGGGTGTAGGATTCCCCAAAAATAAGGACCCCCCCCCGCATCCTTTTATACATTTCTAATTAAGTGCAACTATTGTTAAAGTATTTGCACATAATGGTTTTATTATAATAGGTCTACAAAGCATAAACTGCAAAACAAACAAACATCATTCCATCATTATCAGTCAGGACTCACAGGGGTTCAGCACTTTCAAAAACAAGGTGCAGACTTCCTTGTACTAGATTTGCATTAATTATCTAATAATCCTTTATTTCTGCTGCTTAGAGCAGCCTCTCCCTGTGTATTACTAATGACGTGTGGCCTCATTCCAGTGCCAGGTAGCTGTGAGCTGGCGCAGCTCTGACTGACAGGAGACCAGCTGAAAGGAAAGTGACATAACGCTCTGTGTCTGTGAGCACCCGGATCACAGCTGCACGTGAGGAATCCAGACGTTATATTACATCATTACTTGTCTGTCGCAGTCACCGCGTGGGCGGCCTCTGTCCTGACAACAGCAGATTTACTGTAACAGATGTTACACTTTAAGGTGAACTATAATGCAATAAATAAATGGAACCAAGGTTAGCGTGATTAAAGCCAAATCATAAACACCCAGATTTAGATTTCTGATTTTACTGACTTAAAACTAATATGTTTATGTAGGTTTTCCAATTTTATGACAGTTTTAATTTCAAGAACACTAGGGGGCGACATCTTGTTACAAGAACACTAGGGTGCAATGTCTTCTTACACGAACACTAGGGGGCGACGTCTTGTTACACGAACACTAGGGGCGACGTCTTGTTACACGAACACTAGGGGGCAATGTCTTGTTACACGAACACTAGGGGGCGACGTCTTGTTACACGAACACTAGGGGGCGACGTTTTGTTACACGAACACTAGGGGGCGACGTCTTGTTACACGAACGCTAGGGGCGACGTCTTGTTACACGAACACTAGGGGGCAATGTCTTGTTACACGAACACTAGGGGGCGACGTCTTGTTACACGAACACTAGGGGGCGACGTCTTGTTACACGAACACTAGGGGGCAATGTCTTGTTACAAGAACACTAGGGGACGACGTCTTCTTACACGAACACTAGGGGGCGACGTCTTGTTACATGAACACTAAGGGGGCAACGTCTTGTTACAAGAACACTAGGGGGTGACGTCCTGTTACATGAACACTAGGGGGCGACGTCTTGTTAAACGAACACTAGGGGGCGACGTCTTGTTACACGAACACTAGGGGACGACGTCTTGTAACACGAACACTATGGGGCGATGTCTTGTTACACGAACACTAGGGGACAACGTCTTGTAACACGAACACTAGGGGGCGACATCCTGTTACAAGAACACTAGGGAGGGCATATTATTATACAAACACTAGGGGGGGCGACGTCTTGTTACAAGAACAATTGGGGGCGACGTCGTGTTACACGAACACTAGGGGGCGACATCCTGTTACAAGACCACTAGGGAGGGCATATTATTACACGAACACTAGGGGGCGACGTCTTGTTACACAAACACTAGGGGACAACGTCTTGTAACACGTACACTAGGGGGCGACATCCTGTTACAAGAACACTAGGGAGGGCATATTATTATACAAACACTAGGGGGGCGACGTCTTGTTACAAGAACACTAGGGGGCGACGTCGTGTTACACGAACACTAGGGGGCGACATCCTGTTACAAGACCACTAGGGAGGGCATATTATTACACGAACACTAGGGGGCGACGTCTTGTTACACAAACACTAGGGGGCGACCTCTTCTTACAAGAACACTAGGGGGGGCATATTATTACACGAACACTAAGGGGGCGACGTCTTGTTACAAGAACACTAGGGAGGGCATATTATTACACGAACACTAAGGGGGGGCGACGTCTTGTTACAAGAACAATAGTGGGCAACATCTTGATAGTTGGAAATTATGTTGACCCTAAACTGCACTTTGCAGAGATCATGAACTGACTAAGATACATAGTGGGCAAAGAGCAATGATAAAGCGACCAATCAGGTATCAGCTTTCATGTCTCCGACAACACTAATTTGATAAAAGCTGATATCTGATTGGTTGATATGGGTTACAGCACATAATATCTTGTACACCTTATTATTAAATAAGAACCAATACTTATGTTTTAAAACATGTGAAGGTGACAAGCAGTGTTCCCTCTAAACTGAGCAATCTGGAAATGATAGAGTTAAACCTGTATCTTACTAGGAAACATCCTGCAGATTGTGAATGCATTTTTCCGTATCCTAGGAACGGGATATAGGTGATTTACACCCTCTATTTACCTGCACATCTCCGTCAGTGTAAGTTCCCAGTTACTGTCACATGATCACTAATGGGCTCACCGATTAGATTGATTGGTGAACACTTTGCCACTGAAGTGATGGGGGCTAGTAAGGGTCAGTGGAAGATCCGTGTCCCACCCCATCCATGCATTACTAGCCCACTCATCTTACCAGTGAGAGGGGGAGGGGGGGCATTCTGTACCCTTGTCAGACTGGATTGTGGTACCAGGCTGCGACATCATAGTCTAGCACCGTACCCCTGGCCCATCACAGACAAGTAACCGGCTGCACAGGTAAGAAGATGCCGGCTGCTGGCTCTCCTTGTCAGCGGTTTAGTGTCATTGTGTTGCTTATTCAACGTTTTAGGGGCCTCTAAACCACCGAGCCCAAGGCAACTGTTTAGGTTTGGCTAATGCTGGCGCCGGACCTGAAGAAATGAAGTCTGTGCCGTTTCTATGAATCTCCTCACAGTGGCGCACGCAGGGGGGGTTTCTGGTTCTCCAGAAACCCCTCCCCTCCGGGAACCAACGATACTGTACAGCAGCCGTGGCGCTGTCAAAGAAGCGCCCGCGGCAGTGCTGTATTGTAGTATAATACAGCACTGCCGCGGATGCTTCTTGACAGCACCGCGGCTGCTGTAGGATTCAGCCTCGCTGAAATGAAGCTGCTGCGCATGCGCAGCAGTTCTCTCTCGCTCTATTTTTTTTTTCCCGGGGGGGCGGAAACCCCCCCTTCTAAACCCTGCGTTCGCCCCTGCCTCATACAGCAAACGGTGTCAAGATCATTAATACTCTGTACTGTATCAGTATCTTGTGTAAACAAGGTTGAACTTGGATGAACTTGATGGATCTGTGTCTTTTCTACCATGACTAAATATACAGCTATGTAGTGTTCAGATACTGCTGCAAGTGGAACAATCGCTCCCTGGGACGGTAGAACAGGTTATAAGGTACATTGGTGCTGTGTACAGTAAGAAGTCGGCACATGACTCACGTTCTGATATTATAACATGAGAACACGCTTCATGTGCGACTCAGAACATGTTGTTTCTGTCATGTGACTTACTGGATCTGGCACGTGTGATCGTGAATCCAGGTTAGGAAAACAGCCCTACAGGTTTCACTGTCACCTATGGAGAATTCTAGAGCAGAATATTGACCTCAATAATGAAATTATATAAATAAACTTGCTGCTTCCTACAGTGCGTTGGTTGATTATACTGTACATGGAGCAATTTCATACAAAACTTTAAAACAAAAATTTTTTGAAAAGTTAAAACGACTGTACTCAAACTTGACTTAATGTTACAAAGGAAAACACACAATAGAGAACTCTTCCTACATACTTATATGACGTCGTTATTTAGGTGGAAAAATAGCAATTCAAAAAAAGCTACAAATGGAGAATTTTTCTTTGAGACGTACGGCGCAATTGGGCAGCCCCTAAACCATGGAGTATGAGCACGATTGTGCCATGTTCCGTCTGTATTGCTAATTGTGCCCGTTGCTTTCTATGACAGTGGTCTGATATCCACAATGGGAGAGGACCTCAAATACAAAGTCTCAATTTACACCTATGGAATTTCAGCTTATACAAAATGACTCTAGGTAAATCATTATGCACCATCGCTCAATTAATTTAGAAGTAATAACCCCTCTCTTTTGAGCCCCTCTTATCTCTTTTGAGATCAATAATATGAGTGACAGGGCTTGTTGGTCCTTATTTTTGTAGGCATTGGGGTAAACACATGAATATATAACCCAACATGGGTCATCTCACGGTTTGTGATAAGGACGAACCTATTAGCTGAAGTGCTGTTAATTGGCGGAAGACACATTATATTTTTGCAAATGTTCTGGGGAATTTTGTGTGTTTCTATTGCAGATAACACCTCTATTGTCCGTTGTTACGTAGAAATTGATTGAGCAATTTTGATTTTGGCTATTATTTGCCTCTTTTACCTTCAGCAGGTACCAAGGAGAAACTGAGGAGGTCATCAGTTACCTATGACACGTTCCTTCACGTCCAGCAACTTCGGAAAAAGAAGCTGAGATATTTTTGTCGCCAGTTCCCAGAACTCAACACCTTGAATGTATCCGACAGAGCAGAACATCTTCTCTCCAGCATGACCGTAAGCCCAAAACTGCAGATGGTTTATTGTAAGTCGACCGATGTGGCCATCGATGAGTGGGAAGAGCTGATACAAGAGATGGAGAAAAGATCTGATGTTACAATACCGAGTCCTCTTCTTGACTATCACCGACCTGATATGTTTCCCCACCAGCTCCGGGACTACAATCTGACCATGTTGGAACAAGTCCTTCGAACTTACACCAAGGTTCTCTTCGTTAGGGATCCATTCCAAAGACTTGTATCGATGTACATGCAGGACCATGCTGGAGAAATCACTTTCGATGAGTTCATTGAGGACATTCTCATTATGGAGACCGGAAAGAGTGGTGTCTCGTCCAGTTCAGTGATTAGTTTGTGCCACCCTTGTTTTATCCAATATGACTATATAGTGATGTACGATTTCTTGAAGATTGAACTATATCACCTTTTTAAAAGAATTGGCGCACCGGATGGGATACAGCTGCCCAGGTCTACGGACACCAAGTCGAAATTGACGTCAGAGTGGCTGGCTGAGAACTTCTTCCGTGGACTTAGCAAGCAGCAGATAAACCAACTGGCTGAAATTTACTCTCAGGACTTTGCGGCTTTTCGATTACGCAACAGCTTACTCTGGAATAAAACACTCGGGACAATCCGATAAAAGGATGTTATCATTATAATTAGGATTATTTATTTCTCTTTATATTCACTTAAATAATCTATATGTTAACAGCATAAGTAGGACTATTATGAGTGACTTATTTCTATGATGTCATTGTCGGTACAGAACACATCATATACTATATAATTAAAGGTCCTGATCAGTAGAATTGCATAAAAATATTGGCATTCTAATCGGCTGCACACGTCCACCTTATAGTGGATGTGTAATGGTGACACTACTCTACATATCCAGATCTGGGGCTAGATTTACTAAACTGCGGGTTTGGAAAAGTGGAGATGTTGCCTATAGCAACCAATCAGATTTTATCTTTCATTTATTTAGTGCATTCTACAAAATGACAGCTAGAATCTGATTGGTTGCTAAAGGCAACATCTCCACTTTTTCAAACCCCCAGTTTAGTAAATATACCCCCTGGTCTCCTTAAGAGCGGCACCATTGCATCAACTACGGACATACCAACCTGGGAATGCCCAAACATGACCAACCTTGGAAGCCAAGCAAGTTGGAGCCAGTCTAGGATCAGGTGACCACCTGAGAACATCTGGTACAGTAGGAAGTAGTGCCGCTTTGGAGAAACATTTAGGGACAATGATAAGTGGCTCCCATTAGATAGCACTGGTTCTCCACCAATCCTAACACTTGTTAACCATTCTATGAATAAGAGGTCCCATTAGCTAAGTCGAGGAGGATCCTAACTCTCCCAATTCCACATTCGAAACTTAAGGTCCTCTCAATATTAAAGCACATTACTCACCCCCTTCAGTATATATATCTTCGTCTATTATCGTTTAATCACTAGACTTACCCCTCCCCCCTCCTTCTTCTGATATATAAATGACCGGCCACATATGATTCTCTAACATTTGATACCATTTATGAGTCAGTGCATATTAATACAACATAATGGGAATCTGCAAGGTTACATAGTTAAGCACGGCCATTTGTAAACCATGCAGTTCATATACACATGAATCAATATGGTTTCATACAGTAATCATACAGCACCTCTATACACATAATAATGATATTATCAGTTTATGTCTATACTATTTATATCCATAGTATTTAATGGTATGTATGTTCCTAACATTTCTTATCGATACATAATACTGTCATGATCATGTTTATTGCAATGTCTATTACTAGGTAATGGTGCATCGTTATTGGACTGATGTGATCCACTTTCAATTTTTCATTCAACATCTCAATCACAATGGAAAACAACATTGATTGGGTGTTCAGATAGACGAATATGCATAAATATCCACCCCCCCATGACGGAAAGCACAACCACCTGAGGAAATCTGCTAGCAGGTGAAACGCGTTGGGTCACCCCCTTTGTCAACATACAGGAAACAATAGATTCTGCGGTCCACTATGGAACGCACGCCGCACTCTGCCGCCTCCATCCTCTCACTCGTCAGACTCTGTCTCTCTGATGATCCGTTTTGCCAGCTTATCGGAATCTCCACCTTATGTCTTCCAGCTGCATACTGCCTATCACATCGGGACTCAGATACCAAGCAATAGTGAGTTCACTCTGGACTTAATACCCGCAACCTGACTTATTACACCCATCAGTTCATTTATATCTACCATTGACCTCCATTGGACAATTTTTACTAGTTGGACTGATGCCCTGTGTATATCTGTACACGTGCGAGGGACTCTATTACATACATTCAGCCTTTTGATGCAAACTTATTCCCCGTTTTAATCCCTGTTTTAATGCTACTGTATTTATCAATTGTTCTATTGTTTATAATCTTGTCCATTGTTTATATTTATATTCTTGTCCATTGAATAAATATCTTTAAGAGATCATAATTACAATTATATTATAGGTTACATTAACACCTATCTCCCATATCATTCCCATGTAGGATCCATTGAAGGCAATTGAGCGCATAGTTAATTCAATATATGTATAGTTGTCCAGGGAGGGATACCCTGAATTATAGTAGTTCTTGCACTCGGAGAGTAGAGCGCAGCCCTTATTGTTTTATTCCTATTTATTGTTTTGGAGTTTGTTTTCAAAACGTCCACCTGCTATTTACCACAATGCCTCACCATTGTCCTCTGGAAAATGTGATAATTGCCAAGACACCTGTGCACCTGCTGGTTACTCTGGAAACTGTGACAGTTAGTGAACTCTCCTTGTGCACCTGCTTGGTGACCTGGAACATGTGACCTGCTGGGTGGTCTGGAAGCTGTGATAGTTATTTGCAGCCCTGCTGGGTGACCTGGAACATGTGAGTTGTTGGGTGGTCTGGAAACTGTGACAGTTATTTGCAGCCACATATATCAGCGCGTCTTGCGGGGACCATGCCCAGCAATGTAACTTTGATGGAAGAACTTATACATATATTGTAGTGAATAAAGAAATTTTGTAGTTCCTCTAATATAGTGACTGATAATATAGTTATTTATTCATTATACTACGGTGTTAAAATTTCGACATGTAATGTAGTGTATAAAGAAGTTATTGCATTCTGTTACTAAAGTAATTTAGTGATTACATTTCAGTTTAATTTAAGGCGGTAACTGTAGTATTTTTTTTAAATTTATACTTTGCAAGAGCTGAATTCAACCTTTCCATCCAACCAAGGATATGATAGTCTGGCCACTAGGGGCAGTCTTCATGTGAAGCAGACATGTTTGAACCGGCTGGAAACTGTTTCTTGAACCGGTTTGTTGAATCTAAACAAAAACGTAGAATATTTGACGTCATTTCTCGAGAATGAGATTGAATAAAAGAATCAGGAAAGGCAGACAGGACAGCTAAAATTGATACCTAATAACCGTTTTCCAATGTGAACGAATAACCACAAATGTTAACAACGAAATGCTCGTTGTTCGAATGAAAAAGAATGTTACAATACATTTTTATAATTTAAAAATATTATTTAAATTGTAAATACAAATACAAACTTTAACATGAATGCAGACAGTAAATGACTCAGGACACAAACCTATGGAGTATATGTGTACAGGTATTGAATATCTCTTGTCTAGAAAGCTCTGTTAAACGGACCCCTATATTATCCCGAGTCCATTAAGTCCTGAGATACGGAAAGGAAAAAAGTGAAAATTTTATTGCTCCATTGCTGTGATTTTGTCATACACACAGACATGGATGGCCTCTAAGAGCTAGATTTACTAAGCTGCGGGTTTGAAAAAGTGGGGATGTTGCCTATAGCAACCAATCAGATTCTAGCTTTCATTTATTTAGTACCTTATACAAAATGAAAGCTAGAATCTGATTGGTTGCTATAGGCAACATCCCCACTTTTTCAAACCCGCAGCTTAGTAAATCTAGCCCTAAGTTACTGTGAGGAGTTCTGCTAAGCAAGTTAATGAGTTGGGTCCCTCCCAGATTTTTCCCTCTTGGAAACTGTAGCATTGAATTTGTGTCATTGCCATTATAGAGAACTGACCACAACAACCAAACACAACATTCAACTTCAAGAAATACCGCAGCACAAAATATTCACCAGACAATAACACCCTATGCTACAGGAAGCCTTACGATGTTCTGTGATGAGAGGGGGGGAATTATTGTGAAGATACCAGGTTCATCTGGCCCACAGATGCCTTACTATGTCGGGGAAGTCTGCCCAGTACCTTCTAGGGTTCTCAGTCACTCAGGCAAATGTTGTTAGAAGGTAAAGCAATACATTTATTATAATAAAAACAATCACTATATTATTATGTACACACAGTAAATAAATGCCAGGCCGGTTTACCACACCATCTGTCCCTTACCCCACTAGCTTAAGGCACATGGATCTCTGTCAGCTGCATATGTAGACTCTGGTAGAGAATGACAACTCAAAACCAGACCTTGCACCTTCCAGCAATCAAATCATAGAATGACCACCTCCTCCCCTAGGTTGGCTCCTTATATCTAGTGACAAATGTACACAGTTCTTTCCCCTTCCTCGGCATACCTCTGGGTCTATCCTTCTTAACCATTGGTGGGTGTTGTATCAAGGGGTTGGGGGAGGAGGAGAGATGGACACTAATTCGTTTTCCCCCTCCAGTATCTTGCAACCTGATCCTTAACCGTAACCCACCTGGCTTCACTTTAAGGACAATGAATAACAACCTCACTGCCACATCATCAATATACAATACACAATATACATATTTACAATGAGCTATAATATCCCCTTATCCACATGTAATTAGACACTGCAGTTGTAGTCTGTTGAGTTGGGGAACAAAAGCAAGGGCTATAAAAAGAACTTTCTATAATCCACATTATATGAGAGACGAGAAACAGGATGGTTACAGTGTTATCACACTTGTTTTGTCACAGTTATGTCCAAATCTTCCCCATCCTGGCTTCACTAAACTCAGCCGTACCCTCATTTGATGCAGAAGGTTGTCTAATTTTCAAATGTTACCAAAATGGTAGCCTTGTTGGGCTACCCATGTTACTCCTACACATTTCTGCACCTCATTCAAGATGGTGTAAACTAGCAAAAGAAAATTGCACAATCATTTTCAAATGCAGATTTATTTTGAAAATTTATGTGTAGAATCATGCTTTTTGTTTATTTTGGAAAGGTGCATTGATGCCAAAGCAGAATACACACATTTTCTTTTAATTCCTTTTCTTGCTATTTCATAAAAAATGAAAAAGACACTTCATTGGCCATTTTGGGTACATTTTCTTTGCCACGTCAGGGGTTACAAGCAAACTAATTATTACTATTTTCTGAAAATTCAAAGTTTTCGGAAAAAAAACAAGGTCTAATTTGTATGGGTACCACATAAACAAATGACTGATGTTGATTTTGGAAGGTGACCAGCACAAAGGGTGCTGGAATAGACCCGTATTCATCAGCAGACATATCTTCATATCCGATTCTTCTTGAATACAGATGTGTGTATTCCCATTTTACGTTTGATCTGCGTGCCTTAAGGAATCTGGCCCTGGCTGTTTCCTCTTGATTGAACTCTGGGTTTTAAATGTACAATTTGTGCCACACGGGGTGCAGTCGGGGTGTGACTGAGATATTAATTATAGATAATCCCCATTCTTACATTACACAATGTTTCATCATTAATTAGGGCTTTATCCTGCCATGACTTATATCTCAGCGAGCTCATTACTGGTCTGATTCATTAAGGAAAGTAAGGCAAAAAAAAATTCTCCTGGACAAAACCATGTTACAGTGCAGGGGTGCAAATTAGTTTATTATTTTGCACATAAGTTAAATACTGGCTGCTTTTTCATCTAGCACACAAATACTTTATTTGTACACTGAAATTTAAAGTTGATCTAGGACATGCCCTACCCCAACTATAAATCTGTCCCCACATTTTAAATTTACCTCCCCCTCCAATGCAACATGGTTTTGCCAAGGTGCAAAGTTACTCATTTTGTTTTGCTTTACTTTCCTTAATGACTCAGGTCCTGTATGTGTTACTGTATTTTGAACATGTGATCTGTGTTAAGCAATACAATACACTTATATTTTAGTAAGGTAAATAAGTGCGTCCAATTCTGTTCTCTTCAGAATTTAGCTGGAAGGGGTCAAATATTGACATGGTCCCAACAGATGTGTTCTCAGTGACAGAAAGACAAACTTATATTACTTTAGGGTTAAACAAGATGAAGTGAGATGTATGATACCACCACATACGCTTTAAACAATGTTGACGTATGTTGTTTTTTTCAAGGCAGCCAATGTGAATTAGAAACTTGTTTACCAGATTAGGAAACTGTAAATGAGAGTAAAGATCATTACACTGTGTAACAGATGTTGATAAAATGTGTAAAACCTTGTACTTGTCTGCACAAGGCTGCACATCTCTCTGATGTGAATGTAATAAAGACTTCATATCTAATTCAGAAGATTTTGTTGGGCTGGGTACACACTGCAGAAAATTTCTCCCGATTTGATATCATTAACGATTTTACCAACGACTGAAAGTCCCGATCAGCAGCCGATTCCTGTGTACACACTGAACACGTTTCACATGATTTACCGTCAGATCTGTGCTCTTCATCTGTCATAACCATCGGCTGAAAAGATTGTGACTCTGCACCCTGCATAGAGACCTATGGACACTGCATATGGGTGAGGTACGTTTTTTGTGATGGTGCTAATTGCGAAAATCAGTTTAGTGATGAAAGAATGGCGAAAGTGATATTTCTAGTTTTAAAGCAGCAATGCCAGGACCTGCCGCCTCTATTTATCCTAATTCTAATTGTAACCCTTACCTTAACCCTTACCCTAACCCTTACCGTAACCCTTACCGTAACCCTTACTCTAACCATTACCGTAACCTTTACCCTAATCCTTACCCCAACCCTTACCTTAACCCTTACCTTAACCCTTACCGTAACCCTTACCATAACCCTTACCCTAACCCTTACCATAACCCTTACCCTAACCCTTACCTTAACCCTTACCTTAACCCTTACCTTAACCCTTACCTTAACCCTTACTCTAACCATTACCGTAACCTTTACCCTAATCCTTACCCTAACCCTTACCATAACCCTTACCGTAACCCTTACCGTAACCCTTACCGTAACCCTTACCGTAACCCTTACCGTAACCTTTACCCTAACCTTACCCTTACATTAGAGTATAGAGGCGGCGGGTCCTGGCATTGCCGCTTTAAAGCCGTAACATGAAAAAACTGATTGCCGAAATACACATCTCGCACCCTTCTCACCCCTCTAAGTCTAATTATCTGGCAGTCTTTGATGGATGTTTTCGGTCACGGTCAACTCTATTTCCCTTTATTACACTTTCATATAAGAAATCACTTATACTGTGCTAACGCTTTACCTTAATGGTGCTGTGTATCCCATTGTCATACAAATGCCGAGCACACAAAGAGGTAAGACATACCAGAGGCTCCATGAGGGAGCAGCATATTAGGAGAATAAAATGTTTAATTGAATGGATGAGATGTCGTTACTCTTTTTTTTTTTTTCCAATCTGTTTATTTATATTTTAACAGATGTTCATGATTAAAAAATACATTTGGCTAAATAGATTGTAGCAATTTTTAAAGAGTACAATTTTTTTTTATGCAAATAGAAACCATTTGGTGTATAAATTAATAAAAATAAATGTTGATTCCTAATTACATCTTGTTCGCTAGTAGTGTATTTTGTTAATAAAATGTATTTAATACAAGAATGAACAATCTTGCGGCCACATCTGAATAGAATAAAATATCTTGAAATCCCCCGAAAGCATAAATTAAGTCTCCTAACGCTGCAGATTCCTCTGTTGAAAGATGTGATTCTGGAAACGATCTCCAGTACATCACAGAACGGTTATTGACAATGTTCTGCAAAACCTTTAGCATTGACGCCATCAATATAACCAGCCGTGTCCAAAGATTTGTTTCCCTGAGTGTGGACGATATACTTTGGTAAAGGCTCCAGGTCACAGAAGGTTCTCTCATTAAACTCGTATAGTCCATGGTTTAAACGTTCCTGGTTCTGTAACTGGGCACTGCAGGAGAACAAGATAGAACGGTTCAGAACTACACACAGCTCACGGAAATAATGATGTTATATTACATAGGTCATGAACAGACTGCTGTTATCCTGATTTTTTTCAGTAGAGTACTTTGTTCTCTATATTGTTCTTCATAATGCATGATTGATTACTAGTTTTGCGAAAAATGAATAAAACAGTGTTTTAATGATCATTGTTATAATTAGGTTTTAAATTATATTTTAAACTAGACACTTTGCGCCGATGTTACGGCTGGAATCTCCGCTTCTTTTTCCTTGGACCCCATAGAGGTGTGAGGAGATAATGAGCAGAGATTCCTGCCGTAGTTGCCGGCAGTGTGCGCAGTGGGATGTCCACGCGCCGTATCACCGGCAATTGGATCTTTCCTTTAGATGTTTGTTTAATAATATATTGTCTTTTTTTCGTGATGGAAAGGAAAGCGGTCAGCCTATCACGCTGCTGTGCCATGTCATGTGACAGGGCGCTGAATGGGGGAGCGGCTGGAGAACTGTCCAGCCCAGGGATAATGTCTGACTGAGATAAATGTGATGAAGTCAATCAGGAATGAGATAGAGATTCAGTAGTGGGTCTTGTTTAAACACTCCGGAGGCCTTATTCCCAGATGCCAGCCCTGGATGAGGGTAACGTTTACAGCTTTTTATACAAGAACCCACCCCAATCACAGACTATGACCCTTCTCTGTACCTTGTGAAAGGAATGGATGGTTTCCACAAAACATCTGTACTAATACTCAGAATCAGATACACGTCTCGGTGACAAAGTGAGGGTCCTACATTATAATTGCTACATGCCTGGTAATTAGGTCCATAAATGCGGTGGTAATCATCAGATCGATGCTGACTACACCGGCAACACTTACCACCACATCTTCAGTCCGGACGGCAACTTCCCAGACGACGATCCATCACGACTCTTCTGTGAAGCGACTTATGGCAATTCCGAAGACAGAAGACGCCGGCGGGACTGGATGACATCACTGACATAGGCGACGCTGTTAACGCTGCTCTTACAGTGGTAATGTAACTATGGGGCCATGTACAATGTAGAACCCTTTGTAAAGTACATTGTACATGGCCCCATAGTTACATTACCCCCTTAAGAGCAGCGTTAACAGCGTCGTCTATGTCAGTGACGTCATCCAGTCCCGCCGGCGTCTTCTTTCTTCGGTCTCAAGATGTCGTGGTAAGTCTTGTCGGTGGAATCAGCACCGTTATTCCGTACCCCACCCCATAAATGAAAGTCACATGGAGATTTTGTTCAAATTGGATATTCACATAACATATGTTCTTGGAATGGCTGAATGGCTAACAGATAAATCACAGCACCGTGTCCCTGAGACTATGACAGGCTCCTACCAGTTTGGTGAACTGATCCACACAAGCGTTGCGTATCTTCTCTGGGGTGGCCGGACTGTCCAGTCTAAATAGTCCAGTAATGCCGGACTCCGCCCTGGCCGACGCGATGGCGTCTTTAATGGCATAGAAAATGGAGGCCGACAAGAAAAGCGGAGGCTCCCCAACAGCCTGAATTGAAAAATGCGATGATTAGTACAACATGCGAACAAGTAACATCGAGAAGATGCCAATCATTTATAGAGCCCATCCCCAAAACTAGCAGAACCACAGACAACCTGTGGCCCAGGGGCCACGGATTAGAAGAACCTCGCACCCACCAGCTCCTGCACTCACATGGTGCTCCAGAGAAGACTGCTTGGTGCCGTAACAGTAACGGGCGCACAGAGGGAGGATATCAATGCCGACTGGCCCAGTTGCATCTATAACCGCCGTCTTCAATTGCTCTAGATTTCTACAGAACTATGTGCTGTTAACGCTCCAGAAACTTATAAAACATCTCAATATTACAAACTTGTGCTCAGTTACTGGGAGAGTAGTTAAGAAAATGTACAGCAAAATATCTAAAATAATGGGTTTGCGTTTTTAGTGAATCCTCGTTGCAGATTTTAAAAAATGTCTCCTGTACCTTGGACGAGTAGATGGCTTTGCTGTTTGGACAGTCACGTAGGAGCGATACGTTGAATTCTGCCGGAATGTCGCCGAAGGCCGGTATCTTGTACATTCCGGGACCTCTTGTGTACAGGTTTCCCTCGGGCGAATATTTTAACTCTTCCAAGGTAAAAAGGCCGAGTCCTTGTACAAACGCACCTTCCACCTGAGCAAGGAAGAGTTAATTCCCATGAATCCTGTGGATGGGTTTCCTGGATATAACATGATTCCATGGACTATAATGATCATAATAAACAATTCCATATTACTCACCTGCCCTATATCTATGGCTGGGTTAAGACTGATGCCGACATCCATTACTATATCTGTGCGTAGGTTCTATAAAGAGAAAAAGACATAGAAACATTACTAAACACAGACGTTACTAACTGTGAGAATTGGGACATTTATACAGAAAATGTTGTTTTCTTTTTAAGCTGTGTTACCTAACATTGTATGTAACACAGCTTAAAGTCCCGTTGCGTGCCGTATTTTGCATGAAATTGCTCAGTGCTTGCTCAGAAACTGACTTTACACCAGTGAACGCAAGAGCATGCAATTTAAGTCCGAAAGCAAATGACACGCAGGCAATATACAGTAAGGACGGGCCACGGTGGAGCGCACACATCTGTCCAATTCAACGATCTGGGCATTAATAACATCCTGACGTAAAGTATGTATTTCATGTTAAAAAAAAATTCAATGTCTTTTTATTAATGATTATAGTACAAAAGAAGTGTTGATGAGGTTTTTTGTGTGTATGTTCTGATGGTGCTCATAGGCAAACAGAGGGGGTGGTTTCCTAGTGCCTGTAAGCCCCCCTCCAAGCCTGAGGCACTGTATAATTAAGGTGGCTGGACCCTGCCCCTGCTTCACAAGGCTCTGTATATTATGGGGATAGGGAGAGTTGGAGAGCAGCCAAGCACTGTCTAATATTATAGCCACGCCCCCATGCATGCTGGTCACGCCCACAAAAAAATAACCATATTATCGTTCATGGCATATTATAATTATAATATTATATACTTTAACTGTTTGTTTCCCAAAACTTTCAGAAAACACTTTTTTTTTCTTTCAAACATGATGAAAATTAATTAAATTAAATAATTTAAACCCGAAATTTGTTCTGTTCTAAAAAAAAACAAAACACAACATAAACACATCGGGGCTGATTCATTAAGAAAAGTAAGTTTTCCCCTGGACAAAACCATGTTACAATACAAGGGGTGCATTTAGTTTATTATTTGGCACATAAGATAAATAGTGGCTGTTTTTCATGTATCACACAAATACTTGATAGCTTTATTTTTACAATGAAATGTAACGTTAATCTAGGACATGCCCTACCTCAACTTTAACTCTGCCATCACATTTTATATTTACCTCCCCCTCCAATGTAACATGGTTTTTCTCAGGTGCAAAGTTACTCATTTTTTTTGCTTTCCTTTCCTTAATGAATCAGACCCATTATGAGTAACCGCAGAATATACGCAAAAGCACCTGTCTGTCTGCTTAGCACGTACATAGGTATAAGACTACATGCTGGTGTTCTGTGTGGCTATTTGCAGGCCCAAATGTGCAACCACCAGTAATGTGTAAGAATCAGGACACAAAAAAAAAAATCAGGGCTCACCTGCTAGATGAGCTATGTCCAACCCCTGAAGCTTATTTAAAACTCTTGTCCTGCAACACAGAATCAATAGACATTCTATGAGCACCTCTGGCTGCATGTTTCATGCTCCTCTCATCAGAAGTAGCATCGTTTTACACCCCATATGCAAACAGAGGGGGGGGGGGGTTCCTAGTGCCTGGAAACCCCCCTCCAAGGGCACTATATAATTGAGGTGGCTGGACCCTGGCCCCGCTTCACACAGCTCTGCTTAAAAAAAGGGAGAGCTGTGTGCACCTAACAGTAGTCCACGCAGCATTATCCATGTATATTATGGGGATAGGAAGAGTTGGAGAGCAGCCAAGCACTGTCTAAAATTATAGCCACGCCCCCATGCATGCTGGTCACGCCCACTGGTGGCGTGGTGTGGAAACCCCCCTCTACAAATCCTACGTTTGCCCCTGCACCCCACCATGATCTTGACATAGTGGTCCATGCTCTTAAATATATAAATATTGGTGTTTATGAAACAATAGGCTCCTATTGTCATTTGCAATATGAGGGTGCGATTTTAGTTTTGTAAATAACCCTTGTGTGTGTTTAAATCATCAACACAAAAATGTTTTTTTCCAAAGCATTTGTAATGACCAGTTATCTTCTCAGATATTAGAAGTTACAATGTCAGCCGCCATCTTTCTTTTAGCAGAACCTGTCTCCTCCTCTCCTTATTTATTGTATTTTATTCATTTATTTTCCTGGTAACAGATGTACATTATATTGGGTCAGGGATTATCGCTGCTCATACCTTATGGTCACCGGTTAAACAGTCGATCTCCACTTCAGAAGATGCCACCCCATAGCTGAAGTAGTTGCTGGGATTTCCCGTATTGGTTTCAGGGTTATACCCAATCCCGTCAATCCTTGGATGGAAAAAAATATTTACTAATTGCATACAGTACAAGTGATACATAATAAGTACAACGGTAGTGGTTTGCATTTCTGAATGGAACGAATAAGGTAACATAAGCAAATGAGGCAGCTGCTTGGTGCATAGAGGCCCAGTCTAATCCTAGGTTTCATTTAACTATCGACAGCTTTTCAATACCGCACTTCTGTTATTTATTTCTGGATTCAGAAAAATATTCAGCATTGGTGGAGTTACATTTGGAGCACATCTCTTTACTATGTCTGTTTTTAATATTTTTACAGGGTCCCTTAAGTTTTATAAATCCTATTTTTGCGTCTCGGGCAACGAATGATGGAAGGAAATAAAACAATATTCACTTTCAACAATTTTATTCGAAAACACAGATTTCGCTCCAGACGTATATTTTTGCATAGATTGTAAGCTCTTCAGGTCAGTATTTATGATGCAGTTGTCTTTATTTGAAATAAATTGTTATTGTGTGAAACTCTGTAAACTTGTCCACAGGCCAGAGGCTGTTAAAGCTTTGCTGCATTGGTGTTTGCGTTGGGATGAATAAGAAACCGTAATGTGTCAGTGTGTAAGACGTATCTAAGAACGTGATCTGACTGTCAGTAATGTCCTCCAGTCACCTGTATGGCTTTAAATACCAACTCATACTGATAATTTAAGGTAAACGTATTGCGTATTGCCCAAAAAATCTACAAACTCTTTCAACTGTGCCAAATAAGTCAAAATCTGACAGATCTATAATATTGGAAAATTGTTTTGCCATCTATACGTAACAGGTATCCCTGCCCTCCTTTACATGATGACCAGGCTCAGCAACATACTTGTAAAATCCTGTGGCGGAGAGGCTCACTCTATCCTCGTAAGCAGATCTTATCTGGAAAGGAAACGAGAATTGTTGTCAGTAACATTGTGGTGGGTGCGTGGAACATATAGTATTATCTATTTCATATGTTGGACCAGCCAACCTTGTTTATGGAAATGTAATGAAAATAGAATAATATTTAATTTATTCATCATGTATTTGGCTTCTAGTCGGTTTATTTTACTATAGGTAAGTTCGATCAGAGCATGGTCATGTGTCTTTGTGTAGCGCTAGAGAGAGACAGCATTACGAAGCTTTCTGGAACAGGTAAGTGAGGGCGATAGTTGTTTCCGGTTAATTTACCAGAGGTCTGGGTAACCAGGGGACAGACCAGACATTTCACATTAAAATGAAAATAATTTTTAAGTACTTTGTGCACACTGGCAGCTTTTTGGGTATAGGATCTTCCATTCTTAGCTTATTTATATGAATATCATTTTTATTAAGTGTTAAGAGGAAATAAAGCACTGGGGTCATGAGTTCAATTCCCGATCATGGCCTTATCTGTGTGGAGTTTGTATGTTCTCCCTGGGTTTGCGTAGATTTCCTCCAGGTGCTCCGGTTTCCTCCCACACTCCAAAAACATACTTTACCAAACCTGCAAATCGTGACCCTTGTGGACACCCAACATCTAGTCTGTCCTGCAAATATCAGGACTATTGGGAGGTTATAGGATTAATAAAGTGGAATTATTTCCCACATATGCTCACCACTATAACCAAGGTGCCGTATTTATGAATGTGACAAGACAGCAGCGTAGACAGATACGTACCCAGCTCTCCCATGGCCCACTCGGGTTGGATTTTTTGTAAGGCTCCAGCCTCTGCAGCAATGTCTGACAAGCGTTCTATAAAGATAGGGACATAGTTATACCAGTTTCCAAGGTTCCTGTAAGTTTTGCGTATATATTTGAGAATGTTGCTTTCAATTCTTTTCTATACAACAATTTGTATCTAACGTTCAGAGGTAAATCTTACGTAAATGGCCATGCCGTTGAGGTCAGAACTGACCGACGCCGCCGTTGGAGAAGTGTTGGGGACAGTATTGGTGCTGGTCTCACTTATATGTATTTTAGAAGACGCTATTCCCAAACTCCTACTGGCGACCTACATAATGGAAGAAATTCCTGGTATTAATCCGTTCTTTCATCACTTGTTACATGGTGAAATCTCTACATTACGCCTAAACTATTCAACTTCCTTCTGAAGCTCTAGACCTGGCTAATATACCACGGTTCATTTGATCATCTGTGTTGGCTACATATGTAGACGCTGGTTGGTCGATTAAATTGAAACAACAGTGTGTGTCTGTCCAAACAATAGCTATGAAGAATAAAAATAAATTCAGATTTCATTGGTCAGAATGTCTAGTGACCCAATTGGTGAATATCTGGTGTCATCAGTCAACCACGACGCAGAAAGAAGACTTCACGATCCAGGTGTTTATCCCAACTTTCATAACTGTATCTGTCCAATTTGGCCCTCAATGTCAGCATTTAAATTGGCCTTGGGCTCCCTTGTCGCTTAGAGACCAAACAATGGATTCCATCACATGTAGTCAGTGTAGCGCTACAAATTAAATAAAGAATTTTTAGCAGTAAATGGGTTCACAGGATGAAAAATTAAATTGTAATTCCAATTATAGCCTTCAGTGACATCACAGGTCTGTCTGCAAACTACATCTACCATCATGCATCGCAGCAAGTATTCAACAGTATCTGCCTCTCGCCTATAATGTTAATACCAAGCTGCCCATAGCCTGGTCAGACCAGATAGTGTTTGAATCCTTTCTGCACAGAACTAACAGTTGCAGAGAAGGTAACACCGAATTAATGTTTGAAAGGGAACCAGGCAAGACAAGACTGCACAGCAGTGTCTGTTACCCAGATCAACCACAAAAAACAGGAATAATCTACATTTAGCCCAGGCAGTGCTGTGAACTAAAGTCCAGAGGTACCATGTTGTATCGGCAAATATTTAAACATTTTGGAAAGATACAAGTTTTTGACCCCTTCCTCCCCTTTGACAACAGACCTTGGCAAGCAGCCATCAGAAATCCATCAGATTTGATATTTAATTGCAAAGTCCTCTTATTTTTGGGGGATAGTAATTACAAAATAGTGGACATTCTTTTTAAGTCACATTCTTTTATATTATTAGATTAATTTATGGGTATGTTCTTCTTTGATTGTAAATGCAATATAAACAGATATTTTATTGCCCTGTAAGTCTGGCAGTTTTAGTTTTCCTTGTTCCATTACCTGAATCATTTTGGTGTGAAGACCCTGACCCATTTCTGTCCCTCCATGGGTGAGCAGAACAGAGCCGTCTGTATACACATGGACCAGCGCTCCAGCCTGCAACGATCACAGATAAACCGATTACTGGAATGTCAATAAATACTGTACATCTAATATTTACAAGACACACCGGGGTTAGTGTCACAGCTAATGATCACCGGGCCCCGGTGCAAAATCTGAGCCAGAACTAACCTGACACCACACACCTGAGTGAGTGAGCGTCTGAGTATATATGTCAGACCCTATACATCTGCTCTATATGTCAGTCTAACTGTGCACATTTCAATTTGGGACTGACTACATTTGTTCTCCCTCTCCTCACGCTAATGTCCCTAAACAAACACATAACCAAAAACACCACAAAGAACTAATAAATACAAAAGGAAAAAAAACAACATTTTATTGAGAACACTGATTCTCCTCCGATGGGTAAACATAGTTTCCCCTTAATGAGGTCATTATTATTATTATTATTATTATCTTTGACTTATAAGGCGCCACAAAGGGTCCGCAGCGCCGTACATTACATATATACCGAAAACAGAACCAAGACACAACATGATACAAAAATATATACAAACACAGGTGACAGGGTAAAGCAAATCAGAATATTTCTGGGACAGATAGTGGAAGGGATGGTAGAAATCAGCGAGAAGAAGGCCGAAGCTTAAGAAGACAGGGAAAACAGGGCTAGGGAAGCAGGCCAAGAGGTACAGAGGGTGATGGAATAGTAGAAGGAGCACACAAGGAAAGAGGGCCCTGCTCATGAGAGCTAACATCCTAAAGGGAAGGGGGAGACACAAATAGGGTGGTAATAACTGGGGGAGAGAGCCAGGACAAAGAAGTTAGGAGGACTGACAGACTTGAATATAGAAATGGATCATCTTTACTGGTGTCCTTCATGCCAGCAAGGGTTCATACAGCCGACACTGTAAAATGTCCGTCTACCTTCCAGTTTCTATACGGTGATGTTATGTACTTGCCCTTAGTTTTGCCCTCATTCAAGATGGCCGTGATTGCCTCATGAAGTTTCCATCTTGGATCTCTGTTATGAACTTGCCCTTACAATAGCCCTTATCCAAGATGGCCGGGACTGTCTCATGAAGATTCCATCTTGGATCCCATTTCCTGTTTGGGCCTGGAAAAGGCACTTCCTGTTATGAAGCCTTTGCACGAGTATTGTGTTTGTATCTGAACCAGATGCTTCCACAGAACCTTACTCCTTGTGATTTGGACTACAAGTACTTGGTACTTCCACCAGACCTTTATACTCTTGTGACTTTGGACTTTATTTGTTGGAAACTGGAGATTTATTTGTATACCAAAATAAATCCTTCTGAATTCAGAACTACCTGGCTATTGGGTTCCGTTTGTGATACCAGAAGCGTGACAGGTGATCTGCTGGTGGCAGGATGTTATAATAACAGCTCCAACGGGTACAAAAATGACTGCCTATCCTGATCAAAATCAGTTCAGTATCAATCTGGATTGGGATTGGTAGAAAATCATGTTGGCTAAAGACCGGGATTTGCCAATGTCTGCTGTCATCAACCGAACGCAATTATTGTGCCCAATAAGATCCGGTTGTTTGGTCGCATGCCCATGTATGGGCAGCTTAACTCTAACATACGCAAACGCATGACTAAAAATACACCATCCCACACAACCCACAGTAATGTCCTTACACAAAAACACATTACGGGGTAGATTTCTCGAACCTTCTAAACATTAAAAGTGGATATGTTGCCCATAGCAACCAATCAGATTCTATCATTTTCTAGAATGTACGAGATAAATAATAGCTAGAATCTGAATGGTTGCTATGGGCAACACCTCTACTTTTCCTTTTTTAGAAGGTTTGCTAAATCTACCCCATATCTCACTAACAAAAAAACCCACACATTATACTATGTCCTTCACTATCTACACTACACCCCACATGACCGTAATGTACGTCCCTGGGCCCTACATTAAGAACACTCCTAATACCACATACTCAGGTTTATTTCCCATTAGAAATCCCTGGCAGCCAAAGTCTGGGTTGCTTTCCTAGTGTAATACAATATCTGGGTTTATCATAAAAATAAAGCAATATAAACCTGATTGAGAAAGGAGAGGGTAAAGGAGATTCCAAACTTAGTTGGGATGATGGCGATCCCCCTCTTCTTCCAGCGGTGCTGCCTATGTAAGACAACAAGACCAAAATTGTTTGTGGTCTACATAATGACAATGACCAATTTTTACAAGAGTCTTTGAAAAATATAATTGAGCTCACAGGTTAATCTAAATATTCCAATATATACAACTTAATGTACATTTTGAAATAGTCATCTACTATATAAATGCCTAGTGGCGTGTGTGGGAAAAAAAACAAACAAGCTGCAGTGCCACCTGCTGGGCAGAGTTATACACTGACCTATATATTTCTTGAAGGAGAAGTGACAGTTGGGAGTGGTTGGTGGTTGCCGGGGGTGACAGTGGGGAGTTTTTAACACCTTAAGTAGCTTGATGAAGGATGTGGCGATGAAGATGAAGGATGAGGTGATGGAGAAAAATGATAAGGTGGTGACATGTGGAAAAAAACATGTTAAAAAAGGGCGCTTATGTCGGGAAGTAACACTTTTCCCCTGAGGAGGCCTGGGCTAGCCCCAAATGCATGACAAGAACCTATTTAACACCTTAAGTAGCTTGATTTGACTAGAATGCATGAGTATCATGCACGGGTTAACTTGTAGTATATATATATATATATATATATATATATATATAAGTTTTTTCTAACCCATCTACTTGTGAGATGACTATTTCAATATAATCTTTTCTTCACATCCTCCGCCCTTCTTATTCACTAGAGCCCAATTTGTCAGTGCACAAGAGAGGGCTTTCTTGGTGTTTGCATGTATGAGATCTTAGAGAAGTTTAAAGGTTGTTTATCAGCCAAAAGGCAGAAGAGAATAAAAATGGATACAAATATTGGCAAGTCATCTTACTGCAAATTAGGGGGGGGGACAATCATTTTAATAGGCTTCTTTTAAATGAAACAGTGGAGGAGAAATGTGACACTAGGAGGTGCTTAGTGTATATGTGTTAGAAGAGAAGAGCACAGATTGGCATCTTGCCCACTACGCCCTGGCACAGAGGAAATGTTCCCCCCGATTCATCACCTGTTAAACTTTTCAATGGCCGCTTTCCTCTCCCGGTAGTTGGAGTTCTGCAGACATTCCTCCCAGCATCTGTGGACATTGAAATTTTCCAGCTTCTGATTGAAAGTAGTCAGATCTCCCTCCTTATACATGTTCAGCTTCCTGACCTATATATGGAAATTAGACGCACTGAGATCATGAGAATATTGAGATCAAAGCGGAGAATGCAATCTGAGCTGGTTTCACCAGTGTTAACTTGTCGTACATCAAAGCAAATATATTCAATGAAAACAAAAATTATATCATAGTAACTGAAAGATGAAATAGTTTACTTTCTGACACACGTGATGCAGTTTCACATACTAGATCCGTGGCGGATCCAGGGGGGGACGATCGGGGCAATCACCCCCCCCCCACCCCAGTAGGGGCTTGCTGTCTGCGGCTACACACTATGTACAGGTCCGTTCGGCAGAGACAGGCAGACAGAGAGTCCTGCCTGGCTGCTCCGATTGTTTTTTAAATAGAGTGGCCGGGTAGCACACTGTCCCTGCCTGTCTCTGCCGAACGGAGCTGCACATAGTGTGCAGCCGCAGGCAGCCTTAGCTGTCAAAAAGGGGGCAGTGACTAAATCACCCCTCCTAAATCGCCCCCGATAAAATTATATTCTAGGTCCACCCTTGTACTAGATTTACTAATGGCGAATTTTCTGAGTCTCAAAACCGTCGATTTGCTAGAAAACTACTTATAAAAGCACAGATTAACAATGTGCCAATTTAAAATCGCTGTCCTGACTTGATAAGAAGAATACAAATCATCAGATTTGCTAAACTACAATTTGAAAAATTGACATAACAAACACAAGAAAAAAAGAGGTGATTGTTTCAGTTGTTTTGCTGTTCAGAACATAAGAGGAGGAATCATTGACTTATAAATTATGTGCACAATAATTATTTATTGATTAAGGGGACTACATTAGATTTAAATTAACTTATTAACTTATAGCAACCAATCAGATTCTAGCTGTCATTTATTTAGTACATTCTACAAAATGACAGCTAGAATCTGATTGGTTGCTATAGGCAACATCTCCACTTTTTCAAACCCGCAGTTTAGTAGATATAGCCCTTAGACTGTGTTCACCACAGGTGAATATATAAATGTGTATAAGTACATAGCCAAATAATATCTATGGAACGTACGTCTTCTGGCTGCAGACTGCACACTTGGGAGATGTCATTCATCCAAGCCTCAGCCACCATCATTCCTTGAGGACCGCCAAAGCCTCGAAAAGCCGTATTAGAAGGTAAGTTGGTCTTACACACATATCCAGTGCCTTTAACGTTGGGTATTTTGTAAGTATTATCCATACTGAACAAAGTCCTGTCAATAATCTGTGGAAAAGTGGATTTTTGTCCGTTAGTGTACTGAAAAATGATTTCAATTTGGTAGACTGATTTTATATGGGATCCACACAAATTATCTCTTTAAATACAGATTCCACAAGATGATTTGTGTATTATTTATTTTATCGCTACCTTATGGCTTAAATAGAGCATTTGTGTTTATCAGTTTCGTAAAGGATTTCTAAAAAAAAAAAAGGGGATTCCAGAGTCAGTATTTTACATGATATAGGAGGAACAAAAAAGGGATTTCATGAGGCAGATGCAGCTGCTGGCGCAAAATCTTCGTGCATTAGTTTTCTGATATATATCAGTCATGTAGAGAAATGCGAAACGCGCATACAGTTTATTGGAAACCTGCCCCACCACTGTCTACAGATTACACTGTGGATTTTTAGAATATTAGTTACCTCCTCCCATTAACAAACCTATTACTACTTATATCAGAGGGTTACGTCCAAAGCTGAAATTTGTGGACTCGCAGCGCCAAATGCCGTTTTGTGGCATCATGCCCTAATTCTGTGTGATTTGTTTTGTTTGACTTCCCATGTGGCGTTAGCAAGTCATCACGATGAAGACTGCAGGGCGTAATCCTTGTGATGAGAGAAACAATGTTTCCTGTAGCAGAATGGGGTATTTAAATCAAATACAAGTGGGTACCTGCCTCACGGCTATTGCAGTATGATAACCCTTTAGCACAGTGGTCAGGGAACAGGGGTAAATTACCCCAAATGGGGTAAAAATGAAATTCCTGGGGGTAATGCTGCTGATTCACATGCTGTCATTTGGATTGTAGACCCCTTTAAATGTGAAATTGCTGTTGTACCAGAAGAGCCTCAAGGGTTGGCAGAGGCACTTCTTGAGCTTCGATGCAATAATGAAGCACGTATTACATTTGAAAACAAAGCAGATCTGTCATATTTTTGGATGTCAACAGCTACAAAGGCATCAAAATTGCAAATGAGGAGACAGTCAAAAAGTTGCTGCCTTTTGCAACAACCTACCTTTGCGAACAAGTATTTTCCACTCTAACGACCATAAAAACAAAGCAGAGAAATCGATTGGACGCTGAAGACTGTATCCAAATTGCTCTGACATCAAAATGCCCCAATATTGATGCTCTCGTATCAAAAATGAAGCAACATAATTTCTCCAAAACCTGAAGTTTTGAAGTTGAAGCTTTCAAAGAAATTTAGAATAGATTCAATAAAATTTTGAATTCCAATAATTAATAATATATGATTTCCTTCCTTTCAAATCAAGGGGGTAACGTTGGTGTATCTAAATATATTTTGGGGTAAAAGGTAAAAAAGTTCCCTGACCCCTGCGGTCTAGTAGGAGGCTGCAAGGTCTTTGTCCTTCTGCTACAAATCCTCTGCGAAGGACGAGTGTAGACACTGTCCTCTACTTTCAGAGGAACGCTTTCTTCACCAACCATCTGCACTTTATATGGGAAAGCAGACTCTATGCACACAAATATCAATGTACAAATGTGACATGTAATAAAGACCATTCTACCTTACTATTGTGACTTATTTAATGTATGAATGGGGCTCGAACAAGCAGTATTTTAGGAGAACAAAAAATTAAAGTTGATATCAAGGAGATAAATGCAAAAAAACAGGACTTTAAAATGGTATTTTTACTTTTAGGTGAATGGGCCCATTTCCGTCTCAGCTAATCTATCAATAATAGTCACTGTTTGCTTTGGGGCACTTTCCAAAATGAATAGTGCACAGGTTCCTTGTTATGTACTCTGAATAAATAGGCACAGCTGTGCAAGGAATTGCAATGTGTTTCTGTGAGAAATAATAATAGCATAGATTAATAAACGTTCCTGGCTAATGTCTGTTTTAGCAAAACAAATCTGTCAAAAACAGCATTTGTAAGTGCTGCATTTTAACTATAAGGCCGTAGAAAGATAAACAAGGATTTTAAATCATATCATGATCAATTGAGGGCTATGTAAACCACAGCTAGAAGAGGCTTCATTAAAAATGAAAAGGATAATTATGTCGTGTATGACTAATATCATTTAAACTATAAAAATATCATATTTTATAAGGAACACACTTTAGTTAATATTTATTTTATTTAAAAAAATTGAAAAATTTGCTTAATATGATATTTTCTTTCTTAAATCATACAAGAGTTACTATCTCTCTACTATACAGAGAGCGCTTCCTAATTGGCCAAATGCTTCAGTAATACACATCAAGTGCAGTACTTACATCTAGTGGAAAAAATAAAGTATTGCATTCCTTCGACAGATACATATCTGAAAATTAATACAAATTAAGGGGTGACCTGTTATTCAACATTTAATAGCATTGGGCAGCACGGTGGCTCAGTGGTTAGCACTTCTGCCTCACAGCACTGGGGTCATGAGTTCAATTCCTGACCATGGCCTTATCTGTGTGGAGTTTGTATGTTCTCCCCGTGTTTGCATGGGTTTCCTCCAGGTGCTTTGGTTTCCTCCCACACTCCAAAAACATATTGGTAGGTTAATTGGCTGCTATCAAAATTGACCCTAGTCTCTCTCTCTCTCTCTGTATGTATGTGTGTGTTAGGGAATTTAGACTGTAAGCTCCAATGGGACAGGGACTGATGTGATTGAGTTCTCTGTACAGCGCTGCGGAATCAGTGGCACTATATAAATTGATGATATGTACTTTTAATTTCACCTGCCTCACGTCTAGCCATGACAAATATGTTTTATAAACATTTACTGATGCTCAGCAATTTTTTCTCAAAAAGTGAACGCAAATGTAGCATCAAGAGGTTATGAGACTCTAAGGATAAAGATCACACCCCTACTTAGTTCCATAGACACTGCTATAGTCCTATATAATAGTGTCAGGACAATATAATTTTTTTGCACCATATATGTTTTTGTTGACAAATTATTAAAGTTCATGTTACATTTACTGCTGTAGCCAATTCAGTTTACAGAGGTCATGTGATTGTAAAGCGCTACGGAATATGTTGGCACTATATAAATAAATGATGATGATGATGATGATGTGATGATGCTTACCGCATGTGATAGGTCGACAGAGTTGCCAGCATTTGCATAATAGGAAACCTCTAATGCAGTCACTTCCCCACTTTTCCTGAATCCAACCTGTGATTATACAATGAGACAATGTATCGAGCATTTCGACATAACGGTTTCAGGTTCAAAGGTCACAGGGAAGATTGGGGGAATTATATAAAGGGACCTATTATGAAACAACAATTGAAATATTATGTAGGTAGTGTTAAAATTTATTTTTATTTTCCTAATGTGGGTTAAAAGCACCCAGCAGTTTAATATTGATAAATAGGCTTTTGTGTCTCTAGTCTCTAGCTATCCTCAAGTAAGTTGTCTTTGATTAATGTTATTCCATAGTGACTTTTATAAGTGATTAAGGATAAAACAGGAAACTTGTAAAAATACCTTATAACGCCCAAAATATGGGTGTCTGCCCCCAGTTATAAGCATGTCCTCGTCTCTATCCAGCATGCACCGCACTGGGCGACCGGTCCTGTATAAAACAGTTACATGTTTCAACGCTCGGAACATATAAATCAAGACATATCTGGACATAATGTATAAAACTGGTTATATGAAAATGAGATTCAATATTTTCAAATATATTATTTTTATTTGCGAATAGTAAGTCTCCTAGTGGGCAGTACAGGTTCACTTATTGATTTAAAGTTCACATTAAGGCCCCTCCCCCTTGCTGACATCACACAGGTGGGTGGGACAACAATCGCTTCATATATTGGATTAAGGGCGTAAAGTACGAGGGCTACCTGTATAAAATTTAAAGGAGAATAATATTCAAGACAGGGGCAAATGCAGGATTTGAAGAGGGGGGAGGGTTTCCACACCACGCCGCCAGTGGGCGTGACCAGCATGCATGGGGGCATGGCTATAATTTTAGACAGTGGGCAATGCTGCGTGCACTACTGTTAGGTGCACACAGCTCTCCCTTTTCAAGCAGAGCCGTGTGAAGCGGGACCAGGGTCCAGCCACCTCAATTATACAGTGCCCCAGGCTTGGAGGGGGGTTTTCAGGCACTAGGAAACCCCCCTCGGTTTGCCTATGAAGACATATTACCTCCCTCTCAGACCAGCAGAGTGGTAGGGGAGCCATTGGCTGTGACATCCTGATATAGAATCCTCTGGAACTTGGTGTCCCCTTTTTAGACAAGTCTATTGATAAGGATGAAGGCTCTGGATCTGTGGAGCCAATAGGGAGCCACAGGTGAACTATAGAGTGTGGTGTAACCAGGCTGCTTTCAAAGTAGTAGAGGATGGTATTCGAGAAAATGATTTGTGTTATGGTAAATATAAGACTAATGTAAAAGTGTTTATTGCATTCGGTATTATAAAAAAACTTGTTTCCAGACATTTCAGCTTGAACTCATCGACCGGACTCTACAACTTACACGTTGGCGGCAACAGCCACGGCTGTAGAGACAATTGTACTTCTTGACTCCTTTCCTCCAAACCCGCCTCCCATCCTCTTTACACGGACCACAATCCTGTTCAATGGTACCCCGATGGCACTTGCAGCAAAGGCCTGGGATAACGAGGATACAAAGCTATTACCAGACAAGCAGAATGATTTAAGCACTAACGGCGTCCATTCCTACAGACTGTCCACTAGAGGGCGCACTTTACCTGTGCGTAACAGCTGTCAGACTTACAGGGTGGAAAGGTGCAATAGAATATCTGGGTGTCCAATCAGCAGCCATGATGGCACATCATACTTATAATAATTCATTAAATAAGAAAAGGTTAATCTTGCTTCTCTCTATCTTCTATGATATCAATAAATCATACCCCCAATTGTTCTCAAATCAGGACTTTTGTCCCGGTTTCAAGGACAGTTGGGAGATGTTCCCGGCTTTTAGTGGAGGGGAAAAATGGCAGGGGGGCAGCCGAGCACTTCCAAAGATGTGACCACACACTCTTATCGTGCTCACTACGTTTCTTCTATCCCGATTTGGGAAGTCTTAAAGTTGGGGGGTATAAATATATAGTTAACAGAGGTAGACAATAAAATAAAAGTAAAATAAATATTAAACTACGGCAGTATTCAATAAAATAAGGTGAACAGACACAACGATCTTCAGTTCAACCAATAATTTATATGCCCTGGGGAATCAGGCCAATCACAGTGCATGGAATGTTAATAAGCCAATCAGCAGGACTCAACAAATGTCACATGACTGTCGCCTGATAAAAGGAGCTTACGATTGATTGGCCTATTTGTTTCATTTTAATTATAGTTAATGGTTAAATATCTTATGTAACAGGCAATTTGTATTCCCAGCATATAATTAGCACACTTCCACTTAATAACACCGTCAATAACATTTAAATGTAGGTCATTCTTCTCTCCTTCTTGACACTTTACTTTTATCTTCATGTGAAAAGGTGGCTAAACTGCTTTGAATGACAGGTAAAGTTTGTAGCTTTTCAGGGAGATAATTTGTTCTACTTATCTGTAATTTTACTCTTGTAGGTTTCCAGGAATAGATTGCGTCACTCGAGCCTGTTCTTTACCTCTTTTCACACTCTTTCTCTAAGTTAGATTGTATAATTCCAACCACAGATGTCATCCTATTTGCTGGTTTATACTGTCTGGTTTTCTAGGCTTCTTCTTCGCATTAAACTAACGATTAGTCCTGAATTACAGCAGGGTTGGGAGATATGGACTTTTGAACATTACTTGTTTCCCTATTCATAACACATTGCCTGTCATTGTGAATATATTGAGTAATAAAGGAATTGTTACCTGTGTCTCTGTCATGTTCTGTGTGGAGGCGAACAGTTCCATCTCTCCGTCCTCGCCCTTAGGAACGGCAATACAGCAGTGTGTTTCCAGGTAGAAGTGTTCTTGTCCACCGATATAAATCTCCCCTGGGAAACAGGAGCAATCACAGATTTACGTCAATAGAAATCACAACTACGGGGAAGCGACTCAAGCAAATATATATTAGTGGTTTATTTTAAACTTATCCAATGATAATGGCAATTAAATGAAAGTCCATCATCTCACTTCTATATCGCCTCTCGAATGTCTCCTTAATAGGCAATCCTTGGGGCCTAAATACTTGGGCAGCATGCTGGCACAGTGGCTAGCATTGCCATCTCACAGCTCTGGGGTTATGGGTTCAATTCCAACCAAGGCCCTATCAGCGTGGAGCTTGCATGTTCTCCCCGTGTTTACGTGGGTTTCCTCCAGGTGCTCCCGTCTCCTCCCACACCCCGAGGATATGCTAGTTGGTTAATTGACTTCTGACGAAATTAACCCTCAGGTGTGTGCTAGAGACTATAGATTGTAAGCTCCATTGGGGCTGATTGTGAAAGATTAAATATTCTCTGTAAAGCACTGAGTAACATGTAGGCTGGTCACAGCCATTGCAGAATTAAATTAATCTGCCCTTTTTAATAAAAGTTCAGGGCCATGTACAAAGACAAGCTGGCCATCTAGTACACACTAAAATTAAAACCACTGTATACATTTGTCATCGAGTGAAATAGCAGTGGGAACATTGAATAGGGAAAGAGGCTGAGCATGATAGTATTACATTGCATTACACCGACACCAGTCTCTGGCAGCCAATCCACCTGCATTGTAACGACTCCCAGTAGCCTAGCTAGATTGTAAGCTCTTGGGGCAGTGCTCTCCTTCTTCAGGTGTCTGATCCCAGGTACTTGCATTCTCCTATGTTGTGTATGTAGTTTAATTGTCATTATAAGGCACTATATAGCTAAATACATACATATTCCTAAGTAAACACAGACTATATATACGATACAGAGCTTTGTAGCTGACATTACCTTGCAGGATATGGTCGGCCTCCTGAAAACCTTGCTCTATATTTCCATTCTCAATCTTCTTTATGGGCTGATAAAACGACTGCTTGTCAATGGCTTCCTGCGGGATTATTACATAAAGGTGAGATTGTACGGACAATACGGAGCCACGGACCAAACATATTACTGTACAGGGACTGTACAAAAAGACCTTTGTCTTGTAGTCTTTATGTGACCTATTCAATTCACAGTCGTCACACATGATAATGCCTCATGCATGAAAACCCAATCATCAGCTGCACGCCATTTAAATCTTCACCTTCTCACATCATCAGGACAAAAAAAAAGGACTTTTCACGCCTATGTGATTTACCCATAGAAGGTATAAAAGTCCCATTAAATTGGAGGGTACAGTAAGTAGAAATAAAAGGTCTGCTATCTTCAAGAGAGCCTAAAATAAATGATCACAACGCAATAAACTGGCCCCATCATTTTGAATACCACCACTTCTAAATCTCCAAACGGCCACTTCTAGACTTCTAGACTTCGACCACTGTTCATGACCGTAAAACAATAGATCGATATCTTTACACGTGACAAACGCTTTGTACCTGGATAGTAATAATGGGCTCCAGTTCTTCGTAATAAACCTTCACAGCTTTCGCTGCCCGCTGCGCGTCTTCCTGAGTGTCAGCGACCACAGCACCAATCACATGTCCGATGCAAGTCACCTGCGTGGCGGATTATAAAGACTCACAGCTGGTGCTCAGTGGGGAACCGTAATATTAAACCGTCAATAGAAGTAAGTAGCATGAGATAGATGACAGGTCCCTAAGTCTCTGCAGACAGTTATGTTACGGGTTATCTCCCCCTCTACTATTGTCAATAAAACCATCTGCAGAATTACAGAGCCGCCAATATGGTAAATTTTAATACAAGTACAGTTCAACCGCAGGTAAAGCCACCACTTGACATTAATATATATATGAATCTGAATATATTGTATCACTTGAGCTGAGCTCCAGTGATGCTGGGAGGATGTGAGCCTCTCTTCCTCTCTTCCATCATTACCCAGAAAGAATTAAACTGACGCTACATTGTTTCCCATTAATTACACTTACCACATGTTCTGCAAAGATCTCCTCGTCATGTCTGATCCCTGTGATGTTACTTCCCGGAACGTCTTTAGCAGAAATAAAACAGACAAAGCCTGGTGTGAGCTCAGCCATGGAATGATCGATAGAGCTGTAGAGAAATGAGATGGACATGGAATGTTAGCGCTAATTATCCCGTCTCCCCGATCTGTCTCCTGATGCCACAAAGATCTCATCTGGAAAAAGCAGAGAGCAAATTCTGTGCTACTGTAGTGTGCAAAGCCCATGGTGTGAACCACCGCAGAGGTGACATATTATAATGTGAAAATTATATCATTATATTATTATATCCCATCATAAATATATGAAACAGCTACATATAAATGGCCACCATATTACATCCAGTCATCTATATTAGGATCCTGAGTTAGAGTTGAACATAAATCCATTTACAGTTTAGCGTCTCATGTGTAAATTGAATACAGCGTGGGTGTGAAAACTCAAGTCATCCACCTCCCTTAGAGGCAGGGCTGCCATCAGAAACTGTGGGGCCCAGTACTAATTAATCTGGCGGGGCCCCCCCCTCCCCATACATGTGCCCCCCTTCCTCTTCGCCATACATGCGCCCCCTATCCCTCATCACAGTACATCCCCCCCCACTCCCTCATCACAGTAAATGTTCCCCTCCCCCCAAAGTAAATGTCCCCCTCTCCCCTCCCCGCAATCACAGTAAATATCCCCCCTCCCCTCCCTGTAATCACAGTTAATGTCCCCCTCCCCCCCCCCCCCACAGTTAAGGTCCACCTCTCCTTCCCAATCACAGTTAAGGTCCCTTTCTCCCTCTCCTTCTCGCCCCCCCTCCACAATTAAGGTCCCCCCCCTTCACAGTTAAGGTCCCCCTTTTCCCCCCTCCCTCCCTCCACAGTTACAGTCCCCCAGGCTCTCTTTCCCCTCCAGCTCCCGGTCACGGATACACTGTGCGCTGTCCGGGCCCCTCACAGCAGTACTGGCCGTACCCCCCTGATGGCGGCCCTGCTTAGAGATGCATTCAATCTTCACTTACATGTATCCTTAAGATACATCTTTTGTGCATGTCCTATAGACAGGGTGCAATTATCTGTGATGATGATGATGATGATGACAACTGCTGCAGTAATACGTGTCTCCAGCAGATGGCAGCAGTCAGATGAACCATTCTTAGACCCTAGTTAGTTAGTTCCTAGACCTAGACACTACTTATACCACATTCACACTGACCTAAAAACCCAGGCTATTGCTGGGGCAAGCCCCGACAACCCGGATCGTGGCTCAGTGTGAACGGGGTCCCTGCATCAGACCCAGGAATTAGAGCATAGTATCAGTGATTGCCGACCCTGCAGTATCCCGGCTTTTTGCCGTGTCACAGAGCATCCCAGCTCAGAGACCCCGTTCACACTGCACCTTGGACCCGGGAAATTCCCGAGTTGACCCTGTTCATACTGAACACGGGTCTGCCCTGGCACCAAGTGCGAGTCATCACAAGAGGACCTTTGATTGGCTGAACAATGGTGAGGTCATTTAAAGGAAACTGTTATTTTTGCACACAAAGATGAGCTCAAAGCGGGTGGTGGCTGTTCACAGCATTGCTTTAATCATGGTCAGATCTGTTTAGTATTATTTTATTTTATTATTTTATTTTATTATTATTTTATCTGTTAGTGTTCTTGCTATGTTATAGTATTGTACTGTTGCATCTTTTACAGTGACAGTGGTATGTTTTTGATTTACTCCTCTACTCTAATGGCCATTAGCTCATGCACTTCTTCCTCTAGCCAGTGTGCCATGCTTTCTCCTATATCTCTTCTCTGCAACATTGAAATGACGTCATCCTCCGGCGTCCCTAATCCCCCCAATCAGTTCACACTGCAGGCGACCCAGGCCAAAAATCAGAAATAACCCTGTAAAAGTCACGGGTCAAATTCGACCCGGGATTTTGCAATGACCCCCTTTCACACTGAGCCTCGCCCCGGGTCCTCGAAACTCGCCCCGGCAACAACCCAGGTTTTTTTTTAAACAGTGTGAATGGGGTATTATTGTAAACTATCTTACAGCAAGTGCTTATAGACTGTAACCTTACTCTGTGTTGTGGTGTCTGTAGGTTTGTGTTTGTATTATATAAATACTGTGCAGATTTAAGAAGTGTACTGTGATGGTATTAATTTAAAACATTGTTAAAGTCAATGACAGATGTCAGAGGAGTTTCATTGTGATAGATTTTGTGACAGACGGACAAAGGACAAATAAATTCACATGTCAGTCCCTGCCCCCACCTCACCTCACCCCTTACATTATCTTAGCATGAGCCTTGGTGCTGGTAATCAATGCTAAATAGAGCTCGTTTTCATAATGAGGGATGTCGTCACAGTATACAGCTTCTCCTGTCGCTTGTTTCATGGCTGCCAAGTGCATCACAGGTCGTCCCACAAAGTCGTCTGGGTCCTGTCCTGCTGGAATTTCCTGAAAGATAAACGGTTATAATATAATATATAAAGTTCAAGTGGACTAATGTAACATCTATGTATTCCAAGTGGACCTCATTGACGAAGCAAGCAAAGTTGGCCATTTATTAAATAATTTCCTAAATAACATCATTAATTAAATAATAATTGAAAATAGCACTTAATATTTTTTTTCAAAATATTGCTTGGTTTATCCTCATTTATTAATCATGAGAATCGGTGGATATTGGGACTGAGTGCATCTAGAGAAGCTTTTCTCCATCAAGTGTAATAGGAATGTGCGAAATGCGTTTAAATAAAAATATAGGACTGTGTTACCTGAAACAGCTGCACACTGGACGTCTCAGGCTTGCAGAACAATTCTGTGGCACTCTCATATTTCGGAGGGACAATCTCAGAAAAATGATGCTAGATCATGGAAATCAGAACCAAAAATGACACATACAGACAATGGAAACAAGTATGAATGAGTAAATGGGGTATACAAAGTATATTAAAAGCAGTAGCTTTTTGGGGCTAAGGAAGTGAATGGGGGGGGAGTAGGTACAATAATAATGTGCAGTGATCTACAAATATATAGCTAGATAAACATACTAGCAATGCAGAATGTTTATTTGTATAGTCAGTTTTCCACTTTTCCTCTCCTTACTACAATGTGTGCCTTCTTGTTTGGCACACAATGCCCATATGTTTACTGTAATTATATCTCTTTAACCCCAACTTGCTTTCTATAGCCCACCAACTTTCTTTCCATAAAAGTGATAATAAAAAGCAGAGCTTGACAAAACATAACAATACATTAACACCTGAAGCTGACATAACACGACGCGTTTCACTAGGGACACGTTTGTCTGTCTCAGCATTTCCCACTAACTGTTTGACTATATTAACCAGGGCACAGTTAAGTATTGGAGGATAAACAAGCTTTTTCTGTCCGTCCATTAACTGAACCCAGGTTAAAGCTGAGACAAATTGTCTCTGTTACGAAATGAATGAACTGTAATGGCCCAGTGCCAAATAAAGATGCTTTTATATCTGATATCTGTAGAACACGCATTTCACCTGGGAGCATTGCTCCATTATTTTGAGGAACTCCCAATATTTTAACTTTTGTGCCATTCACCATTTTGAACATTATATTTGTATATATATATTTGTTGGAGGTTTGCTGTAATGTTTTATTCATGTGTGTGCATTATATACATATATATGTCTACGATAAGGAAATGCTATAGAGAAAGATGGCCATTGATCCCACACCCTACAGACATACTAGCACTTACATTCCCTTCTAGATCCCGTTCCAGCTTCTTAATAACCGTTAGATAAAATTTGAAGAAGAAGCTGAGAGTCAGGGTCTGCCGGAATTCAGTCATCCCACCGGGAACACCAGGAGACAATGTCATCTCTTTGGCCAGAAGACTGCAGGTATCCTGGAGTAAGCTGTCGTTCCATTCCCTTTTTGGAGAGAGAGATGGTTACAGGGTAGGCACTAACATTATTTTAATTTCTGGAATATGCATTGAACCTAAATCCCATGTTTCCTTTGCATGGAATGCTAAAGTCATCAGAGGTGACTAAAAGGTAGAGAGGAGACAGAGGAAATTAATTACACAGAGATGTCCAACCATATACAGTAAATGGCCCTACAAATCTTTTTGTTGCCCCCTAAAAATTCCACTGTTAAGTGCAAATTGTTTTAAAAAATATTTGGTCCTTGAACTTTAACCCTGTTGCTTGCAGCACTGGACAAATAACACAGGATAAGTATTGGAGTTATTTGTGTATTGGGTGTTTCGGCTGGAGAATGTTACCTCCCAACTAGCTCCTTGGAAGTGTCAGTTGCCAGAACAGTGACAGGAGACATCCCTCCGTAACTGAGCAAGATCTGATCCACCTGATGACTGTCTGGTTTGAAAGAGACCTTCATCCCGCTGGTGACGATGGCTATGTCATCTTCCCGCCGTGAGGCTTGTTTGAAGGCTGAGAAATATTCCCACTGTCATAGCATCAAATAAAATGTAAATTGTCACTAAAAAGTATAGACATAGCAATGCATAACAGAGCCCCATGCAGCAGCAATGGGCTGCAGACAATTTCCCCCCTCCTGCAGCTTACTGAAGCTCCCTCTAGTAATCAGTAGAGGAAGCTTCAGTAAGCTGGTGGAGGTGAGAAATTGTCTGCATTACCTACATCGGGGTCCTTACAACAGTTTTCTCTGGGGCCCTCAAATTTCTAGTTATGGTTTAGATGCAGTAAAACATCATATTTCAAATATTTGGAAATATTCCTGCTGGCTTGATTATGGTAACTCGGACCAATATAACATTGGAACACTTAAGGCACTCAACATTGTTGCTGCGATGAGAGAGGTTGAGAGTCAATACGGAACTATAGGGGGTACAGCTGCTATGGGGCCCAGAGGTTGCCCTCTTACTTTCCGAGGCCCCCGCTCCTCCACGAGACCCCCTTCGCAGTTCTCAAGAGCAGAGGGGAGGCCTTTTCTAAACATGTGGTTCATCTATTTTCTATTGTCTACTTGCTAGTACAACTTGTAAATATTTTCTAAAAATGTTATAGAAATGAAGAATTAAAAAATAAATCAATCACTATTTAAATAAATACATTGGCCCTGATTCATTAAGGAGAGTAAAGCAAAAATAAAATGAGTAACTTTACACCTTGGCAAAACCATGTTGCATTGGAGGGGGAGGTAAATTTAAAAGGTGGGGACAGATTTATAGTTGGGGTAGGGCATGTCCTAGATCAACTTTGAATTTCAGTGTAAAAATAAAGCTATCAAATATTTTTGTCCTACATGAAAAAACAGCCAGTATTTTCCTCATGGACAAAATAATAAACTAATTTTCACCCCTCGCATTGTAAGTTGGTTTTGCCAAGGTGCAAAGTTACTCATTTTTTTGCATTACTTTCCTTAATGAATCAGGCCCTATAACTCTTTCAAGCATTAGAAGCACTCACTTCATATCGGAGAGTGTTTTTTATTAAGCTTTTTGGTGCAAAATGCTGCTGTCAGCGTTTTAAAAACCTCTGAAACGATTAAAGGGCCTGTGTGACATCCTGTCAGTTTTACTTACAGAAATGAATTATTTCAATATCGAGATATTCAGGGGTGGGCTGGCCCGGGGGGCAGGGGGGCAACAGCCCCGCTGGGTCAGACGACTATTAGGGCCGGGGGGGTAGACCGGCCGGCCGCCCACCGGATGCAAAAAACATAGTTTTTCCCCCGCGGCCGCATCTGATGACATCAGATGCGGCCGTGTCAGCGGACAGGCGGCCGCATCACATGACAGGGGATGCGGCCGCGTCATCAATGACGCGGCCGCATCCCCTGTCAAATGATGCGGCCGCCTGTGTGCCCCCCGGCCATCCCTCTCCCAGCCCGCGCCTGGAGATATTAGACGCTGGGCAATAAACATGAAGTGAAAAGCACCCTTGCTACAACACCCAAAAGGTTAACTGTTTTGCAGAGAACTTCAACATTGTTGCAACAATGTAATCATAATAATAGTATTCCTGACATCTCATAAGTAGATAGGAGAAATATAAATGTAATATATTTTTATTTTTCCACCAAAAAGTATTACCAATTTGGGGATATGTTTTACTTTTTAAAGGCGAGGGCCTTCCTTTCGAAATACTTTTGTGGCTGCTTTGTGTTCAATGATATAAAAACATAAGGTAACAAGTTTACCATGTTCTTAGAACTCACCTTTTGTGAATAGGGAATTTCAACAGAGAGGAGAATTTCATGGGGTTTTACGACTGTTTTTCTGTATCCAGTGAAGAAGTTTTCATCCATTTGCACAGTCCTTGTATTTTCTGCAAATTCATATTATGATCGTTAATTCGTGGAAAATCAACACACACACACTGTATTACATGATACTAATGATCCATCATTTTTATTGCATTAACATCTCCTACCTTGACTATTGCAATCTCTTCCTAAGTAATGATACTTATCTAATTGTAGTTGTTATATGATTCACATGGGTCCTTGTCCCGGGGAGCTAACAGACGATATTCTCTACCACACTAACATTAGTCTTCCAGTATGAGAAGAAACCATGGGCCAGATTTATCAAAGCTTCTAATAGGAAAAGTGGAAATGTTGCCCATAACAACCAGGTTCTAGCTATCTTTTAACTAGTGAATTTTAGAATACGATAGTTAGAATCTGATTAGGTGCTATGGGTAACACTTCCACTTTTCCTTTTTAAAAGGCTTGAAAATCTACCCCCCAAATCATTTTAAATCAAAGAATAGTTGATGCTAAAATGCACAGTTAGTATTGTAGAAACTTTGCAAGTATCGTTACCTTGAGAGACGAGATTCAGTCTACTGCCGCTAGCCATGAAGACCGGGTTTAAGTCAGATATAGGACTGGCGGTCATGATATTTCCCCCAACAGCCTGAAAGAAACCACCGTAAAAACCTGTAAAGATCTGGAACCACCCCCAAGTCAAGCAATATTCTATGATCTTTACATGTAGCCCATTCTTGTGTTCATATCACGTCTATATTATTCATAAATCAGCAATGCGTTGTTTAATCATATTTGGAATACCCCTCACTACAACCCAAAATCTTGCGCTTCTACCAGATAAAACAATTTACCAACTAGTTAATTCGTACATTTCTGACAGGCATTGAAGCGAAGATTTTAGCTGGGTAGCAGGACTGTCTCTGCAAACCTCCAATACCTAAGAACTGTATATCACATTATTATAATAGCTGAGAACGTTACCCAGAGGGTTCAACCATATATTAAACTTGTCAGGTAGGGGGAAATAAGTTACGTATTGTCTGGAAAGGTCTGATGCTCGTTGTCACCGGCCCATACCCTCAATCTAATCATTCTGAACCTACTGAGAACTCTTCACCGATAATATCACATGATTCTGCTGCTAGACCATGGGCATGCCCACTGCCAAGTGGAAATTGATCTAAAACCTCGAGCATGCTCAGCGTAGACTTTGAGCCCTTCGTTTTGCCTCAATACCATTTTCGTTTTTTGATCTCCTGACCCTAACTCTACAACCTGCATCTTAAGCTTCCAACCACCAGAGTTCACCACTGACCTCCCAGCTTCCTGTAAGTGCCACGGCTGCCTCTACCAGGGGATTGGCTCCAAGGGAAACCTGGTTTGAGGGTGACCATGGGGGTCCCAGGATTGGCATCACTTTGAAATCCCATTCCCTGATACCTAGCTAGCTTGACAGAAGGTTAGCCACGGAGAAGAAGCACTTGACATCGCTCTTCTCTGTGACTAATCTCCAGTCCATCTAGCCAGCTTCATTTCGGTCCAAAATTCCCAGCTTAGAATATTAGATAAAACTTAGATCAGAGAATAAAAGTGCATCCACACCGTCACACAGTGAAGTCTTCCATTCTGTGGGGTGAACCAATAATCATACAATGCATCCTATCATTTCATTAAAATATAATGACAGGCAATAAAAGTATGAACTGATAGGCTAAATATTGATTTAGTCTGTAAGTTGCCCTTGCTGCGGGTAGGTGACACTTTAGGCACTTTAAAGAATTGAATTCCTAACGCACTAGGAGATCAAACACTCAGTCTGTCTTTACACATATAAATAATATGATTATTTTTGGACTGAGTTGGTGCACCCTACACATGTATTATTAGTTCATAAATTAACAAGTGCAGAGAAGAAAATCATGTAACGTAGGGGCACTCAATGATAATAGATTATCTAAAACTTACATTTTATTAATTTTATTAAAATAGTTTTGAGTCCCAATATAGTGCCTGTGACACCAGTTGCGAAATAAAAACAAAAAAATATGGGATAAACAAAAATATAAATTTAAAATGGCAGAAAACACCGCCAAGCCTCGCAGTGTGATGAGACAGCTAATAAATCTTCGATATGATCTATAATGAATGACTAAATATTTGGTAGCTGTCTGTACATCTATAAATGTGGAGGACCGTTGGAATTTTTAGGTCCTCAAAACTATTTTAATAAAATTAATAAAATGTAAGTTTTAAATAATCTATTATCATTGAGTGCCCCTACGTTACATGATTTTCTTCTCTGCACTTGTTAATTTATGAACTTTAGGCACTTTGTATTGAGAATGTAAATAAGTGTGCACGTTCTTGCACTAGAGTGCCGACGTGCACATTTACGTAGGCACCTACAACGTGTAAGCGTTTGATGTTTGCAATGATTCTATGACTCATTTGAAAAATAAACTAGGTACAGTTAGATCATACTTGCCAACTTTTCTTTGTTGGCTTCAGGGAGATTCCGGGGGAGGTGGGAGTGTGGGGGCGGGGCTTGATTAATTGCATCATGATGGCCCCACACCCTAAACGATTGTCATTATTTTGTCCAATTACTGCAGGGGGCAGAGCTAAGATGACACAATATTTGCATCACTTATCTGTTGCGGGATTGAAGTGTCTTTTACATTTCTGTCTCCATTACTGAAGTCACGTTGTCTTACCTGTCAGTCTTTGATTAAATCTTGGTCTCCATGAAAATGGCCACCTCCATAGGCATCAATACATGGACATAGGATACAATTTCTGAACTGTGTCATCATGCCACAGATGTGTCTTGTACTGGCTCAGCATCAGGGAGAATGCCAGACTCTTCAGGGAGTGAGGGAGATCACCCCTATTTCAGGGAGTCTCCCTGACATTCAGGGAGATTTGGCAAGTGTGAGTTAGATCTAAGCAGCCTCTACTGTCTAACACCAACATTTGGGCTATGAGGAGAGGTGAACAGCCTTCCCATCCCTCTCTACATACCACTGCCAGTCACCAGACACACTCCTCACAGGCTGCAGGAGGAATGGCATGGTGACTGTTGTGGTATGTCACTGTGCTCTTCCTCCTTCACTTATTTGTGAAGAGCATGGTGACAACTGAAACTAGAATCTGAGAAAGGTAACTGACTAGTTCTATAGCTGAAACAGATGTCAGCCCCATCTAATTTACTTCTTCGTTATATATTGTTTTCCTTACAGCGACATTACGGATCTGCTGTCCGGCAAACCACCTCAACTGCTCCAAGACGGCCTGGAACACTTCTGTTTTGTATGACGGAAGTTCAGACACCGCTTTCTGGAGGACCTCGCCCAATGTGGTCAAGCTGCAGGCTGCTCCGAAGCAGATGCCTAGTGAAGAAAGCATTGATATAGAGATGGACACAGACATCTAAACAATCACAGGGGCAAAAGTGTTGGGGGCTCAGTCATATTGGAGGCAGGACAAGAGACTGGGGTGTTCTGTGCTTATCTGATTACCGGGGTGTAATCAGATAAGCACGGAATTGGCAGCCCCTCATTTATGCACAAAATAAATAATGACAGAGGGCCTGATTCATTAAGGAAAGTTAAGTAAAAAAAATGACTAAGAAATCTCCCGGACAAAACCATGTTACAATTAAAGGGGTGCAAATTAGTTTTTTATTTTGCACATAAGTTAAATAGTGACTGTTTTTTCATGCAGCACACAAATATCAACTTTAAATTTCAGTGTACAAATAAGCTATCAAGTATTTGTGCGCTGCATGAAAAAACAGACAATATTTAACTTATGTGCAAAATAACAAACTAATATGCACCCCTTGCATTGTAACATGGTTTTGTCCAGGAGACTACTTACTCAATTTTTTTACTTAACTTTTCTTAAAGAATCAGGCCCAGAGACACAATCATTACACCATTATTAATGAAGGGGTTGAGAAATGAATATATTGACTTATCAGTGTAGACTTAGTAACCAGGGGCCCGATTCATTAAGGATCTTAACTTAAGAAACTTCTTATTTCAGTCTCCTGGACAAAACCATGTTACAATGCAAGGGGTGCAAATCAGTATTCTGTTTTGAACATAAGTTAAATACTGACTGTTTTTTCATGTAGCACACAAATACTTGATAGCTTATTTGTACACTGAAATTTAAAGGTGATATTTGTGTGCTACATGAAAAAACAGTCATTATTTAACTTATGTGCAAAACAAAATCCTAATTTGCACCCCTTGCATTGTAACCTGGTTTTGTCCAGGAGACTGAAATAAGAAGTTTCTTAAGTTAAGATGCTTAATAAATCAGGCCCCAGTTAAGGATCTGTAATTACAACAATTAGATTCACACAGTTAGATGCACACAGACTTTGCATTACTCAGTCCCCAACAGCATTAAGGAGTGATACATTATATGTCTTACCATACTGGGTGTGCTCAACTAAATTTAATTCTGGAATCCATACAGGGGCGATGATCACAGGGTACGACATGTTCTTAAATTTGGTTTCGATACCTAAAAAAATGATAAGAATCACATTCTATCAGATGAACTAGCACCATTCAGCTATTACACCTTTACTAATACTCGTTTGTATATAGTAAATGTCACATTTTTCTAATCTAGGGAAAAATTTGCGACTAGTAAAATTAATGATATGTTGTGGCCTGGTCAAATACCCCATAATGACTAAGATTTCTTACCAAATACCTCCAATGGCTGTGAATGTTTAGCCATAACCCACCCTTAGTACATTCTAATGATGAAGGTCCTTCTTTAATTCTTCTATACATTATATATCTGATCGGGTGAGGCTGTTTTAACACAAGATAGATCATTTTGTCTGGAGAATAGAAAATGATGTCATTTCTCAGTGATGTCACTGGTTACCAGTGAATTGATGGGCGGCATCCTCCGGTAGGTAAAAACTTGTCCTTAATTAAATATCCACTTTCCTTCACTTCCCCCAACAATGTTTATTTTTCTGTATTTTCCAACCTCAGCTCCACTTGGCTTTTTAAAAGGGTCATCGCAATCTTTCTCAATCATATTCATTACAATCAGTACTGTATAACAGAACGGAGGCATGTAGAAAGCTCGAACGCCATTAGAAAGTTTCCTTGAGGCTTCGAGGTCCTCACAGTGAATCTCTCCAGGTCATCTCCAGGCCACGCTGTAGACCCCCTACCATGGACAGCATACAGTAACTCGAGGGACAGGTAACAGAAGCTCAGGCTGCAGGTTAGACCGTGTACTCATTACTCACCCACTTCAGTGTTCCCCACTACAAGCTTAGCATCAGGATACTGACATTTCAGATCCAACAGCTCACTGAGACTGGACGGCTGAATCCAGGTTACACCGTCCCCTCTAAAACACAGCAGCTTCTGGGGGGTGTCTTTGTGCAGCTGCGGGGAAACACATCAGGATAACTCTATTAATGCCAGAAAATAAAATATACCTACAATATAGAGATGACCGTGTCACTCTGTGTTTTTGGTGTTGGTTTTGGTTGACAAATGCAAAAATACAAAACAAACAAAGTCATTTAAAGTAATTTACAGATATTTTGATATTATTTAAGTGATTTCCATTTTGTGCCAACACAATTTCTTGCATTACATTCTGCTCTGCTGACGGACGTAGTCACCCAGTGCAATATAGTGAAAAAATAGATACATTTACCATGTGACCTGTGCATGGGCTTCTGGGAATTGTAGTCTTGCGTCGAATACAAAAATGATGCACAGATAGTTGAGCAGGGCTACAACTCCCAGGAAGTAAGAAGCCCGAGTCTTGGGGCTCGACTTAGATATTTGACCATGGCCTTATCTGTGAGGAGTTTGTATGTTCTCCCCGTGTTTGCGTGGGTTTCCTCCGGGTGCTCCGGTTTCCTCCCACACTCCAAAAAATATACTGGTAGGTTAATTGGCTGCTAACAAATTGACCCTAGTCTGTGTCTGTCTGTGTGTGCGTCTCTGCGTGTGTGTGTGTGTGTGTGTGTGTGTGTGTGTGTGTGTTAGGGATTTTAGACTGTAAGCTCCAATGGGGCAGGGACTGATGTGAATGAGTTCTCTGTACAGCGCTGTGGAATTAGTGGCGCTATATAAATAAATGGTGATGATGATGATGATGATGATATTTGAAACTCAAATTTGTCGGATTTACCTGAATGAGAACCACTCAAATCTACTATAATACACATAATATGTCACTGACGAACAATTAAAATTGCAACAGAGCAGCAGAGTAATTGGTGTTTTGTTTTTTTGTTGTGACATCATGCGACTATTTTTACTTATTTGCATTTATTTTTATGGGTATAAATATTGGTGAATGTGAATGGTAATTTTACTGTGGTTGATGGCAGGAGTTCGACAGCCTGGGGACGTTCTTTATATTATATGCACTAGCCCAGAAATATGTCAGTAAACAAATACAAAACAAGATATTATTAAGAGGACAAGATATTCAAATGAACCTCAAAGTGAGGAAATTGCACTTAAAGGGAGATGTTCCCGGATTAGGAGGGTCCACAGAGCCTTATTGGATGCTGCAAAAGATTTCAGCAGAACCTCTGCGGTGCCGTTGATCAGGCGTTGGCTGAACACATTTGCAATCTTGCACAGACGCACTTCAATAAGCGGAATACATACATGGACGTTGCAGTATGTGCTGCATCTCTGCGTCTTCTCCTGCTCACAAACCCATCGTCTACAATAAACTGAGCTTACCAGTAATTCTGGAGGAAAAATTGGTTCTTGTGTTGGGTCCAAGGGTCTGAACTCCGATGGGTCACACAAAGCTGAAGATGTCATTATCTACAGGAAATGGGTTTTAGAAAAGACTTATGCATCGCAGATAATCCATCCACCTGACATTCTATAAGAAATAATTCTAATTCAATGTTGTAACACCTGAACCAGTCTCCCAGAATCCTCCCTGATTTCAGAACACAGACAGCGAAGCCTGTCCTGCCTGTAGTATATAAATAATATATGATATCTGAATTCTAGAGTTCTATAATATATATATATATATATATATATATATATATATATATATATATATTGTAAAAAATAAATAAAACTTGATTATAGGATAGGGTTAAGAGAATGAATGTTTCTCTGTTAGTAAATAATTAAGCAAACGCTGTACACCTTATCCCCTATGTACATCTCACTCTCTATTCAGGGTCAGATTAAATAACCAGGATTGTGACTCTATGCACATAGTTCTGTTATGTAACACTTACATGATTTTGCTATACAAATAATCAGTAACATCGACATTGATGTTCTGTCATCTTGTACTTTTCAATAATAAAATTCCGGGCACAAATTGCGTGGCCTCCTTCTCCCATTACCACCACCGCACAGTTACATAATGAAGAAGAGGATCATTGGTGTAAAATGCTACATATATTTATTATTAATCTACAGTAAGTATTAAAAGCTAGAACAAATGGGTGAACTAAACAGGCTTATTTTGCAATTAAACAAATTGCCTTTTCTCGTCCAAATAGAGCCAAGTCTTATCGCAGATTATGGAGCACGTTTAACTTACTGCAGATCATACATAGAACATAGCTGTAGCCCTTCATCATATTATAAATGTGGTCCATATACTATTGTCTGCCATTCCAGGCTTCTTTACAAGCAGTATTGGTGAGAATACTTTATGTGCTTCTCAAATCTCTAGTTCTGTTGTGTAAAATATGCATTTCCGTACACAAAAAAAAAGTATAAGTTGGCAGATTTTTTTGTATTTTACATTTATGACAACTTACACACAGAAAGGCGGAACACGGACAGGTGAGTGTAAGCCGAGTACAATAAGGATGTAATTGCAACTCAAGTAGCCCTGAACACACCCACAGATACGCCTTTAGCGCAAACATAACTCTTGCGGGTGCGGGAGAGCTAGTGCAACAATACGCTATCCATCCACTTCAGATTGGTTGAACGCGTATTGACCCTTCCAGTGCTTAAATGACTACCGTCGCAGATATATTATATCAAGTCACGGTCGTCTATTCGCAGTACTGATGTTTCCGTTTGGACTACTGTAGGAAAAAAAGATTCCCTGCTGATCCTTAGAGGGGAAATCAACAGGTGTTTGTATTTAATTTAATTTGTTTATGTATATTGTATTCATGTTTATATATTTCAGGATATATACGTGAAACATGTTAGCACTGCATACAGGTGCAGGAGTAATGGTAAATCATAGTTGTCTACTCTCCCGATATGTCCGGGAGACTCCCGAATTGTCTCCCGAATTTCTGGGAGTTCTCCAGGACTCCCGGGAGAGCCGGCAATTCTCCCTGATCCTGGCCGGCTGTGTAAACTATACGGAGGGGACGGGACCTAGTGAAGTCATGGACCCAGCATTGTGGCCCCGCCCCCTGTTTTTATTAGTTCAGAGTAGTGATGTCCGTGTTGGGGGCAGGGCTAATGACGCGATTCTTTGAGCCCCGCCCCCACACATCCACCTGCACCCCGCACCCCCCGGGAATCTTCTTGCCCATGTTGGCAAGTATTTGGTAAATGAGTTCTAAGCTTGGACATCAATAGCTGGAAGCCGGACTAGACAAGGTAACAACGCAAGTAATCAGGCTCATCAGAAAGCTGGACTGGTGAAGCACAGGTATTGCTGGTGCAGGAATCAGGGCAGGAATATCTGGATATACTAGTAATGCAGGTAAATAAACTGCAGATAGCATTGCAGAAGCAGCTGGCTTACACACCAAGATCAAAGTCCAGAAATAAACCAAGGTTTGCAGACGTCAACAAGGTCAGGATCAAGGCAAAGGAAGGGGTTAGCAGTAAACACAGTAGGTCAGGAATAGCAGCAGCAAGAGGCGCAGGACTTGCAGAGCAAGGAGCAGACTACAATGACTTTGCAGAGAACTGATACAAGTATTAGATCAGAGGCAGCCGGAGAGCAATAAGCACAGACTGAGCATGCTCACGAGCGTAGAACAACTGACAACTGGAGAAAACACACTGAGCATGCTCCAGGATTTTGACATCTTGGGCCTCAGTCATGAAGGCACATATCTGCTGTTTTTGATCGTATTGTCTGCAAAATCACTCTGCGCATGCGGACAACTAGGAGATACTCAGCCTTGTCCGCTCCGTCTTCAAATGCGAAGGATGCTTACCACAGCCTACGATTTCTGGGAGTAAACATGGCGGGGAAGGGGCGTTTTGTAGTAGTTAATTTACAACAGGGGCTTGCTAAACTCAAGCACACGCAGCCATGTCCGAATCCAGCTCTGGCCATCTCAAAGTTTCTTGTTTTTCTGCCTTATTCCTTGCAGCAACTACAGGGCTAGTCTTGATAAGTAGTGTTGACAGTCTCGTATACATGCTATAACATGTGTTTGCAATCATGAGCAACTGTACAAATGGATTTTATGCCCAGCAGACATTAACAACATTCTAATAAATGTATTTCTTGAAAAATACTTTTTTTTTTAACTGTTTTATCATTAATGCCAGTGTTAATAACAGGTGTCTTTAGTTGTGCATTTTTTTTTACATTTATGAGGATGTTATTAATGTCTACTGTACATAAAATACATTCTTACAGTTGCTCCTGATTACAAACACATGTTTTAGCTGTATACACAGCCGTCATCACTAGTAATAATGCAGAGTCGCATCTCTCCCCTTTACTGACAGTACCGCAGCAGTATGACACAGGTTACTCAGGACATACACCTGGCGCACATGCTAACGACGTACAGCTGGGCACATGCTAACGACGTACAGCTGGGCACATGCTAACGACGTACAGCTGGGCACATGCTAACGACGTACAGCTGGGCACATGCTAACGACGTACAGCTGGGCACATGCTAACGACGTACAGCTGGGCACATGCTAACGACGTACAGCTGGACACATTCTGAGGTTGCAAGTTTGTTCCAAGAATCATTTCAAGATCATTTCACGAAACGTTTGTATTGCACGGTATAAAATTAATGAAAACATATAAGAACAAATAAATATAATTATATTCCATCCCTCTTACCTGGTTTTCCCCCTCTGTGTCCATACAGCAGCCGTTAGTTTTCTTTCTGCCGCAGCAACCGTCCTATAAAGACATGAAACTGATCAGTGGTGGGCACGACAGGTGGCCCTCCGAGCCTTCCTGTGGCCCCCAGCTCCTTCCTGCTTTATTGTAAGTTCTGTTAGCTATAGCTTCTAACATAATTAAAATGCTGCTGATGTGTTATTACAGATAGGTGTCTCTTTCTTTTATTAAATGTATTATTTTGACCTACTACTAAGATGAAGGGTAATGTGCGGCCCATTTCAAAGTTAGAGGGCCGCAACATGTGGCCCCTAAAGTGTATCAGGGCTGCCTATCACTGTACTAGATTAATTTGGCTAGGATATGTATCTCACCCTCAAACTAATTGTAACACTGGTGGCACAGTGGGACGACCCTCTTGCCACAGTACCTAGACTAGTTATTTTGGCACCCAAGGTCCACTTTTTGAAACATAGACAAGGAGTAATCCCAAACTTGTTTGCTGAGTGTTTAACATTTCCCAATTCAGGATAATCTGATAGTGTGAGCGTATGCAGTCCTACCCTGTGCCGTCAAGCCTTGGTACACCGAAAGTAGTTATCCGTTCTGCCTACTCTGATTCTGCCTTACAGCACTGGTGTCATGAGATCGATTCTCGACTGGACATCTGACGGTGTGAACTTTATATGTTCTGTCTGTGTTTGGGTGGGTAAATGATAAATAATACACGCATTACGTGAAAAGGTGTAACTATTTTAGATATTTAAGATATAAGATATTTATAAGATGTAAGATATTTCCTCATGCCAAATTCCACTCACTCCACTCACTCCACACACTGTTACCTACACTCCCCAATCCCCCCTTAATTCATTCTCTCTGGTAACTGAAGACGAGGTCTAAGCTCTCATCTTATCATCTCACCCTACAACCTCTCCACTCCACCCTATTCCCTCCCAATTACTCCGCTCCCTCTCCTACGCTGCATGCCCACCTCTAACTCACCTCTTCAGCTTGGCTCCACATTTCCATCCTCCTTTAAACATACGCTCATCACACCTATTCTAAAGAAACCATCTCTCGATCCAGCCTCTCTCTCCAACTACCACCTATTTCTCTCCTCCTCTTTGTCTCCAAACTACTTGAGCGATTAGTGTACAAACACCTGTCTCACTTTCTCTCCTCTCATTCCATTCTCGACTCTGCAATCAGTATTCCGCCCCCAACATTCCACTGAAACTGCTCTCACAAAAGTGACTGATGTAATACCCCGTGTGGTGTTATTTAGAGTAATACAAAGTTGCAAATCCCTACACTGGCTCCCTGTGTCCTCCAGATTCAAATTCAAATTACTCACCCCTACCTACAAAGCCCTCAACAACCCCCCCCCCCGTATACATCTCAAATCTCATATCAAAATACTCTCCCTCCCGCCCTCTTAGATCTACCTCTGACCTGCGCCTTGTCTTGTCTCTGGTAACCACCTCTCACTCCCCACTTATGGAATTCCTTACCACACTCAATCAGACTTTCCCACAGCCTTCAAATCTTTAGACGCTCTTTGGAAACCCATCTCTTTTTTTTAGTGGTGACCTTATCCCTGATAATACTATTCACACTAATGCACCATCACAGCTGTCCCAATCTCCACTCTGAGCCACACTCGCTCCTCATGTTTCAGCTGTGCCCTCTTCCCCTTAGAATGTAAGCTCTCTAATGAGCAGGGTCCTTCATACCCTTTGTTTTCATGTCTGCTTTTTTTTTGTCTACCTTGAGTGTCCCTGTTTTATTTATGTCCTGTTTTCCCTACTGTACTGCGCTGCGGAGCACTGTGGCGACTTACAAATCTACAATAATAATAATAATAATAACTATTTGCAGGCAATCACTGTGATATCCATCTATTGCTTCCATACATTGCATACGTTGTGCTGCTCTAGCCGTTATATACCACCGTATACTGCACTGAGACATCATGACGATCCTTTGTCACTATATACTGTCCTGCTCCACCATAGCAATTTATATCTCCGCCACCAGTGCCCTCTTGACATGGATGTGGGGTGGATAAGATGTAAAGTAGAGTACTCACTTTGGCAAACGACCTGAAGCCCTGAAGAATAGGACGATATCCTGTACAACGACATAGATTCCCTGGATTGGATACAATCATTTAGACATTAGATAGAAGTGTGGCTGGTTATTTGTATCACATTTATTACACAACAAGTTTATAATATACTGTGAGCATTTATATAATCAGCTGTTAAATATATTCTTATATCTGGTGCTTATTGATACTTTATAAAAGCAGCCAAGCTAAACCTTGTCCAAATCTATGGTCATAGAACATCTTGCTAACTTCTAATATCCTTGTATGTCACAGTAAAGTGTGAATTATTTATGAAAGACCTTCTCCAGCTGATTACATAAAACCAATCTTTTGGAAGATGCATGCATTGAACTAAAGAGAGTATGGACACCAAACACACCCACCCCCGCCAAATTTTGCTATTGGACTTAGTAATGACATTTTAGGCTATTGGTTTTTAAAGCACCAGTTTTAATCTCATACCCTGGCTGACCCCCCTCCAACCAACTAGCAACAGGCTTCAGCTCTGTCCAATAAGCTTCTCCATAAAAACCATGTGCTGCTGTGGACATTCCGATGATCTGATTGGCTACGGTTGATCTATGTGAGTACTGTACCTTGGAAGGCATTTTCAATTTCCTCCATGCTGGGTTGGGGTGTACTGCGCAGCAGGGCATACAGGGACATCACAATACCAGGTGTACAGAATCCACACTGAGATCCGTGGCTCTTAGCGATTCTCTCCTGCAATTAGATATGTAGATTAAATTGGGAATTTCTGCCAGCTGATCTTGAGGACGATGTTAGATAAGAAACAACCTTATTATCTTTTGATAGATACATCTAATGTCTATAATAATAATACAGTGGAGGGAGCATTATTTCATATAATCCACAAGTTTTCCCAATGCTACACAGAAGGGATGACATCAGGGGGTAAATGTATCAAGCTGAGAGTATTTCGGCGGGTTTGAAAAACCAAGTAGATTCTAACTCATTAATTTAGTACATTCTACAAAATTATAGCTAGAATCTGATTGGTTGCTATAGGAAACATCTCCACTTTTCAAACCCACCGGAAAACTCTCAGCTTGATACATTTACCCCTAGAACTATCAGAGAGCATGGAGTATATGATCCAAAACTACTAAAATATAGATACAGGGAAGACACCGGCAGAATACGGTGCTATAATAATAGTCAGTAGAATACAGTGCCCAGAGAACAGCACCAGGATTATGCTAGCAGGAAACAGCACCAGAACCAAGCAATGTAGGAACTGCACCGGGATAACACCAGGGAAATGGAATACCAGGGATACCAGCAAAATACAGTCATGGCCAAAAGTTTTGAGAATGCTGCCTCAGTTTTTATGATGGCAATTTGCAAACACTCCAGAATGTCATGAAGAGTGATCAGATGAATTGCTATTAATTTCAAAGTCCCTCTTTGCCATGACAATGAACTTTATTCCGAAAACAACATTTCCACTGCAGTTTAGCACTGCCACAAAAGGACCAGCTGACATCAGGTCAGTAATTCTCTCGTTAACACAGGTGAGAGTGTTGACGAGGACAAGGCTGGAGATCACTCTGTCATGCTGATTGAGTTAGAATAACAGACTGGAAGCTTTTAAAGGAGGGTGGTGCTTGAAATCATTGTTCTTCCTCTGTTAGCCATGGTTATCTGGAAGGAAACACATGCATTCATCATTGCTTTGCACAAAAAGACCTTCACAGGCAAGGATATTGCTGCTAGTAAGATTGCCCCTAAATCAACCATTTATTGGATCATCAAGAACTTCAAGGAGAGATGTTCAATAGTTGTGAAGAAGGCTTCATGGCGCCCAAGAACATCCAGCACGCGCGAGGACCGTCTCCTAAAGTTGATTCAGCTGCAGAATCGGGGCACCACCAGTGTGGAGCTTGCTCAGGAATGGCAGCAGGCAGGTGTGAGTGCATCTACATGCTCAGTGAGGCAAAGACTTTTGGAGGATGGCCTGGTGTCAAGAAGGCCAGCAAAGAAGCCACTTCTCTCCAGGAAAAACATCAGGGACAGACTGATATTCTGCAAAAGGTACAAGGATTGGACTGCTGTGGACTTGGGTAAAGTCATTTTCTCTTATGAATCCCCTTTCAAATTGTTTGGGGTATCTGGAAAAATGCTTGTCCGGAGAAGGAAAGGTGAACGCTACCATCAGTCCTGTGTCATGCCAACAGTAAAGCATCCCGAGAACATTCATGTGTGGGGTTGCTTCTCAGCCAAGGGAGTGGGCTCCCTCACAATTTTGCATAAGAACACATCCATGAATAAAGAATGGTACCAAAACATCCTCCAAGAGCAACTTCTCCCAACCATCCAAGAACAGTCTGGTGACAAACAATGCATTTTCCAGCATGATGGAGCACCTTACCATAAGGCAAAAGTGTTAACTAAGTGGCTCGGGGATCAAAACATTGAAATTTTGGGTCCATGGCCAGGAAACTCCACAGACCCTAATCCCATCAAGAACTTATTGTCAATCCTCAAGAGACGGGTGGACAAACAAAAACCCACAAATTCTGACAAACTCCAAGCATTGATTAGGAAAGAATGGGCGGCCATCAGTCAGTATGTGGCCCAGAAGTTGATTGACAGCATGCCAGGGCGAATTGCAGAGGTCTTCAAAAAGAAGGGTCAACATTGCAAATATTGACTCTTTGCATAAATTTAATGTAATTGTCAACAAAAGCCTTTGACACTTATGAAATGCTTGTAATGTTACTTCAGTATACCATAGCAACATCTGACAAAAAGTTCTAAAAACACTGAAGAAGCAAACTTTGTGAAAACCAATACTGGTGTCATTCTCAAAACTTTTTGGCCATGACTGTACCCTTAGCTGATGGTACAAGGGAGCCAAGAACAACCTAGACTTTGGTCTGAGATAAACGCTCTGGCATACTAGCGGGGCACAGAGTGGGTGGAAATAGAGAAAGATAGAGGGACAGGCCGTGATAGAAGTGTGATGGTCACGTGATCCCACCAACAATAAAGAACGATATCAGAACTCACCGTTTATACAGATATCACTCGCAGTAATCTATAAATGTATTATCATTATTGGAGTAGTACAGGGATATTCTTACAGACTAGGAGAATGCACAACTCACACACTTTGCTTATTCCGAGTATGACTTACTTGGATGGGGTGAAGTCTTGTCTTTGTGCTCCCAATTCCTTCAATGGTGGTGACAGATGCCAGGTGTAAAGCACAGACTGGGGATAGACAGGCATTTACTGCATAGTGTCTGCAAGCCTGTGGTTTAGGAATGAATACTATGCAAGAGCAGCCTTCATCTACAGGCAGCTCTATACCTCTTGGTCTTTCACTATCATGCTGTATTGACTAGCAAGTCCCCTTAAAGCATGAAGAAAGACTTTCAAGCTCATTGGTGCGAGAAAGAAAGAACAAAAATCCCATAATGAATTATTTATTTGGATCAAGCTCACTTAAAGGGGAACTCTAGCAAAACTTTACTTATTTACCCTGAAGTCTCCGCTGCCCAACTTGTGTAATCATAGCGGTCCCCAAGCCTGGAGACACTTAACCCAATTAGCTGTTGTAATCCCTTAATTATCCAGGAATGACATCCTGAAATATATGTACTATAAACAGAGCTGTCCCAGATTGTCAGGCAGAGGGGTCAATATTTTATAGGGAGAAAGGCCCGTTTTTGACAGATTTAGGGCTTCTTCCTATTTACCAAAGCCCCCAAGACCAAGACCAATGAAGGCTATCACCGACTATGTCATCCAACAATGCTTCCCCATGCAAAGCGGACCAGGCGGTGAGCGCTGGAGGAGGTCCGCGCCACAGTTATTTTTTATCATCAATAATTTTTATTGAAATTTTTGCAACATATGGGGTACAGAAAAAACATGCCAGAGCTTTTATACAGCAGAGATCTGTGCCCATGCTCATCATCATCACTGTGGATCTTTGCACCAGGAGTTGCATAGCCGCAAACTATCAGCCTGTTATCAGGCATGACTGAAGTAACTCGAGATGCGGCATACTCAAAATATGACGCATCTCCAGCAAACGAGTGCACTGCATTACTGTACTCTAAATTAGGCTCTGTATCTAATTTTGGCTATTCCAACGACGCTAAGTGGTAGATTTACCAAACCATCTAGGTGGTGTTGCCCGTAGCAACTAATCGGATTCTAGCTATCTTTTTCTAGACTGCACTAGATTATTGATAGCTATAATCTGATTGGACACTATGGGCAACGCCTCCATTTCTAACCCTAAAACATAAAAGGGCTGATTTATTAGGTGGTAATTCCGCCTGAGTGCAGACTTTGCAGCTGAGTGAACCTTGTTGCACTGTACTGGGCACACAATGCAAATCTTTTCTTGCATGCAGAGCAGAGCTCTTGCCTGCTACATACGCATATATATTTGCCAGCTCTATTTTTATATTGCATTGTACAGATGGGCGAGATCTCGTCCCTTCCTTACTCTAAATCCTATTGTACATTCTGCTTTCCTTTCTTTGGAGCACAAAATGTTTTCTTCAGGTACAAATTTTGCACCCACTTGCTGGAGTTTCTCCTAACTCTAAATCACCTCTGAAGTGCTGAAAATATTAGGTATTAAAGAGGGAAGGGGGTCAATTACATGCGATGTCCAGTCTGAGCATCACTTGATCTCCAGGTACTGCGTATGACTGATTATTGGTCCACCTCTAGGAGCACACTAACATTCCGCTGAGTCTTATCATGTGATGCACAGATGGGATTTTGCAGGTAATCGAAATCCCCCTAAGAATGAAATTTATGAATTTAACTTTCGCAATATTTTTATATTTATTGCAGTTGCACTAATTTATTGTATTGAAAAGGACTGTTCCACTTTGCAATTTGCAAGCTGTGGATGTTTTGTACAAACCTGACCTACTAGCACTATTGTGATGTAATCTATTAAAATATGGGGCTAAATTCATACAAACATAGAATTTAACGGCAGATAAGAACCGCTTTGGCCCATCTAGTCTGCCCATTGTTTTATTAAACTATGGTAACCTTAAACCTTATTTGATCCTTTATTCTTTATAAGGATATCCTTATGTCTATCCCAAGCATGTTTAAACTGCGCTACTGTATTACCCTCTACCACCTCTGATCGGAGGTTATTCCACTTATCCACTACCCTTTCTGTGAAGTAGTTTTTCCTCACATGTCCTCTGAACCTACTTCCCCCCAGTGTCAGTACATGTCCTCGTGTTCTAATACTTCTCTTCCCTCCAGTGTCAGTACATGTCCTCGTGTTCTAATACTTCTCTTCCCTCCAGTGTCAGTACATGTCCTCGTGTTCTAATACTTCTCTTCCCCCCAGTGTCAGTACATGTCCTCGTGTTCTAATACTTCTCTTCCCTCCAGTGTCAGTACATGTCCTCGTGTTCTAATACTTCTCTTCCCTCCAGTGTCAGTGCATGTCCTCGTGTTCTAATACTTCTCTTCCCACCAGTGTCAGTGCATGTCCTCGTGTTCAAATACTTCTCTTCCCCCCAGTGTCAGTACATGTCCTCGTATTCTAATACTTCTCTTCCCCCCAGTGTCAGTACATGTCCTCGCGTTCTAATACTTCTCTTCCCCCCAGTGTCAGTACATGTCCTTGCGTTCTAATACTTCTCTTCCCCCCAGTGTCAGTACATGTGCTCGTGTTCTAATACTTCTCTTCCCTCCAGTGTCAGTACATGTCCTCGTGTTCTAATACTTCTCTTCCCCCCAGTGTCAGTACATGTCCTCGTGTTCGAATACTTCTCTTCCCCCCAGTATCAGTGCATGTCCTCGTGTTCTAATACTTCTCTTCCCTCCAGTGTCAGTACATATCCTCGTGTTCTAATACTTCTCTTCCCTCCAGTGTCCGTGCATGTCCTCGTGTTCTAATACTTCTCTTCCCCCCAGTGTCAGTGCATGTCCTTGTGTTCTAATACTTCTCTTCCCCCCAGTGTCAGTACATGTCCTTGTGTTCTAATACTTCTCTTCCCCCCAGTGTCAGTACATGTCCTCGTGTTCTAATACTTCTCTTCCCTCCAGTGTCAGTACATGTCCTCGTGTTCTAATACTTCTCTTCCCCCCAGTGTCAGTACATGTCCTCGTGTTCTAATACTTCTCTTCCCTCCAGTGTCAGTACATGTCCTCGTGTTCTAATACTTCTCTTCCCTCCAGTGTCAGTGCATGTCCTCGTGTTCTAATACTTCTCTTCCCCCCAGTGTCAGTACATGTCCTTGTGTTCTAATACTTCTCTTCCCCCCAGTGTCAGTACATGTCCTTGTGTTCTAATACTTCTCTTCCCCCCAGTGTCAGTACATGTCCTCGTGTTCTAATACTTCTCTTCCCTCCAGTGTCAGTGCATGTCCTTGTGTTTTAATACTTCTCTTCCCCCCAGTGTCAGTACATGTCCTTGTGTTCTAATACTTCTCTTCCCCCCAGTGTCAGTACATGTCCTTGTGTTCTAATACTTTTCTTCCCTCCAGTGTCAGTGCATGTCCTTGTGTTCTAATACTTCTCTTCCCCCCAGTGTCAGTACATGTCCTTGTGTTCTAATACTTCTCTTCCCCCCAGTGTCAGTACATGTCCTCGTGTTCTAATACTTCTCTTCCCTCCAGTGTCAGTACATGTCCTCGTGTTCTAATACTTCTCTTCCCCCCAGTGTCAGCACATGTCCTCGTGTTCTAATACTTCTCTTCCCTCCAGTGTCAGTACATGTCCTCATGTTCTAATACTTCTCTTCCCCCCAGTGTCAGTGCATGTCCGCATGTTCTAATACTTCTCTTCCGCCCAGTGTCAGTACATGTCCTCATGTTCTAATACTTCTCTTCCCCCCAGTGTCAGTACATGTCCTCGTGTTCCAATACTTCTCTTCCCCCAGTGTCAGTGCATGTCCTCGTGTTCCAATACTTCTCTTCCCTCCAGTGTCAGTACATGTCCTCGTGTTCTAATACTTCTCTTCCCCCCAGTGTCAGTACATGTCCTCGTGTTCTAATACTTCTCGTCCCCCCAGTGTCAGTGCTAGTCCTCGTGTTCTAATACTTCTCTTCCCTCCAGTGTTAGTGCATGTCCTCGTGTTCTAATACTTCTCTTCCCTCCAGTGTCAGTACATGTCCTCATGTTCTAATACTTCTCTTCCCCCCAGTGTCAGTACATGTCCTCATGTTCTAATACTTCTCTTCCCCCCAGTGTTAGTGCATGTCCTTGTGTTCTAATACTTCTCTTCCCCCCAGTGTTAGTGCATGTCCTTGTGTTCTAATACTTCTCTTCCCCCCAGTGTCAGTACATGTCCTCGTGTTCCAATACTTCTCTTCCCCCAGTGTCAGTGCATGTCCTCGTGTTCCAATACTTCTCTTCCCCCCAGTGTTAGTGCATGTCCTCGTGTTCTAATACTTCTCTTCCCTCCAGTGTCAGTGCATGTCCTTGTGTTCTAATACTTCTCTTCCCCCCAGTGTCAGTACATGTCCTTGTGTTCTAATACTTCTCTTCCCCCCAGTGTCAGTACATGTCCTCGTGTTCTAATACTTCTCTTCCCTCCAGTGTCAGTACATGCCCTCGTGTTCTAATACTTCTCTTCCCCCCCAGTGTCAGTACATGTCCTCGTGTTCTAATACTTCTCTTCCCCCCCAGTGTCAGTGCATGTCCTCGTGTTCTAATACTTCTCTTCCCCCTCCCAGTGTCTGTGCATGTCCTCGTGTTCTAATACTTCTCTTCCCCCCCAGTGTCAGTACATGTCCTCGTGTTCTAATACTTCTCTTCCCTCCAGTGTCAGTACATGCCCTCGTGTTCTAATACTTCTCTTCCCCCCCAGTGTCAGTACATGTCCTCGTGTTCTAATACTTCTCTTCCCCCCCAGTGTCAGTGCATGTCCTCGTGTTCTAATACTTCTCTTTCCCCCCAGTGTCAGTACATGTCCTCGTGTTCTAATACTTCTCTTCCCCCCAGTGTCAGTACATGTCCTCGTGTTCCAATACTTCTCTTCCCCCAGTGTGAGTGCATGTCCTCGTGTTCTAATACTTCTCTTCCCTCCAGTGTCAGTGCATGTCCTTGTGTTCTAATACTACTCTTCCCCCCAGTGTCAGCGCATGTCCTCGTGTTCTAATACTTCTCTTTCCCCCCAGTGTCAGTACATGTCCTCGTGTTCTAATACTTCTCTTCCCCCCAGTGTCAGTACATGTCCTCGTGTTCTAATACTTCTCTTCCCCCCAGTGTCAGTGCATGTCCTCGTGTTCTAATACTTCTCTTCCCCCCAGTGTCAGTACATGTCCTCGTGTTCTAATACTTCTCTTCCCCCCCAGTGTCAGTACATGTCCTCGTGTTCTAATACTTCTCTTCCCCCCAGTGTCAGTGCATGTCCTCATGTTCTAATACTTCTCTTCCCTCCAGTGTCAGTACATGTCCTCGTGTTATAATACTTCTCTTCCCCCCAGTGTCAGTACATGTCCTCGTGTTCCAATACTTCTCTTCCCCCAGTGTGAGTGCATGTCCTCGTGTTCTAATACTTCTCTTCCCCCCAGTGTCAGTACATGTCCTCGTGTTCTAATACTTCTCTTCCCTCCAGTGTCAGTGCATGTCCTCGTGTTCTAATACTTCTCTTTCCCCCCAGTGTCAGTACATGTCCTCGTGTTCTAATACTTCTCTTCCCTCCAGTGTCAGTACATGTCCTCGTGTTCTAATACTTCTCTTCCCCCCAGTGTCAGTACATGTCCTCGTGTTCTAATACTACTCTTCCCCCCAGTGTCAGTGCATGTCCTCGTGTTCTAATACTTCTCTTCCCCCCAGTGTCAGTGCATGTCCTCGTGTTCTAGTACTTCTCTTCCCCCCCAGTGTCAGTGCATGTCCTCGTGTTCTAGTACTTCTCTTCCCCCCCAGTGTCAGTACATGTCCTCGTGTTCTAATACTTCTCTTCCCTCCAGTGTCAGTACATGTCCTCGTGTTCTAATACTACTCTTCCCCCCAGTGTCAGTGCATGTCCTCGTGTTCTAATACTTCTCTTCCCCCCAGTGTCAGTGCATGTCCTCGTGTTCTAGTACTTCTCTTCCCCCCCAGTGTCAGTGCATGTCCTCGTGTTCTAATACTTCTCTTCCCCCCCAGTGTCAGTGCATGTCCTCGTGTTCTAGTACTTCTCTTCCCCCCCAGTGTCAGTACATGTCCTCGTGTTCTAATACTTCTCTTCCCTCCAGTGTCAGTACATGTCCTCGTGTTCTAATACTTCTCTTCCCCCCAGTGTCAGTACATGTCCTCGTGTTCTAATACTACTCTTCCCCCCAGTGTCAGTACATGTCCTTGTGTTCTAATACTACTCTTCCCCCAGTGTCAGTACATGTCCTCGTGTTCTAATACTTCTCTTCCCCCCCAGTGTCAGTGCATGTCCTCGTGTTCTAGTACTTCTCTTCCCCCCCAGTGTCAGTACATGTCCTCGTGTTCTAATACTTCTCTTCCCTCCAGTGTCAGTACATGTCCTCGTGTTCTAATACTTCTCTTCCCCCCAGTGTCAGTACATGTCCTCGTGTTCTAATACTACTCTTCCCCCCAGTGTCAGTACATGTCCTTGTGTTCTAATACTACTCTTCCCCCAGTGTCAGTACATGTCCTCGTGTTCTAATACCTCTCTTCCTTTGTAGAGTGTTTCCCTCCTGCACCTTGTTATAACCCTTGATATATGTGAAAGTTTCTATCATGCCCCCCGTTCCCTTCTCTGCTCCAAACTATACATATTAAGATCTTTTAGTCTTTCCGGGTAAGTTTTGTGCTGTAGACCATGCACCATTTAGTTGTCCTTCTTTGTACAGTCTCTAATGTATTTATATCCTTCTGGAGATGCAGCCTCCAGAACTGAACACGGTATTCTAGATGAGGCTGTACCGATGGAGAGGTAGCTTCAGGAGAGCTAGTCTGACACCAGCCTAAATATCAAGTTTGCATCTCCTGTAATTCCCAACGCTTTTACAATTTCCCTCTATTGGGATTAAAAACTAAATTGATTCAGTGTTTCCACTGAAAGTTACAATTGTTTTGCTGTACAACTACATTTGGTGAATTGTCAATTTGTGAATTGTTCCCACATTTTCTGAATCCTGTTATAAAAGGATACACAATTGTTTTCTGGAATAAGCAGAATCTAGAGATCATCACAGTACAAGCTCCACAGCCTCCTTCTCCACAGCCCAGTTTAGTTCCTGTTAAACCCACTGTAGAGAAAGCATTAAGGAAACAACAAATGTTTTGTAACAAACCAACCTCTGATCCCTGAATCATCACTTAATCGTTGATTATATAGGCTTATTTCTTGCCATAAAACATCAAAAAACATTATTGAAGAACCTTTGTTGCCAATATCCTCTTGGAATCTTCATTGGGGATGCCTGTAAGTACGGTTGGGAGATGTCCACTGTTGGCCTGTGAGCATAGTCATCTTCAGACCACAATAAGAGTGCGGTCTAGAAGCGTACCTTCTGCATTCTTCTTGGAAATTCGAGATAAAATAGTCTACGCTTAGATTAGACCAAACCCCACCCATATTCACACAAGTCACACCCATTTCTGACAAGACCACACCCTTTATTGAAAGGACACACCTCTTTCAGTCATCGAAAATCGGGGCTGACGGTATGCCGAAGTCATCTGGACTCTTGATGCAATCACCAAGCTGCTAGATCTCATCCAAAGTGGACAATCACATAGGCATTTGTCACTGGGACTAAAGGGCATTAACGGTCTTTGTATGGCCATATTAAGATTGTATAGACACTTTTGTAAGGTGCTAAATGTTTTTGCGTTTTGTTTTGTTTTTAAAATACAAATTAACTAATTCCACTCAAATTACTGGCATTAGAAAAAAAACAGTAAGTGAAACAAAAGCAGATTATCACACTCTTGAATTTGGTTATATGTATAACTGATTAGAATTTCCTTACGGTATAGTTTAGCCTTGCACTGTGTTATGTAACATAGCACATTACAGGGTATTAGAGGGACAGGAGAGGAATATTAGGACCAAGGTTTGGAAGAAGGAAGCTGAACCCTGTCTGGGGGCCACTGAACCTGGATTGGTAAGTCAAATTAAAAAAGACTCTTTTGAAAGTCATTTACATACAAATAGAGTGATGTAATCATATTGGAGGTCATTTACTTACTATAAAACTATACAAGAAAACTGCAGAAACGCATATCGACCAATCAGATGTTTTAAACTTTCCCAGAATCTGATTGGTTCTTATTGGCTCAGCACATTTTCTGGACGACCTGTACTCCCGTTTACAGATAAAAACTCACATAAAGGACAAAGATCTTTACTTAAACTATGTCTCTAAAGTAAACGTTAGCGATTCAATATACAGAGGTTTAGGATACGTTTCCTTCGGAGATAGGTCAATAAAGTCATTTTAGGATCAGCATTTTTCTCAATAACCTGCAAGCAAAGGGAAACATTTTTATTATAAATAGGACTTTTTATTAGGAACACTAAATACACATAGGGGTCACACTATATATGCCTATGAGTTAACACCCAGCCCTCTTACAATTGCAGAAAGTTTGACATCCATTTGTACATTTATAACCCATTCATACTGCACCAAAATCCCGGGTTTTTCCCGGGGCGAGCTCAAACGACCCGGGTCTTGGTGCAGTATGAATGGTACAAGTGAAAAATCCCGGGTCTAAAAACCCGGGTCTTCAACCCGGGATTTATCGAGGGGTAATTCCCGGGTCGGACCCGGGTTGCCTGCACTATGAATGGTGCAACCCGGGTTTTGGGAGAGAGAGAGAGAGAGAGGGAGAGAGAGAGAGATTTTTTCCATATTGCAGCCAATGAAAAGTGCTCTGGTGATGACTCCCACAAATTGCCAGGGCACAGACTTGTGCAGTATGAATGGGGTCAACCCGGGAAATTCCCGGATCAGAGGTGCAGTATGAATGGTGTTTCTGAGCTGCGACGCTCCGAGACCCTGCAAAAACCCGGCTTCAAAAACCCGGGATATTGCCGGGGTGGCAGTATGAAAGCGGTATTACTGACACTGAGAATAAAGTGAAGATCATGCATTTGGACAACTGATTTCCCGGTGTGCACACACCAACCTGACAAGTTTACTAAATACACTACATAATATTTCTACATCATTCCATTTGCGATTTTCAGTTATTATTTTTGCTGCCACAGAATAAGGATATGACACGCGATTTATATACATGGCTAAAAATCACAGTAAATAAACCTGCAATATATTTAACTCAAGTTACAGGGGCAGGTGTACAAGCCAAAAATTTAAAATAATTTGAAGGTGGAATCATTCTTTAAAGGTATTGTCTACTATTAGACACCTGCCCTCATTATGACCTATGCAGCTTCCTCCTGTTTTACCAGCGAAACGCGTTGTTCACTCAACATTTCATACTGCACCACTTTTCCAGTCACACAGGGACACCGGGTAAGTGGATCTAGGAGTCATCTTTGGACAACAATAGCGATAAGCAAAGAGCTCAGAGCTGGAACTCTGGACAACCTCTAATCTTTTCATCTGGACTAGAGGAGCACCAGCAAGGACTTCAGCATCTATGGACACCTGCATTGTCGCTATAAAAAATAACAATAGCTTTGGAATGAGACTACGGATTGAAATACAAAGCAATGGTTTTCATCCAGAACCATCATCGAAATACATATCTGTATACAAACTTCGCAGACAATGTATGATTCTAATTTGCATGACAATAAGAGACACATGCTGGGGAGAAAGGGTTTATATCTTAGAGACGCAGGAAAAGGAGCATTTCTTACAGAGGTCAGAACAGAACGACAGTATTTTCATTTGTGCGCCTAGTTCTTGCTGTTTAACTTAGAGCTTTGCTGCACTTAGAGCCACACCGCGTTGTTTCCTGCAGGAGAGGGACATGAGCACAGAGCTGTACAGATGTATAAAGAGAGGAATTATCTTATGTCCCAGACACTGGGCTGCACTGTTCTGTACCATGTAAATGGCGCACAGCCAGCAGGTTACATGAGGTAGGTACCAGTCGCCCAATTCTTTCAATAGAACAACTCTTAAAATTAAAGCAAAATGTATGTGTTTAAAATTAAAGTGTAATTTGACATCCCTTTAAAAAAAATTAAAAATTAGCTGAGCAAGTGTGCTGCATATTGAAATGCTTCTTGCCCTCACTGAAAAGAAGCCATTTTTTACAGTTCTACCTCTTAAAAAAAACGTGTGTGGGCTGGCGAGTTCAGGGCGGACCTCGTCCTCCATGGCCGTTATATAGACAATTTATTTTTTATTTGGAAAGGGGGCCAATCACGAGCACGGGCTTTTGTTGATTATATGAATCAGAATGATTATGGGGCAACACGGTGTCTAAGTGGTTAGCACTTCTGCCTCACAGCACTGGGGTCATGAGTTCAATTCCCGACAATGGCCTTATCTGTGTGGAGTTTGTATGTTGTCCCCATGTTTGCGTGGGTTTCCTCCGGGTGCTCTGGTTTCCTCCCACACTCCAAAAACATACTGGTAGGTTAATTGGCTGCTATCAAAAGTGACCCTAGTCTCTCTCTCTGTCTGTGTCAGTAAGTTAGGGAATTTAGACTGTAAGCTCCAATGGGGCAGGGACTGATGTGAATGAGTTCTCTGTACAGCGCTGCGGAATCAGTGGTGCTATATAAATAAATGGTGATGATGATGATGATTATTACCTTAAATTTACTTATAAGTATCACAAAACAAACATCGAGTTTTTTGACTTATCTCTAACAGCTAAAGATGGTAATATCTCTACTTCCACATTTTTTAAAAAGGTAGATTGTAATAATGAATAAGGGGACTTAGTTGAACCCTAATGATAGGAATTTAGATCTGGAAATGAAAGGGAATTCAAAGATTAACAACAAGAAAAGGGAAATGAAAAAGGTTAAAAATAATGAAAACGTAGAATGGGCTTTCATTTCCAAATATAATGGGTCTTCCACAGCAATAAGGAAGATACTATATTCTAACTATTCTATTTTAAAACAAGATCCGATTTTGAAATCCATTTTACCAGAAAAATCCCCAGTGGTTTCTAAGAAAGCTAATAATCTAAAAACATGGTAGCACCAAGTTTTCTGAAATCACGACCACCAGTTACAAATATAGGCGACAATTCCCGATTAAGTACCAATAGTCCCTTGATAGGAACACATTTGGAATGGTTTCCATCTGTTCCAGATGGCTCATATAAGTGTGGTGGAACACGCTGTATAACCTGTAGCCATATCAGGAACAAAGAATTCTCAGTGTAAAAATTTGGAGACAAATAGAATGTATAACATACGTGGTTTTATTAACTGTAATTCATCCTATGTGATTTATCTATTGAGGTGCAGGTGCAACCTATATGATGTAGGTCGCACTACAAGAAATCTCAAATTACGTTTTAATGAACATAGGAGGAATATCCTGAAGGGATTAAGATCCCATAGTGTATCGAGACATTTCTTTGAAAAGCATGAAAGTAACCCAGGGCCATCTTAACAACATTATGGGCCCCCGGGCAAAGCAGTGCACCGGGGCCCCTAGATATAGATATATAGATGTATACAGATACAGATACAGATATAGATATATAGAGATAGAGATAGATAGATGTACTTGCTCAGTGACCCTTGAAGGTTTTTTTGCAGGTTTTTTTCTTATGCAGGATTATCTATTCTCATTAAGAGCCGTGCCTATGGGGCCCCCTTGCCCCTGGGGCCCCCAGGCAGCTGCCCATCGTGCCCAATGGAAAAGATGGCCCTGAAGTAACCCAGAAAGCCTCTCTTATAGAGGGTTAGAATTTGTAAAACCTACAGCTAGAGGAGGAGACCGATATAAGAGATTATGCAAACAAGAGGTTTACTGGATTTATCTTTTAGACACACTGTATCCCGTAGGTCTGAATGAATCACTTGAACTCAATGATATTATATGAAACAAACGATGTTGGAGAAAAATATGTTTAATTTGCTTACATCTGCTGTCCTATGTTTGATCTAAAAATAGTCACATGAGCTATTCTTTAAGATTATTTTTACCGCCTGATGAAGATATTAATCTTAATATTTTAATGGCCTTTGAATTGGCGGATTTGATATTTAGGATATTTACTAATGTCAATCTATTATTCTGAGAGATTGGTTGAAATATAACTAGAATGGTATTCACTTAACATCTGATGTTATATGTATTGGGAGAAATTATATTTCTGTTTAGAAATGCAACACCGGAAAAAGGTTTTTGCTAATGGATTCAATATCCTCTACAGGAATAGGGGCAGAACACTCATGCACGAAGAACAAAGGGTTAATTTTCACCATGTGTTAATTGTTTGTAATCTGCTGTGTACTTAAAAGGCGACCAAAGTTATTGTGAAATTCATCTCTGAGGAAATCACCTATACGGTGATGAAACGCGTCAACTCAGCAGCAATACTTTTGTGGGCTAACATCAAGTGCCATTTATTTATCAGTGCTTCTCTACAAATGACCACCTTCTCTCTGACTATCTCTGGAGAGTTCCGTAGAAGACCGGAGCGCACCTTTATGACGTCTGCTGTGCGCGGGTCCATGCGCTACTGTTTGCAGTCAGTGTGGAGCAGATAGGAGCGGAAAACGGAGCTCCAGATATTTCATACATCTACCAACTAGAGGAGGATCACTGCCACTTCAGGATTCGGAATATAAACCAAGGTATTGGTCTTGTGATATATCGCCAAGAATTTGGTAAGAGACTTTGATATACCTTTGATACTATCAATCGGAGTCCTGTCACTACCCACGGAGCTGATCCTCCCCCAACATACTGATTTACAGCTCCACACTGCAGTTCCATGACATCTGGGAATGCTTTTTCAATGAGCTTTTTACAACTACATAGCGCACATTAAGGAAAGAGGAGAGGTTGCGTACAGTTGCTGGACTGGTATATACCTATATTTTTGAACATCGTGTAGGTGCACCTACTTTGTTACAAGTACAATTTGGCACTCATACTGTCTCACATGTGTTTATACTGCATTTACCATTTATGTGATGTTTAAATATTATAAAGTAAAATTCATAAATATATTACCGACCCACTACTGTGCCTTGTGTATGTATGAAAATATTGAAGCCCCTGCGCCAAGTGCGACACTGCACCTAGATGGGGTGTTAAACATCACAATTTGACTAGTCTCACCATTTTCTTCTCAAGACAGCACTTCCACCCGAAGGCTAGGGAAGGCAATAACTTCTGAATGAAGAAGATGTGCCGGCAGCCATCTTGGGCTCTGGAACTACATGTACCTTCCCTGCAGGAAGTTCCAGAACCCAAGATGGCCAACTCTGCTCCATTCCACCTCACATAGAGGGGTATCACACTTGCAGGATCCACCAGGGGCTGACTCGGGAAACCTCTACCTCACTCCCAAAAATCCACTGGCAGAAACACACTCATGTGTTTGGGGATATGCCTATTAACATGTTTATTAGAATAAAGGCCCAGTAACCTCTGGCCTAACACCTGGTGACTAGCGAGTGGTGTTTGTAAATGATTCCTGCAAAAACATTTACAAAAAAGGGTATTGAATAGTATAACCATACGATTTTAATGGTTAAGGGGTAGATTTATTGAAATTTCTAAAAAGGAAAAGTGGAGGTGTTGCTCATGGCAACCAATCAGATTCTAGCTATCATGTTCTAGAACAGGGTTGTCCAGCCCGCGGGCTGCATGCGGCCCAGCACGCCTGTAGATGTGGCCGAGAAGTAGTTTTGGTTGTGGCAAGGGGGCAGCGCTGTTAATGGAAAAAGAAAATCCTGCAAAAAAAAGAAAAGAAAATACTTACCTTGCGGTCACGCGGTCACGTCAGCTGGTACTCCGGCTCCCTCCCTTGTCTCCTCCTCCGTGCGGTGCTCGCAGTGAATGTCGGGCGTGATGTCATCACACCCAACATCCATTGCGGAGCACAGCACAGCGGAGTCACCTGCGCGAGAAGAAGAATCAGCAGCACAGAATTGGAGAAAAGAAGAGGACAGGAGAACAAGCCGATTAAAAGGTTAGTTAAGGGGGATTTTTTTTATTATTTCAAGGGACGCTGACAAGTGAATAAAAGTCACCTGGTCCTGGAGCATCATGGACCTTATCTCCCTGCTACATACTTCTACTTGTATTACTAATGGGGCATTATATATTATTCTCTTTGGCCAATTATAAGTTGTTATCCCTTAACTAACATAGTGGTGTAATTATCAAAACAGGTCACAATTTGGGGTCACAGTGATGTATATGTCAGGTACCGCAGGCCTGGTCAGGGCACCCTGATATACAATGCTTAAATGCACTTTATTGATATTGCATCGAAACAATACAAAAAATTTATTGTAGTATAATAACTAGAGAGGATTTTTGAACAGGGTCGATTGAAAGGTAAGTATAGGGGGATTTAAAAAAAGTGATATATATATATATATATATATATATATATATATGTATATATATGTTAACTTTGTTTTCTATGTTTTTTTGGATGATCAGCTATCGTTATTGTTAGTGCATCTTATGTGCGGCCCAAACCAACTCGTCGTCTTCCAATGTGGTCCAGGGAAGCTAAAAGGTTGGACACCCCTGTTCTAGAATATAGTACATAAATGATAGCTAGAATCTGATTGGTTGCTATGGACAAAACCTCCACTTTTCCTGTTTAGAAGCTTCAATAAACCTACCTCTAAGGGGAGAGTTGTCGGCCATGTCATGCACGGACATCACACCGCGCTCATTGCCGGCACTTACGGTAGAAATCTCCGGGCCGGCGAGGAAAAATGAGTGGATATTTTTGTCTAATCTTCACCGAGGACCCGCGGACGTTCCAGAGGTACTTTGTGGCTAATTGAATTCCCCATTAAGTGTAACAAATGCAAACACTTGAGGTAGATTGTAAATGGAAAAGCACAATATCAAAGTAAATACCAAAATGGAGTAATAATTGAATAAGACTGACAATAACATAAACAATATAGCATATAATACATTGCAGTAGTAAGGCAAAAAGTACTAATGCAGTGTAACAAAAAAACCTAGATTTAACTCTTTGAATGTGGTAATGTGGAGCTCAGTGAGGTGTGTTGAAAGGTGGAAAAGTCCAACCTCCTCCCAGGTCTCTCATTACCACATTGTATAAGCATTTCAATTACTTGTTGATTCCCCTAGCAGGACCCCCAGAAGATTGCAGCGTCTGACTGGTCCTCCTGCTCAAGCCCTCCCTCCATCGCTATTTTATAGTGAATTAAATAAATTTACTGGCTCAGTATTACAGAACCAGTGGAGCCCCAGGAAACACGGCTGCATGGACGGAAATTATTGTTTATCCAGAGCCGATTTCCACTCCTATTTAAATTGTAACATATCTTAAGAAATGCTTTGATTCGAAAATGGGCGCAATTACACACAAGTTGCATACTCTGTAAATGTGTGACATTGGTGGCTGCATGTATCAGTATCACATACTTGCCAACTCTACCGGAATGTCCGGGAGGCTCCTGAAATTCGGATTGGTCTCACGGACTCCCGGGAGAGCTGGCAAATCTCCCGCATCCCGCTCCTGCAAACCACCAAATGACGCGTTTTGAGGCGAACCGCGTCATTTTGCCACGCCCCCTCGACAAAACAGCATTTCCGTTGCGGGGCGGGGCCAAAATGACGCGTTTGGTCGCGCCCCGCCCCCTCCCGCCCTCCAGTCACGCCCCTCTCCCGGAAAGAGCTTCAGGACAGTAGGTAAGTATGAAGTATCATCATTTATATAGCGCCATCAATTCCGCAGCACTGTACAGAGAATATCTGTCTTTCACTTAGTCCCTGCCCTATTGGAGCTTACACTCTAAATTCCCTAACAATCACACACACACACACACACACACACACACACACACAGACACACACACAGACACACACACACAGACACACACACACAGACACACACACACACAGACACACACACACACACACACACACACACACAGACAGACACACACACAGACACACACACACAGACACACACACACACACACAGACACACACACAGACACACACACACACACACACAGACAGACAGACACACACACACACAGACACACACACACACACACACACAGACAGAAAGACAGACAGACAGACATACACACACACACACACAGACACACACACAGACACTAGGGATGAGCGCGCTCGGATTTCTGAAATCCGAGCCCACCCGAACGTTGCGGATCCGAGTCGGATCCGAGACAGATCCGGGTATTGGCGCCAAATTCAAAAGTGAAACTGAGGCTCTGACTCATAATCCCGTTGTCGGATCTCGCGATACTCGGATCCTATAAATTCCCCGCTAGTCGCCGCCATCTTCACTCGGGCATTGATCAGGGTAGAGGGAGGGTGTGTTAGGTGGTCCTCTGTGCTGTTTAGTTCTGTGCTGTTTAGTTCTGTGCTGTTTAGTGCTGTGCTGTGCTGTGCTGTTTAGTGCTGTGCTGTGCTGTGCTGTGCTGTGCTGTGCTGTGCTGTGTTCTGCAGTATCAGTCCAGTGGTGCTGTGTGCTGTGCTCTGTCCTTCTGAGGTCAGTGGTGCTGCTGGGTCCTGTGCTGTGTCCTGTTCAGTCCAGTGGTGCTGTGTCCTGTGCTCTGTGCTTCTAAGGGCATAGTTATTTCCCCAATATTCCCCTGTGTTTAAAAAAATAAAAAAAAGTTTTTTTAAAAAATACCAAAAACTACTTTAATATTTTTTAATTACCACAAAATTTTCACAACCAATCCTGCAGTATAAGCCCATTGGTACTGCAATATTACCAAGTTCACACATTCAGCAGTAAAAGTCCAGTGGTACTGCAATATTACAAAGTTTACACATTCTGCAGTATCAGTCCAGTGGTGCTGTGTCCTGTGCTCTGTCCTGCTGAGTTCCGTAGTGCTGCTGGGTCCTGTGCCGTGTCCTGTTCAGTCCAGTGGTGCTGTGTGCTGTGCTCTGTGCTTCTAAGGGCATAGTTATTTCCCCATTATTCCCAAGTTTTTAAAAAATAAAAAAAAAGTAAAAAATAATAAAAAATTAAAAAAAAAAAAATATATAATAATTATAACCAAATTTGCAAAACCAATCCAGCATTATAAGTCCATTGGTACTGCAATATTACCAAGTTCACACATTCTGCAGTATCTTGTGCTACATATAATGGAGAGCAAAAATTTGGAGGATAAAGTAGGGAAAGATCAAGACCCACTTCCTCCTAATGCTGAAGCTGCTGCCACTAGTCATGACATAGACGATGAAATGCCATCAACGTCGTCTGGCAAGCACGATGCCCAATCTCCTAGTACAGGGCATGTAAAATCCAAAAAGCCCAAGTTCTCAAAAAACAGCAAAAAAAGAAACTTAAAATCATCTGAGGAGAAACGTAAAGTTGGCAATATGCCAATTACGACAAGTAGTGGCAAGGAACGGCTTAGGCCCTGTCCCGTGTTCATGACTAGTGGTCCAACTTCACCCAAGGATCAAAGCCCTCCTCCCCCCCCCTACAAAAAATTTAAGAGAGTTATGCTGTCAGCAACAACAACAAAACAGCAAAGAACTCTGCCGTCTAAACAGATGACATCACAAATCCCCAAGGCGAGTCCAAGGGTGTTGTTGGTTGTGAACCCTGACCTTCCCATCACTGTACGGGAAGAGGTGACTCCATCCAGCATTTGCAGCACGCCCTCTGCATATGCTGGAAGGATCACCCACAGTCCAGTTACAGATTTGGCTAATGAAGGTGTGAATGTTGTGCACTGGGAGGAGGATATTGATGTAGCTGGCGCTGAGGAGGATGTTGATGATTATGATGCAGACAGATACCAAATTGCATTTCTCAATTTCTATTTATATTCTAGATTATATAACGGCTGAAAAGTTTTCTGTTTTACTCCTAGTGGAGAGGGGATCTGATGCAGACAGATACCAAACTGCCTTTGTCCATTTCTTTGTATATTTGAATTGCTAGTTCTACAGTCTATGCAGGCTGCTTTATTTATATTCAACTACAAGTGTAGGGCGGGGGGGGGGCATAGATAGCCACCAAAGTAACGTGGTCCATTTAATTTCACTTTCTAGCTCCACAGTCTGTGCAGCCTGCTTTTTTTTATCTTCAAAGTATTTATATTTACAAGCCTTGCAATCTAAATTAACTAGAGGTAGTGACGTGGTAGAACTCCAAAAGGCAGTTTGGAAGCCCCTGTACAAACTGGCTCTATTTTTTAACTGAGTTGTCCCCCCTCCAGTGTGTACTCGGAAAGAGTTTTTAGTGCAGCGGGGAACCTGGTCAGTGAGCGGCGAAGGAGGTTGCTTCCTCACAACGTTGAAAAAATGATGTTTATAAAAATGAATAATCAATTCCTCAATGAAGTACAGCACTGCCCTCCAGACAGTACAGAGGGACTGTGGTTGTGGAGTCCAGCGGGGACGAATTGATAATGTGTGAGGAGGAGGAAGTACACACTGTAGGGGGAGAGGAATCAGAGGTTGAGGATAAGGACGACATCTTTCCTCAGTAGAGCCTGTTTAGTTTGTACAGGGAGAGATGAATTGTTTTATTGGTGTGGGGGCCCAAACAAACCAATCATTTCAGCCACAGTTGTTTGGTAGGCCCTGTCGCTGAAATGATTGGTTTGTTAAAGTGTGCATGTCCTATTTCAACAACATAAGGGTGGGTGGGAGGGCCCAAGGACAATTCCATCTTGCAACTTTTTTTTTGGCATTATGTGACCATTCAACAGTCGTTTGCCATGTTCAAAAAGTAAAAGAAAATGCCAACAAATTCAATAAATTAAATCAAAAGTTAAATGCCCTGTCATTATTTAAAACAAGAGGTTTTGACGTGCTAGAATTAGTGTAGTGTTAAGATGTTATAAACACTACACTTGGAAATTGGAGGAGGTAATGTGGCCCCGGTATCAAATTGGGTACCGGGGCCACCCCACTATGCAGTCCAGATACTTGTTTGGTGGAATTCCGACACGTGGAGGGTTTTTAAATTATATTGTGGCCTCGGTACCAAATTGTGTACCGGGGCCACCACACTACGCAGTCAAGATACTTGTTTGGTGGAATTCAGACCAGTTGAGGGTTTTATTATTATATTGTGTGGACCACTCTATCTATACCACACTACAACTCTATACCACTCTATTTCCTACTTTAATTCTATTTAATTCTATTTCCTACTTTAATTCTATTACTAATTAATTAACATAAAGAGGAACAAAAAAAACCAATTTTACCAAAAGTATAATATGACTTAGACTTACAAACACTACACTTGAAAGATCGTGCCTTTAAATGAAAAAGTAAGTCTTCATTGCACGACTATGTGCAACAGGGACAGTTTTTTTCTTTACAAAGTCAACTAATAACACTTGGACCCTGTCTGTCTTTAACATACTTAATGGGATCTCAATGACGAATTGTCTGTAGCATGTTTGGAGGAGGTATTGTGGCCCCGGTATCAAGTTGGGTACCGGGGCCACCCCACTACGCAGTCCAGATACTTGTTTGGTGGAATTCTGACACGTGGAGGGTGTATTTATTTTATTGTGGCCCCGGTATCAAGTTGGGTACCGGGGCCACCCCACTACGCAGTCCAGATACTTGTTTGGTGGAATTCTGACACGTGGAGGGTTTTTTAATTATATTGTGGCCTCGGTACCAAATTGTGTACCGGGGCCACCACACTACGCAGTCAAGATAGATAGATGCGTATCATAGATAAAGTACATTCAGTGGTGTGGGGCAAATTGAAAAATATTCTAAATGCACTGACATTATCAAAAACAAGAGGTTGTCACACGCTAAAACTCCAACATGTATATGATGGAGAGGATGGAGGAGCAGCCGTATGTGTAGTGTAATGCAGACCTGTTGAAGGTTTTTTATATATTTTATTGTGGTGCCCAGTGCCCACTCCTCTACGCAGTCCAGGTACAATTATTGGTGCGATTCATAAAAGTTCAGGGTTTTTAATATATTGTGGTGACCCACTCCTCTACGCAGTCCAGGTACATTTATTGGTGCGAATCAAACAAGTTGATGGTTTTCTTATTATATATATTGTGGTGACCCACTCCTCTACGCAGTCCAGGTACATTTATTGGTACGATTCATAAAAGTTCAGGGTTTTTAAGATATTGTGGTGACCCACTCCTCTACGCAGTCCAGGTACAATTATTGGTGCGATTCATAAAAGTTCAGGGTTTTTAATATATTGTGGTGACCCACTCCTCTACGCAGTCCAGGTACATTTATTGGTGCGATTCATAAAAGTTCAGGGTTTTTAATATATTGTGGTGACCCACTCCTCTACGCAGTCCAGGTACAATTATTGGTGCGAATCATAAAAGTTCAGGGTTTTTAATATATTGTGGTGACCCACTCCTCTACGCAGTCCAGGTACATTTATTGGTGCGATTCATAAAAGTTCAGGGTTTTTAATATATTGTGGTGACCCACTCCTCTACGCAGTCCAGGTACATTTATTGGTGCGAATCAAACAAGTTGATGGTTTTCTTATTATATATATTGTGGTGACCCACTCCTCTACGCAGTCCAGGTACATTTATTGGTGCGATTCATAAAAGTTCAGGGTTTTTAAGATATTGTGGTGACCCACTCCTCTACGCAGTCCAGGTACAATTATTGGTGCGATTCATAAAAGTTCAGGGTTTTTAATATATTGTGGTGACCCACTCCTCTACGCAGTCCAGGTACATTTATTGGTGCGATTCATAAAAGTTCAGGGTTTTTAATATATTGTGGTGACCCACTCCTCTACGCAGTCCAGGTACATTTATTGGTGCGATTCATAAAAGTTCTGGGTTTTTAATATATTGTGGTGACCCACTCCTCTACGCAGTCCAGGTACATTTATTGGTGCGATTCATAAAAGTTCAGGGTTTTTAATATATTGTGGTGACCCACTCCTCTACGCAGTCCAGGTACAATTATTGGTGCGAATCATAAAAGTTCAGGGTTTTTAAGATATTGTGGTGACCCACTCCTCTACGCAGTCCAGAAAGATACCTTTTTGCAACGTTTTGGACTAATAACTATATTGTGAGGTGTTCAGAATACACTGTAAATTAGTGGAAATGCTTGTTATTGAATGTTATTGAGGTTAATAATAGCCTAGGAGTGAAAATAAGCCCAAAAACTTGATTTTTAAACTTTTTATGTTTTTTTCAAAAAAAATCCGAATCCAATACCTTAAATCCGAACCGAGACCTTTCGTCAAGTGTTTTGCGAGACAAATCCGAACCTCAAAAATAACGAAAATCCGGATCCAAAACACAAAACACGAGACCTCAAAAGTCGCCGGTGCACATCCCTAACAGACACACACACACACACACACACACACAGACACACACACACACACACACACACACACACAGACAGAAAGACAGACAGACACACACACACAGACAGAAAGACAGACATACACACACACACAGACACACACACACAGACACACACACACACACACAGAAACTAGGTTCTCCCACTTTAACATTTATGTCCCGTGAAAGTTCCATGAGATGAAAACTGAGCGTGGTTAATGTCCATAAGTATTTGACTGACGTCAGCATTATCCATAATAATTTTGCATCACTCTGTTGTGTCTAATAACTGGAGCTTTTGTGTCTCTCCAGGACAGTTACTTTCAGTGCAATTTTTTGCAATGCATAAATTTTTATAACGTTTATAAAGTTTTATAACAATTGGGAAGCTTAACAGGAGGTCGGATGTGTTACTCTGAGAAAACATCAAACCCTATACCAGGGGTGTCATAATTTACTGTTTAAAAAAACTGAAATCTTTTTTACTAATATTAAATAACTCATATTTGTATAAATCGTAATAAAAAATATTAATATCATTACAATGAGACCTTTAAAGGAGATTTTCACCTTAAGATGACCTGACTTTGTTGGTTTTAAAGTGCACTCCTGCAACTTGTACTAAACAAATTACTTTATTTTTCTGGCTTTCTTCTGTGCTTTTTAGCTATGTATTTGTATCATTAGGGAAGTAGTTTATTATCCTTGGCCACGCATACAACATAGCTCTGCTGTGCTCTCTGCTTTGGATACAATTGTATCCATCATGGAGCCCTGTGTCATGTTGTGTCAGGAAACAGCTCTGGCTGATCATATAAAGACATGGCTGAAAAGCAGACACATATACCAGCAAATAGTATAGGTTCCACATAGGTGTACAGAAGCCAATACATTATGATGTACACACAATGTTTACAGTCATAAACTCATCATTTTGCAATAGTTGGTGTAAACTATTAAGAAGTAATAATAATATAATATAATAAACCAAGGAGAACTGCATAGACCCAAATCAAAAAGTGAAAAAAAAATCAGTTGCATTAAGAAACAGAATTGTAATATAAATATCACTTATTTTACATTCTGTAATCCAAAATATTCACCACATTCATGATATTGATATATTATTTACAACAGAAAACAGTAAAAAATAAAAACCCTTCTGTGGAGTAAAGATTTATGATAATAAAACTGGTTGATTGTATCTTAAATAGATTTATTGCACAAACTCATTGACAAATTATTAAATCCTCAATCAAAATAAATAAAAAATATCAAACTGTGCATACATATATATATATATATATACATACATATATATATATATATATATATATATATATATATAGATAGATAGATAGATAGATAGATAGATATATATATAGATATATATATAGATATATATATATGACAGCCTTACCTTTTTTCCATTCACAAAAAAAATCAGTTCATCAGTCAAGTTTTCTAAGCCTGTGGTTTCCTGCTGAAGTTTAACCATTGCTGCAGATGTCAGACCTGTTCAAGTCCAAGAATTATGATTTACATTCAGTCTTCAATCCCTAGAGAGTCATTTACAAATCCTCAGTGGGCCAGTGCTAATAGGGTGTACTCTTGGTATTACGCCTAGATAATTTAGCTAGGGAGGGACAGGCCAGCCCACTTTGAAAGCCAATGATCTGAAATAGAATACAAAGTGTACTTGCATTCCACAGGAACTTCAGCACCGTTATCCAGCTTAAACAATTCGAGATGCTCTTTAACAGAACATGGTTGAATTTCGCTTTCACTCAAAAACCTTGTGTCATTATAACAAAGGTGACTCACACTCTTACCCTGAAAACTTATTTGTTCCAGGGATTTTCTGGATCAGATGGGGGACCTTTTCGTGGAAAACTAGCAATCAGATGGTTAGCTGTGATCAGGTCCCATAATGGACTACCATGGGCTGGGTCACTGGGCCACCTGCATTTTTTTTTCCTTTAAAATAGGCTGCTGAATTGAATCTTTCCCCCCGGCCAACATTTGCCAGCCCTCCCCTCCTGGCTGTGATATTCAGATTTAATCGGACAGGGGTTGCACTATACATAATACCATACTTGCCAACTTTTCCTCGTTGGCTTCAGGGAGATCCCGGGGGAGGTGGGTGGGGGGTGACAAATCGCATCTTTTGGCACCGCCCCCTGAACGGTTGCACAATTCTGGCCAATTACAGCAGGGGGCGGGGCTAAGATGAGGCAGTATTTGCGTCAGTAAGCCCCCCCGCCACTTATCTATTGCGGGGGCAAGAATCGTGAGATTGCCCTGCTCCGGGAGGTCTCCCAGAAATGCGGGAGTCCTCCCGGACATTTCAGGAGAGTAGGCAACTATGCGTTAATGAAAAGCAGCTAATGAATCTCTAGAGACTGAAGTGTCTTTTACATTTCTGTCTCCATTACTGAAGTCATGTTGTCTTATCTGTCAGTCTTTGATTAAATCTTGGTCTCCATGAAACTGGCCACCTCCACAGGCATCAATACATATCTAAATCATGTTACATACATCTAAAAAATATTTCCAGAATTCGCACATATCTCACACAAGACACTGCAAAAACCTTAATTCATACACTTATCATCTCCCGCATTGACTATTGCAATTCCCTCCTTACTGGCCTTCCCTAAAACAGACTCAAACCCCTACAATATATTTTGCACACTGCGGCAAGATTGATTTTCCTTGCAAATCGTTATTCCTCTGTTGAATCACTCTGTATGTCTCTACACTGGTTGCCTGTTTTCTACCGAATCCAATATAAAATACTTTTACTAACCTACAAGGCCATCAACAAAGCTGCACCAACATACATCTCCTCTCTTGTCTCAAAATATCTCCCAACTCGGTAACTTCGTTCTGCACAAGATCTGCGTCTCTCATCCACCCTCATTACATCCTCCCATTCCCGGTTACAGGACTTTTTTTCGGGCTGCACCCACTCTATGGAATTCTCTCCCTCGCACAATAAGACTCTCCTCTGGTCTACAAGCTTTCAAGCGTTCTCTGAAAACCCACCTCTTCAGACAAGCTTATAATATTCCTCAACCACCCTCTTAACCTCACTACATTACCCTATTACCACCCATTACACAACTACCCCTTGATCAACATTGTTGTGTGACAGGATCATTTAGCTTATGAGTCACTTTTACCTTTGCAGTCTGGCTGGGCCGACTGCAAATGTAGACTTAACCTCATGTGTCAAACTCCCATTTTCCAATAGATTGTAAGCTCGTGAGCAAGGCCTCCTCACCTCTTTGTCTGTTTTACCCAGTTTGTTTATTAGTTTACTATGTTTGTCCCCAATTGTAAAGCGCTACGGAATATGTTGGCGCTATATAAATAAATGATGATGATGATGATGATGATAGGACACAATTTCTGAACTGTGTCATCATGCCACAGATGGCGAACCCAACCACGTCTTGTACTGGCTCAGCATCAGGGAGAATGCCAGACTCTTCAGGGAGTGAGGGAGATCACCCCTATTTCAGGGAGTCTCCCTGACATTCAGGGAGAGTCAGCAAGTATGGATAATACATTGTAGAAAGAGTTATGGTCAGAATAGGTTTGTGGAGACTTATTGTTACGTATTTTTTTAATATAGGCGGCCAGGCGCGGGTTGGCAAATTTCAGACCGGGGGGGCGCACAGGCGGCCGCATCACATGACACGCGATGCATCGTATGTCTGTGGATGCAATATTGAGGTAATATTGCATACACGGAGGGGGGGCGGCCGGCCCAAACAGCGGTCAGACTGAGCGGCCCGGGGGGCCGGTGCCCCCCTGCCCCCCGGCCCAAACAGCGGTCAGACTGCACCTGTAGGCGGCTGTATAGTACAGTTTTTTCACAAACTTTATCAGTAGGTCATGTCCAATCTACAACGTCCTATGAGATAGTTTGACAGGTCCCTTGGGGGCATCTGGGCCAAAGTAGTTGTTTCTTCTTTTGTTTTATTGTCCCAATGTATCTTTCAGCTGTCTGACTGCTGTTTAATCCTCAGTGCTTCACACATTACATTCATTACCTGTCCAGCGAGGTCTGCCTGAAGCTATAACCCATGGACATATTGTACTCAGTCGGTAGTTGTCTTTGCTGTTACATAAGTTGTGACTTTGGCACATGCTCATGCTTTTACCAGAAAGCAAGTCTATGCATATGAACACATATTCCAAATATCTTACCTTAGGCAATTGACGTCAACCAATTATTCTGTCAATGGGACGCTGAGAACGTGGGAAGTGCCCAGGGACTGGCTGGCTAATTTTAGCCCGGGGGGGGCAAGCACACGACACTGGCCCATAAGTAGTAGCCCACCCTTAAAGGGTGTTTTCGGTGCAATATATATTTATCAATATAAAAAGAGGCAATTTTGTGTTGCTTAATCCAGCGATACTTTATTATTATAAATGGTAAATCTTAAATAATAAAAATAAATAATGCAACATAAAAACAAACCTAACTTTATATTGCATTGTATTTTATATGTTCCTTATCCCTACAGCACTTTTTTTAACCAAATACCTGACAAACTGGAAGTGAGGGATCCGAGCTTCCCTATGTATTGTAAAAATGGGTAAGGTGCTGCCTTAGTGGGAAACCAAGGGGTTTTGTTAGAGGTGGGTCCCAACTAGAGATGAGCGCACTCGGATTTCCTGAATCCGAGCCCACCCGAACGTTGCCGATCCGAGTCGGATCCGAGACAGATCCGGGTATTGACGCCAAATGAAAACTTGAAACCGAGGCTCGGAGTCATAATCCCGCTGTCGGATCTCACGATACTCGGAACCTATAAATTCCCCGCTAGTCGCCGCCATCTTCACTCGGGCATTGATCAGGGTAGAGGGAGGGTGTGTTAGGTGGTCCTCTGTCCTGGTAGATCTCGTGCTGTGCTGTTTAGTTCTGTGCTGTGCTGTTTAGTTCTGTGCTGTGCTGTGCTGTGCTGTGCTGTGTTCTGCAGTATCAGTCCAGTGGTGCTGTGTGCTGTGCTCTGTCAATTTTGAGTTCAGTGGTGCAGCTGGGTCCTGTGCTGTGTCCTGTTCAGTCCAGTGGTCCTGTGTCCTGTGCTCTGTGCTTCTAAGGGCATAGTTCTTATTTCCCCAATATTCCCAAGTGTTTAAAAAATTAAAAAAAAGTTATAAAAAAAAAATACAAAAAACTAATTACATTTTTTTTTAATTACAACAAAATTTGCAAAACCAATCCTGCAGTATAAGCCCATTGGTACTGCAATATTACAAAGTTCACTGATTCAGCAGTATAAGTCCAGTGGTACTGATATATTACAAAAGTTCACTGATTCAGCAGTATAAGTCCAGTGGTACTGCTATTACAAAGTTCACAGATTCAGCAGTATAAGTCCAGTGGTACTGATATATTACAAAGTTCACTGATTCAGCAGTATAAGTCCAGTGGTACTGCTATTACAAAAGTCACTGATTCAGCAGTATAAGTCCAGTGGTACTGCTATTACAAAGTTCAATGATTCAGCAGTATAAGTCCAGTGGTACTGATATATTACAAAGTTCACTGATTCAGCAGTTTAAGTCCAGTGGTACTGCTATTACAAAGTTCACTGATTCAGCAGTATAAGTCCAGTGGTACTGCTATTACAAAGTTCACTGATTCAGCAGTATAAGTCCAGTGGTACTGCTATTACAAAGTTCACTGATTCAGCAGTATAAGTCCAGTGGTACTCTCCTGTGCCGCATATCATTTTTAAAGGCTTTGCCGAGTGTGTGTGGCTTAGGGGTACGCTCTCTTGTGCTACATATAATGGAAAACCAAAATTTGGAGTATAAAGTAGGGAAAGATCAAGACCCACTTCCTCCTAATGCTGAAGCTGCTGCCACTAGTCATGACATAGACAATGAAATGCCATCAACGTCGTCTGGCAAGCCCGATGCCCAATCTCCTAGTACAGGGCATGTAAAATCCAAAAAGCCCAAGTTCTCAAAAAATAGCAAAAAGAGAAACTTAAAATCATCTGAGGAGAAACGTAAAGTTGGCAATATGCCATTTACGACACGTAGTGGCAAGGAACGGCTTAGGCCCTGGCCCGTGTTCATGACTAGTGGTCCAGCTTCACCCAAGGATCTAAGTCCTCCTCCTCCCCCCCTACAAAAAATTTAAGAGAGTTATGCTGTCAGCAACAACAACAAAACAGCAAAGAACTCTGCCTTCTAAACAGATGACATCACAAATCCCCAAGGCGAGTCCAAGGGTGTTGTTGGTTGTGAACCCTGACCTTCCCATCACTGTACGGGAAGAGGTGACTCCATCCAGCATTTGCAGCACGCCCTCTGCATATGCTGGAAGGATCACCCACAGTCCAGTTACAGATTTGGCTAATGAAGGTGTGAACACCGGGAGGAGGATATTGATGTAGCTGGCGCTGAGGAGGATGTTGATGATTATGATGCAGACAGATACCAAATTGCCTTTCTCAATTTCTATTTATATTCTAGATTATATAACGGCTGAATAGTTTTCTATTTTAGTCCTAGTGGAGAGGGGATCTGATGCAGACAGATACCAAACTGCCTTTGTCCATTTCTTTGTATATTTGAATTTCTAGTTCCACAGTCTATGCAGGCTGCTTTTTTCATATTCAACTACAAGTGTAGGGCAGAAAGGGGGGGGGGGAATGGATAGCCACCAAAGTAACATGGTCCATTTAATTTCACTTTCTAGCTCCACAGTCTGTGCAGCCTGCTTTTTTTATCTTCAAAGTATTTACAAGCCTTGCAATCTAAATTAACTAGAGGTAGTGACGTGCTAGAACTCCAAAAGGCAGTTTGGAAGCCCCTGTACAAACTGGCTCTATTTTACCTGAGTTGTCCCCCCTCCAGTGTGTACTCGGAAAGAGTTTTTAGTGCAGCGGGGAACCTGGTCAGTGAGCGGCGAAGGAGGTTGCTTCCTCACAACGTTGAAAAAATGATGTTTATAAGAATGAATAATCAATTCCTCAATGAAGTACAGCACTGCCCTCCAGATAGTACAGAGGGACCTGTGGTTGTGGAGTCCAGCGGGGACGAATTGATAATGTGTGAGGAGGAGGAAGTACACACTGTAGGGGGAGAGGAATCAGAGGTTGAGGATGAGGACGACATCTTTCCTCAGTAGAGCCTGTTAAGTTTGTACAGGAAGAGATGAATTGTTTTTTTGGTGTGGGGCCCCAAACAAACCAATCATTTCAGCCACAGTTGTTTGGTAGGCCCTGTCACTGAAATGATTGGTTTGTTAAAGTGTGCATGTCCTATTTCAACAACATAAGGGTGGGTGGGAGGGCCCAAGGACAATTCCATCTTGCAACTATTTTTTGGGCATTATGTGATCATTCAACAGTCGTTTGCCATGTTCAAAAAGTAAAAGAAAATGTCAACAAATTCAAAAAATTAAACCAAAAGTAAAATGCCCTGTCATAATTTAAAACAAGAGGGTTTGACGTGCTAGAATTAGTGTAGTGTTAATATGTTATAAACACTACACTTGGAACTTGGAGGAGGTATTGTGGCCCCGGTATCAAATTTAGTACCGGGGCCACCCCATTACGCAGTCCAGATACTTGTTTGGTGGAATTCTGACCAGTTGAGGGTGTAACTATTTATTATATTGTGGCCCCGGTATCAAATTTAGTACCGGGGCCACCCCACTACGCAGTCCAGATACATTTATTGGTGCGAATCAGACCAGTTGATGGTTTTCTTATTATATTGTGGTGACCACTACTCTACGCAGTCCAGGTACATTTTTTGGTGCGATTCAGACCAGTTGATGGTTTTCTTATTATATATATTGTGGTGACCACTCCTCTACGCAGTCCAGATACATTTATTGGTGCGAATCATACAAGTTCAGGGTTTTTAAATTATATTGTGGTGACCACTCCTCTACGCAGTCCAGGTACATTATTCGGTCCGATTCAGACCAGTTGATGGTTTTCTTATTATATTGTGGGGACCACTCCACTACGCAGTCCAGAAAGATACCTCGTTGCAACGTTTTGGACTAATAACTATATTGTGAGGTGTTCAGAATACACTGTAAATTAGTGGAAATGCTTGTTATTGAATGTTATTGAGGTTAATAATAGCGTAGGAGTGAAAATAAGCCCAAAAACTTGATTTTTGAAGTTTGTATGCTTTTTTCAAAAAAAATACGAATCCAAAACCTTAAATCCGAACCAAAACCTTTCGGCAGGTGTTTTGCGAAACAAATCCGAACCCAAAACATCACGAAAATCCGAATCCAAAACACAAAACACGAGACACCAAAAGTCGCCGGTGCACATCCCTAGTCCCAACGCTCTAGGACAGTAAATACAACAACAAGGTAATATTTCCCTGGCGCAAACAGTGTAATGGACATATCAGTGTATGGATAGGTATGTTAAACAGTAATTTATTCCTTTATTAAGAGCAATTGCACTTAAACACTTTTGAACAAATAATTTGGTCCAGACCAGTAGGACATTAACCTTACTCAACAGTCCTGTGAACAAGTAAGGAAACCTAGTACATAAGCAGTAGATTCCGAATCACTCTAGCTGTAAACCAACCAAGATATTTTGAGATAATCAACAAAGTCTGGTAAATAATTTTCACTTAGAGTCTCTCAGAACGAATGGACCTGACAATCCTTAAAGTTAGGCAACATATGATCCTTACTGTTCCGTAATAGATATGTGGTATAGACAATGCAAAGTGCTGGGTGGCAAAAGCTCTAAGTGGTCTTATAGCAAAAAACTCCAAAACCAGTGTATTTTATTATTATTATTAATTTTTATTTATAGGGCGCCACAAAGTATCCGTAGCGCCGTACAGGGACAAACAATGGCACAGTACAAGGTGAAACAGCACAGTACAAGTAACAGTAAGCACTATAACTCTGGGGGTTCAGGCACAGCATTAAAGAGAGGGAGGGAGGGGAAAAGTGAGTATAGGCAGGTAACTATGGCCCAAGAGGGTGGGCACAGATGACAGGTTGAGAGTCACTGAGGGGAGTGGAGAGAAGCGAGAGGAGACAGAGGGCAGAGGGACTGAGAAGAGGTGAGCTGAGTAGCTGGAGAGTGCAGTAAAAGTGATAGAAACAGAAGGTAGGAGAGCCCTGCTCAAAGGAGCGAACAATCTAAAGGGAGGGGAAGACAGACAGACACATGGATGAGACGGAGAGATGGGAGAAACGGAGATGGAGTCGAGGAAGGGGGAGAAGGGAAGAAGGGATGAGAAAGAGAGGTAGCCGACCGGTGGGAGTTTAGGCATGAGACTGGAAGGCTTTAAGGAAAAGGTGGGTTTTTAATGTTCGTTTGAAAGAGGACAGATTAGGGGAAGTTCTGATGGAGCGGGGGAGCTTGTTCCAATGGAGGGGAGTGTCTTAGAATTTACAAATTTTAAACAATACACAAGCAATACCATGTGCACAACTGTTGGGTGCAGGCAGCGCTGCCTTCAAGAATAGTATAGTGTGAATCGGGACATACCTGCCAACTGTCCTTGCTGTCGGACCAAATCCTGACTAAGCAAGACTTTCACTCAAATTCAAAACTGTCCCACTAGATTCAGGACAGTTGGCAGACCTCTCTCCTACCTGTTCTTGTCACTGTCACCACTTGTGGCTGCTGGTGTCTTTAGATCAGTTGCTGCTTGCCTTGATCCTGGAATGTTGGAGGCCCTATTTGGAAATAAAATGGGTACATGAGATTTAGAAAACTCCAACCAGCCCCGGTGTTAAATTAGTAGCACCCACATTTTATAATTATGCCTCCCTCCATCCGCCATATTAAAATAATATTCACATTTGCTAAATAGATCTATTTCCCCCCAACCAGCCCTGACATTAAAATAACAGCAAACACATTTAATAAATAGACTTATTTCCGCCCAACCAGCCCCAGAATTAAATTAATAGTATTACCATTTAATATATAAACCTATTTCCTTCCCTCCAAACAGCCCCAGCATTAAATTAAATAGCATTTACATTTAATATAACCATTTCCCAAAACCATTCATGACATTAAATGATTCATATTCACATTTAATAAATAGCCCTCCTCCACAAAATCAGCTCCATATTCAATTAAGAGTTCCAAACCACCTCAGCAATAAATTAAAGGTCCCGTCACCACACCTTAAACTAATAGGCCCCACTATCAAATTAAATTGCCCCACCATCACCCCACAAATAAAATAGCACCCATTAATAATTAGCCCCCACCTGCACTTCAATATTAAATAGCCTATCTCCCACATTATATTAAGATCCCCCTTCCCTCACATATTAACATACTGTGCCCACACACACTCTACAATAACATACTGTGCCCACACACACACTCTACAATAACAGATTGTGCCCATACACACACACACACACACACTATACAATAACATACTGTGCCCATACACACACACACACTCTACAATAACATAATGTGCCCATACACACACACACACACACATTCTACAATAACATACTGTGCCCACACACACACACACACACACACACTCTACAATAACATACTGTGCCCACACACACACACTCTACAATAACATATATATGTGCCCACACACACACACTCTACAATATCAGACTGTGCCCATACACACACACACACACACACACACACTCTACAATAACATACTGTGCCCCCCCACACACTCTACAATAACAGACTGTGCCCCCACACACACTCTATAATAACAGACGGTGCCCACACACTCTACAATAACATACTGTGCCCATACACACACACACACACACACACACACACTCTACAATAACATACTGTGCCCCCCCACACACACACACTCTACAATAACATACTGTGCCCCCCCCCACACACACACTCTACAATAACATACTGTGCCCACACACACACACTCTACAATAACATACTGTGCCCCCCCACACACACAGTCTACAATAACATACTGTGCCCACACACACACACTCTACAATAACATACTGTGCCCCCCCCCAACACACACTCTACAATAACATATTGTGCCCACACACACACACACACACTCTACAATAACATACTGTGCCCACACACACACACTCTACAATAACATACTGTGCCCCCCCCAACACACACTCTACAATAACATACTGTGCCCACACACACACACTCTACAATAACATACTGTGCCCCCCCCAACACACACTCTACAATAACATACTGTGCCCACACACACACACACACACTCTACAATAACATACTGTGCCCCCCCCCCACACACACACTCTACATTAACAAACTGTGTCCACACACTTACTATATTAACATAACGCACACACACACTCTGTATTAACATAACACACACACATAATATTAACACTTACATTGTTCCAATCGCGCCGTGCTCTGTCTGCAACACTTCACACATGGGACGGCATCTGTCATGTGGTGCATATCCCATGTGACACCAGGGCTCTCAGTGATAGGCCAAATGTTTGGCCTATCACTGAGTGGGAGGGGGGACGGATCAGAAGGATCCGCGGCCAATATAGAAGGTGGCTGGTCCCATACAGCAGAGAGAGTCACCGGCCTAAAATACATTTTTTTCCAGTTCATCCCAAAGGTGTTCGATGGGGTTGAGGTCAGGGCTCTGTCCGGGCCAGTCAAGTTCTTCCACACCGTACACATCAAACCATGTCTTTGTAGTCCTTGCTTTGTGCACTAGGGCACAGTCATGTTGGAATAGAAAAGGGCCTTCCCAAAATTGTTGTCACAAAGTTGGAAGCATAGCATTGTCCAAAATGACTTGGTATGCTGAAGCATTAAGATTGCCCTTCACTGGAGATAAGGGGCCTAGGCTAAACCCTGAAGAATAGCCCACAATTATTCTTCCTGCACCAACTTTCCCAGTAATAACGCAGTCAGGCAGGTAACATCCCTCCTGGCATCTGCCAAAACCCAGACTCAGCCATCTGACTGCCAACAGAGAAGTGTGATTCATCACTCCACAGAACACGGTTCCGTGCTCCACAGTCCAGTGCCGGTGGGCTTTACACCACTCCATCTGATGCTTGGCATTGGTCTTAGTGATGTGAGGCTACATGCAGCTGCTCGGCCATGGAAACCCATTCCATTAAGCTCCCACCACAGAGTTTTTGTGCTTACATTAATGCCGGTGGAAGTTCGTAACTCTTCAGCTATGAAATCAGCAAAGTGTTGGCGATTTTTACACACCATGCGCTTTAGCAGTCGTTGACCCCACTCTTTGATTTTACGTGGTACTTCTGCTTATGTGGCTGAGTGGCTGTTGTTCCTAAACACTGCCATTTAATAATACCCACTTTCAGTTGACCGTGGAATATCCTGTAGGGTCGAAATTTCACAAACCGTCTGATTGCAAAGCTGGCATCCTATCACAGTACCACGCTGGAAATGGAGGCTGCATGGCTAGGTGCTTGATTTTATACACCTCTGACAAGGTTTTTTTCTTAGCTTTGAACGCATTTAAAGCTAAGAAATTGTTAACCAAATTGTAGCTTAACGCTTCAACATAAAACACACTGCAAACGATGTTCGCCAAAATAAGCTACGCTACACACCTGATGTCAGAGAAAGTGTAAACAATGTCATCCCAACAATTCCCTGATCACTATACACAGTTATAACCAATTTCTTTTCATAAATATAGCATCCCTTTACCTTTATATTTCTACAGTGTTATTCTGCATTTTTTGGGGGGTTTTTGCAAAATTATAAGAGCATGGTCAATTATATACTGCCGCACTGCCAATTCTACTTAGGCAACATTGAAGAAAATTGGATAAATTCTTCAGTAAAACAATCTCCAAGATCGTCTGGATAATTGATTTGCAGATTATCTACCAAACTTCGCAGCTCATTTACTGGTATTACAGACAATTTAGAATTGCAAATCCCCTATTGATGTTTTCATAGGACTTGTTTCGTTTATTCAGCTCCACAGTAAGACGATATATTATTACATTAATGCTACTTAAAATGAATTTTTCTCTTGCTGTAAAATTTGGTTCATTGCTGTTCTCTTCTTCATCATGGAAACGTTTCCGGTTTTTTTTGAGCGCTTGGCTTCAACTCGATAAAAATGGTTTGATGTCATTTGTTTAGCTTCAATTTCAAAGGTGCACATAATCCTCTAGTGAACTGTAGTTTCACTACTACATCAATGTTTCCCCACACAACAAGCAAGTCAGCATTTTCAAAGGTGTTAAGTTGCTCTTCCAGGGCTTTTGCTTCTCCTTGAGCATTCGCAGGTTGTTGTTCTGAATTCTTCAATTCATTGAGTGGATCCCCAACATACCTGTAGCTTCTTCTTAATGCTTTTGTAGCATCGGCACGAGCTGACTATCTTGTGCTTGACAATCTCTGTAGGGAATGGTGTCCAGATGCTTTTACTGAGATGTTTATTGAGTATTTCCCATCAATGAGTTGATGAAGAAAAAAGGGGTATAGGTACTGTAAGAAATTAAAGAACGACACAGTTGTTACACAGGAATCCGCAGCACATGCTCCCACTAGATTGAGCAGAACAAGGATACTGTGCTAAAGCATGGATTGCACAAATTCTTGCTTGCAAGCCATTGTATTTGCCAGACATATTGCTGGCATTGTCATAGCTTTGTCCTCAACAGTTGCAAATATCAATATTTTTAGCACTCATATTAAAGTGCTTTCAATGTGCTCTCCTGTATGGGAATGTATTTGCACAGATCCTAAAAATCACTCCACTGGTCCATCCTTGTTCACATATCTGTGGGCAGCACAGTAGCCTAGAGGTTAGCACCTCTGCCTCTCAGCACTGGGGTCATGAGTTCAATTCCCAACCATGGCCTTATCTGTGTGGAGTTTGTATGTTCTCCCTGTGTTTGTGTGGGTTTCCTCCAGGTGCTCTGGTTTCCTCCCACACTCCAAAAACATACTGGTAGGTTAATTGGCTGCTATCAAAATTGACCTTAGTGTGTGTCTATATTAGGGAATATAAACTGTAAGCTCCAATGGGGCAGGGACTGATGTGAATGAGTTTTCTGTACTGCACTGCAGAATTAGTGGCGCTATATAAATGATGATATCTCACAACTATTGCTAGTTGATCAACATGACTGAGATCCAGAGTGGATACCACAATAACAGGTTAATATTTGGCCCTTTTGAGTTCATGGACTATTGTATCTAAAATTTGGCTCCCATAAATTCTTCAACTGTGTTAGAGGACATGTAATTGCTTATTCCACTTTCTGCTCCTCCATATTGCTTGATATGATTTTCAAGAAATAGATCAAATTGGGCGATGAGTTCTAGACATCCCAGGAAACATCCATTCTGTGGAGAACCAAATAACTCATTATTGCCACGAAAGAGTAAACCACGTTCTCCTAGGAACTTCATAGCGGCAACAACTCTCATCATCATCATCACCATTTATTTATATAGCGCCACTAATTCTGCAGCGCTGTACAGAGAAATCACTCACATCAGTCCCTGCCCCATTGGGGCTTACAGTCTAAATTTCCTAACATACACACACAGACGGACAGACACACAGACTAGGGTCAATTTGTTAGCAGCCAATTAACCTAGCAGTATGTTTTTGGAGTGTAGGAGGAAACCGGAGCACCCGGAGTAAACCCACGTAAACACAGGGAGAACATACAAACAGGCCATGTTTGGGAATTGAACTCATGACCCCAGTGCTGTAAGGCAGAAGTGCTGACAACTACGGCAACTCTCTTTAAAACTTCTCTCCAGTATTTTTGTTCTTTATTCATTTGTAATGCAAAGGGCGTTGTCTATCCAGCAACTATATTTGGCTCGTTGTGTGAATTTCATGACACAGCTGCCATGATCACTTGAGGTTTCATGGTCCTCAAGCATTTTCCAATCATTAAATCCTGATGTTACAAGGGCATGTGATATATTGCTGTATAGTTTACAAGGGATGCAAAATACAGTGCCTTTTGATTTAGAGTGTATAAGACAATCGAGGTAATCACTTTCGCCATTCATTTTTTTTCTGCTCCAGGTTTGAAAGTAATTTTAATGGATTGCAGGAAAACTATTCTCTAATGGATTCAGTTGTGTTATTACTCAGTACCCAGTCATCATGGGAATAACTTACAATGATATTATCTTCCATAGATTTTCTGGATGCAGTAGGCATATTCTGAACGCTCTCAGTCTAAAGATCTGCACTTTGTTCACAGAAAGCAGAAGACGTCTGTTGCACATTTGCTTCCTCTATGTCATGGGATGGTCCAGACTTCAGGCTTGTGGTATCGGGGGGGTTTCCTGAGAGCTGGCAGGAAAGCATCCTGCTTTTAACCTGTATCCATGTGTGCAGTCAAACGGCACGGAGAAGTTCCTGGTCCATCAAATTCTGGTTCAGGATCCTCAGGAGACACTGTAGGAATCTTCGGGGTTTTGAAGTACTGCATAATTTTTTGTTGTTTCAGTGCTTCCTTTTCTTTCTCTCTCTTCTTTCATTTAGCAGACACAGATGCGCGCTTTTACATTCTGGCTGATAGAGAATCCTAAGCAATCTCACTTATTATATGGTAGTTTTTCTACAGAATAAGGTAATGGCAATTTTATTACCAATTCTATATCATACATTCTATTTTCCTGCTGAAAATGCCATCATGATGGAGTAAGCAAAAATCCAAACAAAACAGCAAAGTAAATAATCCTACACGATATATATTGTACACATTGCCCCCAACTCAAATTGGCATCAGTCATTCATAAATATAGAAGAGATAACATACTGATGGTTTTCGGGACAACATTTATCAACTGTGCAAAACAATTTCCAAAATGAGTTCAGCACTTTCCCTACCAGCTGACCGTAGCTATTGTCGAACTACAAGCCCCTAATAATGTCCAAGCCCCATGTATAAACATAAATGCATTTTCGTCCTTTCACATACAGTATTCTCTACACATACAGAAATACATATAACCCTAAAAGAAGATTATGGACCATATTCAGACTGAAGGAAGCTCCGCCACGTAATGAAATCTAACAGCCGTCAGGTTTATTTATAACCTAGGGCCTTTCCCACACTATTAGCGCAGAAAAAGTATTAACCATATGGACATTGTTGAACATTTCACTTATATTTACATATTATTATATTACTCATAGGACATGTCAGTACCTGAACCAATTATTTGCAAGTGATATTTATACAAGATTTAACCCACAGTGGCGCACGCAGGGGGGTTTCTGAGTCTCCAGAAACCCCCCCCTCTGCGCTAACTAAGTGGCCGCTATAGCTGCACTGTCCTATACAGCAGCCGCGGCGCTGTCAAAGAAGCGTCCCCGGCGGTGCTGTAGTGTATACAACACCGCCGCAGACGCTTCTTAGACAGCGCCGCGGCTGCTGTATAGGACAGCGCTAAAGAAACGGAGCTGCTGCGGGGGGTGGGTTTTTTTGGGGTCAGGGGGGAAACCCCCCCCGACAATCCTCCGTTCGCCCCTGACCCAGTAGGTGTAAAGACAGTGATCATATAAAATGCAGAAGTCAGCACCCCTATATGCATTTAACCAATTCAGTTTCATATAAATAAAAATATAATTTAGTACTGTGTGTAACACACACTCCCAGAGAAGGCTCTGTTTCAAAACTGGAAGGTGGACAATATTAGAGATAATTATATTTTAATACAACTATTTTTTTTCAATAATCTTTTATAATGATTTCCTTACTCACGTTTGCTGATGAATAAAACGTTTATCTCGCTTCCTGATGGCTGCTATTATTGGTGCAACTCTGCTAAGTCTACCTCGATCCTCCGTATGATGTCACTTCATAACCCCGCATGGCCAGCGCCAGCACAAGGATCCTGTGCAAACTGTCACAGCTCTTCCCCTGCAAAACAATTAATTGGGCAAATAGTTTGGTGAGAAGTATAGAAGAGGGGAAAAAAATGTCCCTACCTTCATCACGCTGTGCCCTACTTCATCATCACTTTTATCACTTCTGCTCTTTCGCCACACTGTTTCCCCTTTAGTACACTGTACCCCCTTCATCTTCACACTATACCCTCCAACATGCTTTTGGCCTTTCACTTTCACAATGTGCTCTCTTTACGATCACACTGTGCCCCCCATGATAATTTTGCTCCCCTTCTCTTGTTTACCTCGCATATACTGTGCCCAATTTTGTTCCCCTTCTCTTCTTTCCCTCTCGCACACTGTGCCCAATTTTGCTCTTCTTCTCTTCTTTAATTTCCCTCACACTGTGCCCAATTTTGCTCTTCTTCTCTTCTTTAATTTCCTTCACACTGTGCCCAATTTTGCTCTTCTTCTCTTCTTTAATTTCCCTCACACTGTGCCCAATTTTGCTCTTCTTCTCTTCTTTAATTTCCCTCACACTGTGCCCAATTTTACTCTTCTTCTCTTCTTTAATTTCCCTCACACTGTGCCCAATTTTGCTCTTCTTCTCTTCTTCCCCCCCCCCCCACACACACACATTGTGCTTCCCCTCACACACACTGTGCCTGCCTAGCTTTCCCTGCTCACCTCTGGCCCTGGGGACCGCAAGGTGGTAAGATATTACATCTGATGTTTACCCTCAGGATGTAATTTCTTTAGACTTGGAGTTAACGCAGTTTTAAACTTTAACAAAATTTGCACCAATCTGTGATTTCCCAAATCACTTGCTGTTCCATTATTCAGAGGTTTGTAATCTCTTTAAGACACAGGATGAAAGGTAACAACCTCCTGCTTTGCATTCAGAGTAAAAAGATATGAGTTGGGGACTTAAGCTGGGTACACACTACAGAATTTTCCACCAACTTTTTATGCCGATAGATTTTACATCCGAACGATGGTCCGATCGCTCGGTCCATGGACTGCATACACACTAGTCTTGTTTTAGATGATAAAGGGAAGAGCGGCTGTCACGGTAGTGACTTTTTACAGCCATGTTGTCGTGAGCAATGATTTTTATTTCGCACACACTGAAGCAACATTTGCGGAGCATGTAACGATATACCAAAGACATTAGCATAAAGGGGCAGAGCTTTCACTATAGTTAACACCCAAAACCGCATAAAAAGAGAAGACCACACTGTCTCTTCATTCATTCCTATAAAATAGAAGTTTTTCACCATACCTAAAATTTAGAAAAAACATTTAACTTGTAAAGTGCAATGCAATAATTATTCCCTAATAATAAAATCCCTTCGTATGTAATGGTCCTGTGCGGGTTAAAGTAATAGCCCAAAATCTCCATACACAAGGGGCCTGATTCATTAAGGATCTTAAATGAAGAGTATTCTTATTTCAGTCTCCTGGACAAAACCATGTTACAATGGAAGGGGGGCAAATGAATGTTCTGTTTTGCACATAAGTTAAATACTGCCTGTTTTTTCATGTAGCACACAAATATCAACTTTAAATTTCAGTGTACAAATAAGCTATCAAGAATTTGTGTGTTACATGAAAAAACAATCAGTATTTAACTTATGTGCAAAATAGAACACTCATTTGCAATGTAACATGGTTTTGTCCAGGAGACTGAAATAAGAATCCTCTTCATTTAAGATCCTTAATGAATCAGGCCCAAGGTTATTATACATGAACAGGCATCACCCACAATGCTCCATTCTCTGCGGGCATCATCACTGATTGGTCCACAGCAGAAACGAAAGCCCATGTGTATAAAATGACAGGAGCCTGTCTGGCATCGAGGAACGTGAGAAGATGGCGGGTGAGGAGAAGGTGTCAGTAGGGTGTTGCAGCTATGGAGACGGTAACAGAGTCAGAGATGGGGCTGGAAGGGCCGAAAAATGTTGAAAAAGTTAAGGTGGGGGATGGAGATGTTCAAAAAGAGCAAAGAGCAAATCCAATGAGCCCAAGAGAGGTGGAGATGATGGTAAAAGTACTGGACCAGGACGACAACGACATTAAAGAAAGTGAGTAGCACGTGTAGTGTACCTGTTTGAAGGACTTTATGTATTTCATTCTAGTTTCACACGAAGCAATGCAAACGCCTGATTTGTAACATAGATTTATTTTTTGTCAGAACCAAGAATTACCGGTGAGAAAATGTTTAGATACCACTAATGTAACACCTGTTATCAAACAAAAAAAAATTGATGTTGAATACCAAGAAATGAAAGGTATTTCAGTGAACATGTGTAGACAACTAAATGCTTTGGGCACATACCTGTACCGTTATAATAACCTTTTTTGCCTTGATAAAGCTGTCAGAACGAAACGCGCGTTGGCATTTTTTAGCTCTGTGTGTTTAAATTCCAAACTATGTAGGAAACGCCTTGATTACTTTCCCCATATTTAACAAAATAGGAATATTATCATATGATACATATAGAATCTGGGGATGGTTATATTGAGTAACATAGCGTTCTAATCCTAGAGTCTCTATTTGGTTCTAGACTCAGATTGCTTATTTGCTTCTGCTGCGTGATTAGATCTATTTGTGTTGAACTACCAATTAAATCATCAGCAGTAGATAATAAAGAATTAACATAGAAACCATAATAAGTGGGAGACCTAATAAGATAATACAACATTCTATACCTGATGGGCGTACTAGATCATTTCTTGTGATTAAGGAGATATATACTATGATTCCTAAATACTACAGAACTATACATCTCATTACTAATATATTCAGAAACATAATAGCAAAACAGCCCAATCCTACATTAGTATGAATGTTATACTCAATTCTGATTATTGAGTATTCTGAGTATTATTTAATACTTGACCACAGAGCTAAATCTGCAATTTTATTTATTTTTGGTTTTTAATATTTTGCTAGCTTTTTGGGTATAGGATGATCCATTTTCATTTTTAATGATTACTAATAAAATTTAGTTTTATAAATTACACATATCAATCCATTGTCTTGAGTTCCCCTTCAGTCACCTTCTTTATCTTTCCTTTCAATATTTAAAGATATAATTTTATAAAGGGTAAATATGAATAGGTTCCCAATATAGATGCAAAGGGTAATAACACACGTGCTTTATACAAGTGTAATGTTCTGCAACCAGACAGGTGCAATACACATGTATACAAAACACAAGTCAGTGATGTGCGGATACCGCACCACGTGGGACTGGTACAGGCATCACAAATTTACATACACACGCCCCCCCCGGTCGAGGAAGTATCTGAGGGTTGTCGTCGATTGGTCAGAAATTTATACACACTACACAACGGAAAGGAGATTGGAACGAAAATATTGAACGGTACGACCAACCAAATGAGGCGACAATCATCCATTTGGGCAGACTTTCGACCATTGTGTCACTACACACACTGACCCGACTTTCGAACGAGCGGTCGTATGTCGGGTGGTTGAGCCGATTATTGGGAAAAAAAACCTGTAGTGTGTACCTAGCTTCACAAATGAAAAGGCTTAATTAGTGTTAGTAGCGTTATGAGCGTTTTGTCGCTATCCAATAACGATTGTCGAATCTCGATTTGTGTTTCCAACGCACAAAGATTTATTCTCAAAAAGTAGCAGAATATATTCAAGCGAAATAATAGTAAGTACAGCCGTTACTTATCGCAGGCGCTCTGGATCCAGTGTACAGTCATTCAGGTCTGAAGTCTGTGGTCTAGGTGACTGAACACTAGATGAGGAGCTGCTGCTTAAATGCACACAGAGATACAGTAAACAATGCGGATGGTATAGCTTGCTTCTATTGGTCCAGGTTTCAGGACGGCCCAGGGGGTTGTCAATCATTGGCTGGTACAATCTAAAGAATCCAAAAGGTGGGGGTCGTCTCTCCAGGGATTATGCTCCGATCTTCCCGCCAAGATTCCTTAGTCTTAATAGTCCATAATTCCCTATCATTAATAACTTGCGTATGCACTCTGCGATTCCTTCGCAAAGTGAACCAGCCAGTCGCAAATGTAAAGGGGATTAATATGATTCCTTCAACCTGTACCATATGTTTTACTGATATGCATATAACTTATAATATTACACATAAATACTACTATATTTCGACATTAATGACTATGTGTTGCAACTACCATTAATGTGTACTATTTTACAAGTGTGCGAGTTTGTGTGAATGTATGTAAAAGACTAAATACTGTTGTTGCCACGTGTTGCAGCTGCGTACGCCCTTCCACGCCGTAGCGTGCCCTTCCACGCCGCAGCGTGCCGTACGCATCTTTTCAGACAAAGACAACCAAGTTTGCTCGATTTTAATTGAAATGACTTTATCCAATTTGCTGACTTCGACAGTAGATAGTTTAATTCAAGAACATATAAAATACATCATCAAAGCACAAGTGTAGATAAGGACTTATAGACCAAAATTAGGAAATTTCTATTGTCAGATCCCTGGTAAGATATCATTCCCGGTATGGATATAATTAATAGTACTTAGAATATAATAAGGTGTTCCTTATGATTATGTAATTAGGAATAGCTAATTACATTCTAAGAACTATTAATTATATAAATACTGGGAATAAGGAGGAATTATTACATTCTATTTAATGATATCTTACCAGGGATCTAACAACAGAAATTCCCTAATAACTCATTATCTACACTTCTGCTTTGATGATGAATTTTGTATGTTCTCGAATTAAACTATTTAGTCTTCCCTCTTATCCATTCTTTTATGGTTCACTTTACACAACACCACTATTAAAGTTTTCAATAATGCATATTATATATATTCTATTTCTTCACAAATTGGTTATATACGCACTAGGGTTTTCTCTTAAAAATTAATACTTTCCTTCACGTTCACTGGCAGTTCACTTATTTTTGACCTATGGCTCCACTTTAAGAATAAGGACTGTACAAATTTATTTGTATCGTACCTTATCACCACAATCGATTAAAAAACACATCTAGGTGGTATAATGGCTAAGGGGGGATTTGGTTTAGTCTTGTTTATATTTTCAGAAGAATGCTGCATAATTAATCATGACAACTAACTAGATATTACTACGGTCTCTTCCCATTAGTATGCCTCTTATAAAATTAGACTGGCAGCTGCAAAATTATTAATCCTTAAATCAAATGGAGACACTATTGTGGACACAAATTAAAGTGTATATAAACATAATATTTGTAGTGACAAAGACACTGCAGTATTATAATGCAATTTGTATTTCACCTTTTGTACACTTTAAGTTAATCACATCACTTTACACCATGGGGTATATTTACTAAACTGCGGATTTGAAAAAGTGGAGATCTTGCCTATAGCCACCAATCAGATTCTAGCTGTCATTTTGTAGCATGTACTAAATAAATGACAGCTAGAATCTGATTGGTTGCTATAGGCAACATCTCCACTTTTTCAAATCCGCAGTTTAGTAAATATACCTCTACGTGTTTTTATCCTTATTTCGCTGCTTAGCTTAAACCAGGATATACCCTTATGTTGTAATGTATACCAATATACTTTGTTGAATTTTAATGAACTGAACATTACGGCGTGCCCCGATCTACACTTCTTTTTCCTTCCTTTCATTTCTCATATGTCTCCATGTTTGGGTGTACCCTTCAGAACATTATATAAAAAACACAAAGAGGCACCGAAGTTGGAGAGAAGGGACAATCCTCTTTCAAAAAAGGTACTCAAATGTGTCTAAGTTCCAGGGATAGGGAGATAGAGGCTGTATATGTACCTCCCCCATAGCCCTGATATTCCCCCATGCATATAAGGCTCCTCCTCTTTACCATTATTAGAAAGCCCACCAATCACGGTGGGAGGTACCACGGATAAGATATGGGCTGGGCTCCATAGTTCAGTCTCAGGACAGAGGCTGGCACCATCAGCTGGCGCCTCGGTGATCTCGTCCAGCAGTAGCCACACTCACACTCAGCCAGGTAAGGGAGTTCCCGGAGGGAAGTAACGTGTAAGGACTAAAGGGGGGCGTGGCTTGGTGAATGATGCCATTTTGTCCCCACCTCCGTGGCGTGATTCACCGCGAAATGCGCCATTGAGCCTCCAATCCTTCCCGCTTCACCAGAATATGGGCGGGATGTAGAAAAAGGCCTGCTAGCCCAAAAGACCTACTCGAAATTTGGGAGTCTCCCGGACAGTCCGGGAGAGTGGGCAAGTGTGCTATAAATTTTGCCTTGGTAAGCTAACAATACTAAAAAAATAACTCAGAAAGAAACAGACACCCCAAAAAGCTGAAAACCTTAATGACCAATTGAATGAATTGTGGTGGTGGGTTCCAGTCATGAAGAGGTTAACCTGTGATGTTTGCTGGAACTCTGATAGTTTATTAACAGAACTGCAGCGATGGATCAGGTCTTACACAGGAGCCCGGGAACATAGGACCCTACAGAGCTGCTTGTGTTTTTTAACAGGTTCAACGTGACTGGATGAACTGTTGACCGACAGGTTAATATTCACCAAGGTCATAACAAAATGTAGCTGACAGGTTAGCGTGAGTTGGCTCACAAAATATCTGCGGATTATTGTCCTGAAGACTCAGAGGAAGTTTAATACATGAAAAACATGAGTAATTCAGTAACTTCCATGTACTGCAAAACAGGTTAATTGCAGAAAAATACAAAGCTATAAATAGTAAATAAAGGGAACGTCCTAATTTAGGTATTTGAAATTTTGTGCAAAGTGTGTGCGATTGAAAGTTTAGGTCAAGGGCAAGATTGCACGATCCCGAGGACATGTGAAAAATGCTTTGTGTCCACACCGCTAAACATGGAGAGCCCACCCCCCTCAATGCATCTTCCTCACACATTCAATCTCATTGTAATAACCTTATCCCGCAAGACATTAGCTTGTTGCCCCGTGAGAGACATCCAATCCCAGCTGCTCTGATCAGAAGATGCTAAATTTTGCAACCACGCAAAATGTTCCCTATAAAAATAGATGCACTGGAGTAAATATAGACAGGAAGTGTAAGTGACCCTCCCTGAGACTAGGAGTGTTTTTAGGGGAGGGGAAGAGGTCTGGGGTCAGTTCATGGCTTCGGAAGCTTTGGTTAAACCCCCTGGAGGACATATCATACCTCTATGTGACTTGGTCATGTACTATTACCACACTCTGTATAGTGTGACCTTCTCATGCTACATAACAATACTGTCTACCACTTCAATTGTCTACCTAATAATAATATCGACATTTGACTTGTCAACCTAATGATGTCAACTTTCTATATGCCGACCGAGTGAATGTCTAGCCGTCGACCGTCTACCCTTTTTACTAACTACAAAATATGCCTGTGTGCATACATATGTGTAATTCTACTTTCCACTTTGAGAAACATCTGATTCATGTCCGGATATAGCTTGCATGTAACATGCATGTTTAGTACAAGCACGAAAGTTGTGTGTAGTTCCAACCGTATTCAAATCCAAACGTATCTCAAGATATATTTAAATTCTAATCTGGCTGTAATTACGATCTGCCTATAGAGTATTAGCCGTATGTAGACACACAGAACATACTGTAGTACACTCACATGCATATTGTCAATAAAAGGTCACATAAGAACACATAAAACTTTTAATAAAGTAACATTAAGTTGTCAGTATAAAATTAATTTTCAAATATAATAATTTTCTTTTAACATTAATTACATGAGTAAAGATGCCTTCAATATGTATAGTACATACAATGGGCCTGATAAACTATGTCCTAAACAAATTTTGATACCACGGCAGCATTTTCTCAGTCACATTTGTACATTTTAGTGTTATTTGTTTATTACATTCGTCCATACATCCCAACTTGCGGGCCACCAACGGGAAGGGCTTAACTGAAAAGTGGGTGGGGTTTTAAAAAAAAATTGCCCATTAGTTTGGGCGGAACATGGGCGGGCTTAGTTTGTAAAGCTTCCAGGATTCTAAATGTTGCGAGGTATAACATTGCTGTTGAAGTAGTTATTCTTAATGTTTATTATATTAGTATTTGTGTGCCTCTAAAATACAGTTTAATTATAAAACAGATATGGATGGGCCAATGTTCGGTGTGCTCAGGCCCCAAGCAATCTGGCCATTTAAATATTTTTCAACTTAAAAACTTGTGTTTGCATAGGGGGTATCAGGATGCAAGGTTTATGATTGCTATTAGCCCACGTACTGGAAGGAATACAAGGAACAAAATTTTACACCCACTCCAACTTACCCCAGCAAGCCATGCACTTAATCATAAAAACAGGGTTAATCTCACAAACATAGGTCACAGGGGTAAATACAGGATTCCACGCCACACCACCCGAACATTAAATAATTTGTGGGGATCGTCTAATTGAGTTCTGTTCTGCAACAATGGAGAATAAACTATATAACAAAGAAACCAATTTTATTCCAGATAATAATCTTTAGTCACGTTTACAAAGAACACAATATTTTATTAGTCTCCAAATAGGGGTAACTAAAATATTACACTAGTCGCTCTCACTTGCTCCCTTTGTTACTACAAGTCTTCTGCTGGATAAGGACCATATTAGAGTAGCAGCAGTTTATTCATCTATTATTCATTGCTGAAATGTACAAACAACGCTGGCAGTAGCGCGGTTCTTGGGACTTGCAGCAGCTTTAATGGTTTATAATAAAGATGAGCAAATTGGTTTGAAAGTCGTTTCCGAACCGGTTTGTCGAATTGGCTGTAAAGTTTGAAAATTGATGACAAATTCTCAAACGTTCAAATTTACAGCCAAATTTGGGCAAGGCGAAGAGGTTTAACCTTTAGTGCGATGGTTAGAACATTTTCAAGCATAATTGGCTACAAATATGCATTTATTTTTTTTTGCGAACGGACAAACTCTAATTTCGAACCCGCTGTCCGAATGTTTAAAAAAATTCTTGAACAGAAAAACTTTTATAGTTCATTTTATGATCTTCACTTTTAACTGCGGGCTGCGAACTTTAAACCACAAAACCAGCTACGGCAGTCAGACCCAAATGAAATTGGCCCAAAATTCTGAATTATACTGTGAAAAAGTTTTGAGGCCCCTTAAACTGACCATTTGAGCATCTCTACGAGGAGGCAATGCATACGAAATAAAGTGGAAAGAGGTGGAAAGTTTGTACGTGTATGCTTCAAAGCTGAACAGATCAGTTTTATACAGTTTACTAGATTTCTATAATCTTTTTTTGTATTTTTGCATGTAAAAATCTAAAATAATGTATAAGAGATGTATAAGAGATTACTTTAGTCATAACTTCCCTTTATAAATAACAACTAGAGCATTTCCTAATCTCCGCTGTTAATGAATGGATCTGTTCTTTTCCAATGATGACTTTACATGAGCTAAATGTGTGTTTGTGTTGCTGCAACTTAAGAAACTATTAATATGTTTGCTTAATAGATTCATCATGCAATGTTACGTGACCAATCCCAGACAGCATGACTTGACGCTGACTTCAGGAGAGTGCTGTAACATCTTACACAATGCAAATGGAAAGCCACAAACAGAATGCAAGATTTAAAGAGGTTATATCAGTTTTTGAATAAAATTTGCAAAAAGCAATAATCTTACAGGTCAGAGCATAAAAAATGTGGCACTCCATCCCTCTCTCTCCTTGCATCAGGGACGGGCGCCTTCTCTACGACTTCCTATTCTCCGGTCTCGATTTTTGCGCACACTAGGCAACAGGACGCTTCCTCGGTTCCTGCATTTGTGGTCAGTTTTGATGTCACTGAACTCCGATTCCTTGATTGGGATGCCTATTTAAGACAGACTCTATTGGATCACTACTTGGTCTGCTTTTGGTTCCTGTGTGTCTGGACTCTCCTGGTTCTGCTCTATTTGGATTTCCTGCTGTTGACCATTGCCTCTACCTAACTTATCTTTTTCCTAGAGATTCTGGTTCTGTTGGATCTCCTGGTTCGACGACTGCTACCCTGACTGATCTCCTGTCTCACGCATTTGCTTCATTTGGATCTCCTGATTCTAACCCTGGCTACCCAGGCTATTCTCCTACTTCACATATTGGCTTTATTCGGCTCTCCTGATTCTGACCTCTGCTTCCCTGACTACAACTGGCTTCCAGCTACCTCACTCGCAACCGGTACTGAGGGCCGCGACCTGCATGTCCCATGCAGCTAAGACCAAACCTCCTTGTAGGAGTCCCCAGCGAACACCAGGGGTGTGTTAGACTCCGCGCCTCTTTGCTAAGTAGTGTCAACTACTAGAAGGTAACTTGTTCTACTTTTCCAGTGGTTTGTGCCAGAAAATCAGTATAAGTGATAAGCAAAAATGCAAATGCCTTTACCCATATTGAAAGTCGGCCAACATACAATAGTACCTTGGCCCCGGGATATCTCCTTCACACAGATCGTCTTCCCTATGAACGCTTCCTCTCAACTCCTACACACCCACCACTCCCATGTGTCCTATTTTCCCACCTTCATTTGGCTCCTGATCCTGGTATTGTTCCAGGATATCATTATTTGCCCCAGTTCTGGCTTATCCAGACATTCCTGTACTCTTCTTACTCCCTCTCTTAGGCAGTACTTACCTGCCGGATACTTCTGGTACCTGCACGGGGTCCATAACCTGTGTGGTACTAGCAGCAAAGACTATACATCCTTAGGGGTCCCTTGCAAAAACCTGTGACACTTTAGATTCCATGCCTCAGTTGCTGGTAGCATTAAGCCAGCCCGATCGCATTGAGTCTACAATTCCTGTGTCCCTATGATAGTAAGGTTTTAGTAACGATAAGAAGTGGATCAGGATGAGAGTAGATAGCAATTGCTATGTGCGTGTGGATTTGGGTACAGGGAAGGGAGCATAAGGTCATGTGATGCTGAAGGAAAAGAGGTTGTGGTCCGAAAGCCAAAAGGTGAACGTAGACAAACTAGAGATGGAAGATGATAAAGTCAAGGGAGTGTCCGTCACAATACGTAGGAGATGATGTTCACTCTGAGAGACCAAAGAAGGAAACAAATGCTTTTAAAGTCTTTTAAAAGAAAGTTATCAGCAACTTTAGCCCCAAATGACTTCCATCTGTAGTATTTATAGTAATATAAATGCAGCTATGAACTATTTAGCCTTTGGATCATTGAAAAGCAGCAAACCATACACAAATCTACTTATGTCTATCGTAATATGATGGATGGCCTTTGGATTTCAGTATCATCTCTATGCGGATGATACACAAATTTATCTATCCTCTCCTGGTCTTTCACCATCTGTGTTGTCTCGCGTTACTGACTGTCTTTCTGCCATTTCATCTCGGATGTCTTCTCGCCAACTCAAACTCAATCTTTCAAAAACTGAATTAATAATATTCCCACCCAAAAACAGAAGCTTCCTGCCTGACATTTCTATTTCTGTTAATAACATGACCATAAATCCCACCCCGCAAGCTCGTTGCCTAGGTGTAATCCTTGACTCACAACTGTCGTTTATTCCCCACATCAACTCTATATCTAAATCATGTTACATACATCTAAAGAACATTTCCAGAATACGCACATATCTGACACAAGACACTGCAAAAACCTTAATTCATGCACTCATCATCTCCCGCATCGACTATTGCAATTCCCTCCTTACTGGTCTTCCCAAAGTCAGACTTGAACCTGTCACTGAATATCGACGTCAGTGACAGCTGCGGGAGAGAGGAGGCTGCTGGGTCCCGGCGCCCGGCGGATTGGTAAGTTTATGTGCTCTTTCCTTTTTTTTATGGCTGGGAGAAGCAGAGGGGGACAGCGGGCAGCGGAGGAGGACAGAGGGCAGCGGAGGAGGACAGAGGGCAGCGGAGGAGGACAGAGGGATGCGGAGGAGGACAGAGGGCAGCGGAGGAGGACAGCGGGCAGCGGAGGAGGACAGTGGGCAGCGGAGGAGGACAGATGGCAGCGGAGGAGGACAGCGGGCAGCGGAGGAGGACAGATGGCAGTGGAGGAGGACAGAGGGCAGCAGAGGGGGGCAGCGTGACAGAGGGCTGCAGAGGGGGCAGAGTGCCTGGATGCAGAGGGGGCAGTGTGACAGAGGGCAGAGGAGGGGTACAGCGTGACAGGGGACAGAGGGCAGATGAGGGGTACAGCGTGACAGAGGGCAGAGGAGGAGGACAGAGGGCAGAGAAGGAGGACAGCGGGAAGCGGAGGAGGACAGAGGGCAGAGGAGGAGGACAGCGGGCAGCGGAGGAGGACAGAGGGCAGCGGAGGAGGACAGCGGGCAGCGGAGGAGGACAGCGGGCAGCGGAGGAGGACAGCGGGCAGCGGAGGAGGACAGCGGGCAGCGGAGGAGGGCATAGGGCAGCGGAGGAGGACAGCGGGCAGCGGAGGAGGACAGCGGGCAGCGGAGGAGGACAGATGGCAGCGGAGGAGGACAGCGGGCAGCGGAGGAGGACAGATGGCAGTGGAGGAGGACAGAGGGCAGCAGAGGGGGGCAGCGTGACAGAGGGCTGCAGAGGGGGCAGAGTGCCTGGATGCAGAGGGGGCAGTGTGACAGAGGGCAGAGGAGGGGTACAGCGTGACAGGGGACAGAGGGCAGATGAGGGGTACAGCGTGACAGAGGGCAGAGGAGGAGGACAGAGGGCAGAGAAGGAGGACAGCGGGAAGCGGAGGAGGACAGAGGGCAGAGGAGGAGGACAGCGGGCAGCGGAGGAGGACAGAGGGCAGCGGAGGAGGACAGCGGGCAGCGGAGGAGGACAGCGGGAAGCGGAGGAGGACAGCGGGCAGCGGAGGAGGGCATAGGGCAGCGGAGGAGGACAGCGGGCAGCGGAGGAGGACAGCGGGCAGCGGAGGAGGACAGATGGCAGCGGAGGAGGACAGCGGGCAGCGGAGGAGGACAGATGGCAGTGGAGGAGGACAGAGGGCAGCAGAGGGGGGCAGCGTGACAGAGGGCTGCAGAGGTGGCAGAGTGCCTGGATGCAGAGGGGGCAGTGTGACAGAGGGCAGAGGAGGGGTACAGCGTGACAGGGGACAGAGGGCAGATGAGGGGTACAGCGTGACAGAGGGCAGAGGAGGAGGACAGAGGGCAGAGAAGGAGGACAGCGGGAAGCGGAGGAGGACAGAGGGCAGAGGAGGAGGACAGCGGGCAGCGGAGGAGGACAGAGGGCAGCGGAGGAGGACAGAGGGCAGCGGAGGAGGACAGCGGGCAGCGGAGGAGGACAGATGGCAGCGGAGGAGGACAGCGGGCAGCAGAGGAGGACATAGGGCAGCGGAGGAGGACAGCGGGCAGCGGAGGAGGACAGAGAGCAGCGGAGGAGGACAGCGGGCAGCGGAGGAGGACAGATGGCAGCGGAGGAGGACAGCGGGAAGCGGAGGAGGACAGATGACAGTGGAGGAGGACAGAGGGCAGCAGAGGGGGGCAGCGTGACAGAGGGCTGCAGAGGGGGCAGAGTGCCTGGATGCAGAGGGGGCAGTGTGACAGAGGGCAGAGGAGGGGTACAGCGTGACAGGGGACAGAGGGCAGATGAGGGGTACAGCGTGACAGAGGGCAGAGGAGGAGGACAGAGGGCAGAGAAGGAGGACAGCGGGAAGCGGAGGAGGACAGAGGGCAGAGGAGGAGGACAGAGGGCAGAGGAGGAGGACAGCGGGAAGCGGAGGAGGACAGAGGGAAGCGGAGGAGGACAGCGGGCAGCGGAGGAGGACAGAGGGCAGCGGAGGAAGACAGAGGGCAGCGGTGGAGGACAGTGGGCAGTGGAGAAGGACAGCGGGCAGCGGAGGAGGACAGATGGCAGCGGTGGAGGACAGAGGGCAGCAAAGGGGGGCAGTGTGACAGAGGGCTACAGAGGGGGCAGAGTGCCTGGATGCAGAGGGGACAGTGTGACAGAGGGCAGAGGAGGGGTACAGCGTGACAGAGGGCAGAGGAGGGGTACAGCGTGACAGAGGGCAGAGGAGGGGGACAGCGTGACAGAGGGCAGTGAAGTGACAGAGGGCAGAGGGGGCAGCGTGACTGGATGCAAAGGGGGAAGTGTGACAGAGGGCAGAGGAGGGGGACAGTGTGACAGAGGAGGGGGACAGTGTGACAGAGGGCAGAGGAGGGGGACAGAGGGCAGATGAGGGGTACAGCGTGACAGAGGGCAGAGGAGGAGGACAGAGGGCAGAGGAGGAGGACAGCGTGACAGAGGAGGGGGACAGCGAGACAGAGGGCAGTGAGAGGGGACAGCGTGAGAGATGGCAGAGGGGGCAGCGTGAGAGGGGGCAGAGTGACTGGATGCAGAGGGGGCAGTGTGTCTGGATGTAGAGGGGGCATTTTTGCATACAACTAAATAAGTATTTCTGTCCTGACCTAAATACTTATTACATTTTTTTGACCCAACTACTTCTAAAACAGGACTGCTCAGTAATTATTTTGGAGGGGTGCCTTAAAAAAATTTGGAAACTCTAAGGGTGCCGTGAACTGCAAAAGTTTGGGAACCACAGGGCTAGACTGATTTTCCTTACAAACCGTTATTCCTCTGCTGAGCCACTCTGTCAGTCTCTACATTGGCTGAAAGTATTGCAACAAATCCAATATAAAATTCTTCTACTAACATACAAGGCCATCAACAAAATTGCACCGACATACATTTCCTCACTTGTCTCGAAATATCTCCCTACTCGACACCTCTGTTCTGCACAAGATCTATGTCTCTCCTCCACTCTCATCACATCCTCCAATTCTCGGTTACAGGATTTTTTCCGGGCTGCACCTACTTTGTGGAATTCCCTCCCACGCACAGTAAGACTTTCCTCTAGTCTTCAAACCTTCAAGCGTTCACTGAAAACCCACCTCTTCAGACAAGGTTATGATATTCCTCAACCATCATCTTAATTTCAATTGATTACCCTATTACCACCCTCTACACTGCTAACGCAAGACAACAACCTTCTGACCACCATTGCAACACACACAGCGCACTCAGTACTTTTACCTTTGCAGTCTGGATGGTCCATTGTGCAATATGATGTAGCACATGCCCTTGTGTTTCTAACTCCCATTGTCCTACAGATTGTAAGCTTGTGAGCAGGGTTCTCTTACCTCTCTGTCTGTCTGTATTACCCAGTATTGTCTTATTAATGTTTGTTCCCAATTGTAAAGCGCTACGGAATTTGCTGGCGCTATATAAATAAATGTTGATGATAATGATGATGATGATGATGATGATGATGGTCTGTTATACATAGAAAACAGGATATTTATGTGGGCAGGACACAGATAATCTGGTCTGGGATTCTCTATGGTTCTCACTTGTCTTTTATTCACATGGAAATGTTCCAGTCACTCAGAAATCTTTCCATTTAATCTACGGTCCTCCCCACTAATAAGTCAGTTTTCTGGAGATCCGGCTCATCAATGGTTTTCCCCCTGGTCACATCACAAGTTTGTCGTCTAATTTACAAATCAGAGCATGAAAAGCTAAATGAATGAGAAAAGAGATGGAAAAACTACAACAATAACAACACCTCTTATATAACTAAAGATGTAACATAGAGGGAAAAGCATCATAAGACGTCTGCGGCATGTGTAGGAGTTATCTATCTATCTATCTATCTATTATAATCTGAATATCTCATATATATCTATCTATTTCATATCTATGATATCTATCTATCTCATATCTATCTATCTATCTATATCTCTCTATCTATCTATCTATCTATCTATCTATCTATCTATCTCATATCTATCTATCTATCTCATATCTATCTATATCTCTGTATCTATCTCATATCTATCTATCTATCTCATATATATCTCTCTATCTATCTATCTCATATCTGTCTATCTATCTATCTATCTCATATCTATAATATCTATCTATCTATCTCATATCTATCTATCTATCTATCTATCTATCTCATATCTATCTATCTATCTCATATCTGTATATCTATCTATCTATCTCATATCTATCTATTATAATCTGTGTATCTATCTATCTATTATAATCTGTCTATCTCATATATATCTATCTATTTCATATCTATGATATCTATCTATCTATCTATCTATATATATCATATATATCTCTCTATCTTTCTCTCTATCTATATATCTCATATATATCTCTCTATCTATCTATCTATCTATCTCATATCTATCTATCTATCTCATATATATATATATCTCTATCTATCAATCTATCTATCTATCTATCTATCTCATATCTGTCTATCTATCTATCTATCTCATATCTATGATATCTATCTATCTATCTATCTCATATCTATGATATCTATCTATCTATCTCATATCTATGATATCTATCTATCTATCTATCTATCTATATATCTATCTCATATCTATCTATCTCCAATATATGATATCTATCTATTATAATCTGTCTATCTCATATCTATCTATCTATCTATCTATCTATCTATCTATCTATCTATCTATCTATCTCATATCTATCTATCTATCTCATATCTATCTCATATCTATCTATCTCATATCTATGATACCTATCTAGCTATTATAATCTATCTATCTATCTAATATTTATCTATCTCTCTATCTCTTATCTATCTATAAGGTCATTTAAAAATGGATAAAGGTCTAGCATTTTTAACCTTGATTTCAGGCTTTACATCTCCTACAAGTGTAGAAATGTTTTTTTTATAGAAAGGGATGATGTTAATTCAAAGATACTTAGCTCTATTTAAAGAGACATATTTGTAATCATTATTGATTCTATGGGGGGTATTCAATTGTTAGCGAGACCGCTGAAATACTCGCGCTCCAAAAATATTACCGTTAATATGGTAATATTGCACGTAAATACCGCTAATACCGTAATTTACTCGCTGGATTTCAGCTCGCAGCTCAGGGAGCTGCGAGCTGAAATTCAGCGAGATATTACCGTTTTAACGGTAATATTTTTGGAGCGCGAGTATTTCAACGCTCTCGCTAACAATTGAATACCCCCTATGTATAATAACAAGTTACAGGTTTGTTTTCATTATCCAAACTGACTAGAGATTTGTCTGACACATTCTGATTTCCTTCACACCAGTTTTCATAAATGCCAATATATTTTGCAGACCCATAGACCAAAGGTCACAAAGACATTACTAGGTGAGTATTTTCATGATAATTCAGTCACTGGGGGTCTATAGCTGCTGTGTGCCTTTTATTTTGCTGCACATTTACAGTAATATAATTTGCAAATAAAACCTACAGCTTAGTTACAACCATTCTGTATTCTTTCTGTTTCCAACTAAAAGACAAAAACCGAAGTACAAGATCAAAAACAAGTTAAAAAGTAACAATGACTCCTCCAAATCGGGTCATGGACAGAAACCCAAAGTCCAGAATGTCTGTTTAAAGGGTACAGCGACGATGCAGCGTAAAGTAGGTTTTGTTTGCTTTGTACTTCAGATTTACATTAACAGGCGCTTCATAGATAGACTTTACCACCAGCTTGCAAAATAAATGATATATTGAAAATTTAGAGGCCTTTTTTAATTTTTTTAATTAAAATAGGAATTATCACCAAACAAAACATGGAAACACATACAATATATATATATATATATAATGTGCAATATATGTATAGTTATATACAACATGTATATTTATTTAATTGTAGCATGTAACAGTTATTTCAGGGGTTCCTTAATTTTTGTATATAAACAGAAATGGAGGAACCCGGGATGCACTGTTGCACCATGCACGCTCACACATATATTTACAATATAAGAATACCGTATACCATACTTGCCAACTCTCCCGGAATGTCCGGGAGACTCCCGCATTTTGCGAGAGTCTCCCGGACTCCCGGGTGAGTGTGGCAATCTCCCGAATTCTGCCCACTTCACTAGGAAGTGCCCCACTTCCTAGTGAAGTGTGCAGAATCAGATCCCAAACGCCGTGATTCTCGGTGAATCGCGGCATTTGGCCCCGCTCCCGCTGTCAAATGACGCAATTTGCGTCATGGCGTCACAGGGGGCGGGGCCAAAATGCTGTGCTTTTGGCTGCCCCGCCCCCTCACGTTCCCCCCCACTGGCTGGCTGGGAGCTGAAGAAAGTAGGTAAGTATGCCGTATACACCAAATTGAATGAGAAAGTGTGAATGCTTCTTTAATAAGCAATCAAACATTTATATGTTAGTTTAGTTTCTCTCGTTTAGTCACATTCAAACTGAAGTCCAGTTTTTCTAGCAACTTAGAAATTGCAGAGACTTTACATTTATGATGCAGTTTGCTTGGCTAGTCAGCAACACAATCTACTCAGCAGTTTCCTAATGATACGCTGCATTTCTCTGTAATGCACTTTACCTGTTCTGCACCCCACCTGCGGCAGCATGATGCAGTAACAAGAGTATTGTGTTAATCCTTCCTGTATGCTCTGCCAGGGCCATCTTAACAAAATTATGGGCCCCCGGGCAAAGCAGTGCACCGGGACCCCTAGATATAGAAATATAGATGTATACAGATACAGATATAGATATATAGAGATAGAGATAGCTAGATGTACTTGCTCAGTGACCCTTGTAGGTTTATTTTGCAGGTTTTTTTCTTTTGCAGGATTATTTATTCTCATTAAGAGCCGTGCCTATGGGGCCCCCTTGCCTGTGGGGCCCCGGGCAGCTGCCCATCGTGCCCAATGGAAAAGATGGCCCTGTGCTCTGCCTGTCATCCTTTCCCCTCTGCTTCTCAAGCTGTTGGCTCAGAAACTCTGTTTCTTTGTATTCTTGTCTGTCTATAATTGGCTTGTTTGTCAGCCAAGCCCTTTGTCTCTGACAAAGAGAGCCGCAAGCTCTCTGCTACTGGTCTGTACCCCCCTGTTTTGTCTAATCCGCCTCTGCAGATCCCCAGAGTGGATGAGGGGAGAGTCATGGGTCAGCCAACATCTCTTTGGCCCAAAAAGTAGCCCCATTCGCCCCTATTATAACCCAACACAGGCTTAGTGGCCTAATACAGCCTAATCATAATGTTTCAACACCCACTAATTTTTCTGGTTTTACATTAAAACAACTTAACATTCATTTTGATATTCTCTTTGTGTTCACCTTTACAACTATGGTAACATGAACTATGTATGATATATGACCTGGGCTCTGTTCAGCAATGAATGTTCAATTACTGTCATAGATCCAGGTTAATTTAATAAGATAGACAGGAGAAAATTTCTCCCAATCTATAATATTAGGCCAGGCTGACACAAATATAACAACCTTAGTAACAATAAATGACACATTTACAGCAATAGTAACAAATCCAATAACCAGAAAGAAACTTACAAAATATAACATTAACAATAACAATTGTCCTCTAAACTGCAAGATTCCAGAAGTAAACATGGCGTTGTGCTACTTCCGCCCTTACCTGGAGGGGGCGGGTACAATGGAGCTACCAAATGTTGCTGGAGAGTTCTAGGGCGGAGTTTAGCGCATGACAGACAGGACACACGCAGCGATATCTCAGTCAGTTCCACATGTCATTCAAATTTGGCCCCACCCTCTCAGTGTCTCCAGGTGTTGGGCTCTATGTACATTAGAGCGATGCTGGCCAATCAAAGCGGAGATAGAATGAATTTCAGCCAATCAAGATAGATATTGCATGTCACGTGATGGAAAGACGTGTGACCGTGGTCTCCCCCCGTGGTTCCTCTGCACGGCCGGGACATGGTGGGCAGCAGTCAGCTGGAGAATGCAAACCCGCTCATCTACCAGCGCAGCGGGGAGCGGCAGGTGACGGCTCAGGACGAGGATGAGGAGCTGCACGACCAGATCGACGATAGAGAGATCTTCGATATCCTGACTCATTATTACACTCATCTGAGTTCCACTCACTGATACCCACTGAGCTGGTTCCCCCTCACTCACTGATACCCACTGAGCTGGGTCCCCCTCACTCACTGATACCTACTGAGCTGGGTCCCCCTCACTCACTGATACCTACTGAGCTGGGTCCCCCTCACTCACTGATACCCACTGAGCTGGGTCCCCCCCCATCACCTATACCCACTGAGCTGGTTCTCTCCCCCATCTCCTATACCCACTGAGCTGGGTCCCCCCCCCCCCTCCATCACCTATACCCAGTGAGCTGGGTCCCCCCCCATCACCTATACCCACTGAGCTGAGTCCCCCCCCCATCACCTATACCCACTGAGCTGGGTCCCCCCATCACCTATACCCACTGAGCTGGGTCCCCCCCCCCCCCCCATCACCTATACCCACTGAGCTGGGTCCCCCCATCACCTATACCCACTGAGCTGGTTCCCCCCCCCCCCATCACCTATACCCACTGAGCTGGTTCCCCCCCCCCCCATCACCTATACCCACTGAGCTGGGTCCCCCCCCCCATCACCTATACCCACTGAGCTGGGTCCCCCCCCCCCATCACCTATACCCACTGAGCTGGCCCCCCCCCCATCACCTATACCCACTGAGCTGGGTCCCCCCCCCATCACCTATACCCACTGAGCTGGGTCCCCCCCCCATCACCTATACCCACTGAGCTGGGTCCCCCCCCCATCACCTATACCCACTGAGCTGGGTCCCCCCCCCATCACCTATACCCACTGAGCTGGGTCCCCCCCCATCACCTATACCCACTGAGCTGGGTGTCCCCCCCCCCCCCATCACCTATACCCACTGAGCTGGGTGTCCCCCCCCCCCCCCATCACCTATACCCACTGAGCTGGGTTCCCCCCATCACCTATACCCACTGAGCTGGGTCCCCCCCCCCCCCATCACCTATACCCACTGAGCTGGGTCCCATCACCTATACCCACTGAGCTGGGTCCCCCCCCCCCCCCCATCACCTATACCCACTGAGCTGGGTCCCCCCCCATCACCTATATCCACTGAGCTGGGTCCCCCCCATCACCTATACCCACTGAGCTGGGTCCCCCCCCCCCATCACCTATACCCACTGAGCTGGGTCCCCCCCCCCATCACCTATATCCACTGAGCTGGGTCCCCCCCCCCATCACCTATATCCACTGAGCTTGGTCCCCCCCCCCATCACCTATATCCACTGAGCTTGGTCCCCCCCATCACCTATATCCACTGAGCTGGGTCTCCCCCCATCACCTATATCCACTGAGCTGGTCCCCCCCATCACCTATATCCACTGAGCTGGGTCCCCCCCCCATCACCTATATCCACTGAGCTGGGTCCCCCCTCCCATCACCTATATCCACTGAGCTGGGTCCCCCCTCCCATCACCTAGATCCACTGAGCTGGGTCCCCCCTCCCATCACCTAGATCCACTGAGCGGGGTCCCCCCCATCACCTATATCCACTGAGCTGGGTCCCCCCCATCACCTATATCCACTGAGCTGGGTCCCCCCTCCCATCACCTAGATCCACTGAGCTGGGTCCCCCCCCCCCATCACCTATATCCACTGAGCGGGGTCCCCCCCATCACCTATATCCACTGAGCTGGGTCCCCCCCATCACCTATACCCACTGAGCTGGGTCCCCCCCCCCCCATCACCTATACCCACTGAGCTGGGTCCCCCCCCCCATCACATATCCACTGAGCTGGGTCCCCCCCCCCATCACCTATATCCACTGAGCTTGGTCCCCCCCCCCCCATCACCTATATCCACTGAGCTTGGTCCCCCCCATCACCTATATCCACTGAGCTGGGTCTCCCCCCATCACCTATATCCACTGAGCTGGTCCCCCCCATCACCTATATCCACTGAGCTGGGTCCCCCCCCCATCACCTATATCCACTGAGCTGGGTCCCCCCTCCCATCACCTAGATCCACTGAGCTGGGTCCCCCCTCCCATCACCTAGATCCACTGAGCGGGGTCCCCCCCATCACCTATATCCACTGAGCTGGGTCCCCCCCATCACCTATATCCACTGAGCTGGGTCCCCCCTCCCATCACCTAGATCCACTGAGCTGGGTCCCCCCTCCCATCACCTAGATCCACTGAGCTGGGTCCCCCCCCCATCACCTATATCCACTGAGCTGGGTCCCCCCCCCATCACCTATACCCACTCAACGATATTCGCTTAGCTGCATCCCACTCACTGATACCCACTCAGCTGAGTTCCACTCACAGATCCCCACCCATAACCGGTGCCCATTCGGCCAAGACCCCCCCCCCCTTCCCGTGCCCAGTCAGCCAAGTTCCCACCCCTTCCCCTCCTTGTATCCAGGGCCCAATTTTTTTTATTTATTTCTAATGTGTCCACCCTGGTGCTAGGTGTAATTTGCACTGCCCCCTGAAATTATTTTTCACACGTTGGAAAGTATGCCCCACTGCCGCCCACTTCCACCATCTGATGCCACATGCAGTGATACAGTAAGGGCAATGGCAGTCCTTGAAAGAAGGAGACTAACTTTAAAATCCATGAGGAATCCTACACATCTGCTTTCTAGTGGGATGTTTAGGGAGTCCTGGCAAAGAGCGGGCTCTACCCCAGAGTGTTGCTTCTCTATATGGGATTAAATAGGTGAATTGCCACGTTGGCGTGCTGTGGTAGATCACACTCCTTCAGGAGATTAGCTCGTTGCTCCTAGTTATTGTATTTCCATTCAGTGATTATTATTATTTTTTTTTTTTTACTACATCAGAAGGGTTTATTTTCCCCTTAACATGTTACATCTCATCCGCTCGATAAATGACCCAGAGCACCCGCTGAGCCTGGAAGAGCTGAATGTGGTGGAGGAGGTGAGGGTGAAGGTACGTCGCTGATTATTAGTCATCGTTGTATGTTTGTGTCTCTATTGCACATCGCTGTATAATATGTTGTAGCTTTACAAACAACATTGATTATTGGGACAGACTACAACCGGTGACGGTGCTTCTTGTGTTGTGTAACGCAGGTCAATGATGACGAGAGCACCGTGTTGGTAGAGTTCACTCCCACAATCCCGCACTGCAGCATGGCCACGCTGATCGGACTGTCCATTAAAGTGAAGCTGTTGCGTTCTCTCCCGCAGAGGTTCAAGGTGAGCGTATATTGGGGAATATGAAATATTTTACAATTCTGGATGACATAGGTCCAAGATTCCCGGACTAGTTATAGCCTACTCTCTATAGACTATATATAGTGTATCAGTGTATTCTGGATGGTTATTTGGGCTGGTCTTTATGGTGCAGTCATGTCCCTCCCCACCACATCATATTTATTCGTTGTGGTTGGCTTGCAGATACCTAGAGCAAATAGTTTTCTGTGCTTGTGATTCGATACTCGGAGACAATAGATAAATAACGAAACGGAGGGGGTCAGTTTTGTGTAGCACCGTCTCCTGACTACCGTGTAAACTATGAAGGGTCAGGTAGCTGTTGGATACACGCTGGATGTAAATACAACTTTAAATGATGAGGAGCCAACCCCTTACTGATCAAAAACTGAAATTAGACCATTATTATTATTATTATCATTTATTTGTTGGGCTCCACAAGGTTTCCGCAGCGCCGTACATTGTACAAACAGTAGACCGTACAGGGTTAAACAGTACAGAACGATAAACACAAAGTACCAATGCTTCAGTAACTCCAGGACAGCCATAAGGAGTAAGGACAGAGCAGAAGAACAGGTATGGAGACACGGGGGAAGAGGGGCCCTGCTCATAAGAGCTTACATCCTAAGGGTGGGTGGACAAATCAGACACGAGAGGGAGCTGGTGATGCCAGGGGAGAGAAGAAGGGGCCAGGGGAGAGAGGGAATAGCGAGCAGAGTAGATGAGGGGTTAAGTGGATGGTTGATAAGCTTTGAGGAACAGGTGAGTTTTAAGTGCTCGTTTGAAGGAGCACAGATTGGGAGCAAGACGGATGGAACGAGGGAGGTCATTCCAGTGCAGGGGGGCAGCTTGGGCGAAGTCTTGGATTCTGGAGTGGGAAGTGGTAATTAGAGTGGAGGAGAGGCGACGGTCATTAGCAGAGCGCAGGGACCGGGCAGGAGTGTGAATGGTGAGGAGGTTGGCGATATAGGGAGCAGTAGACAGGGAGAGAGCCTTGTAAGTGGTGATAAGGAGTTTGAAGAGGATTCTGTAGGGGATGGGGAGCCAGTGTAAGGCATGGCAGAGAGGGGAGGCAGAGGAGGAGCGGCGTGAGAGAAAGATGAGTCTAGCAGCCGCATTGAGTACAGAGCGGAGGGGGGTGAGATGTGAGAGGGGGAGGCCTGTGAGGAGAAGGTTGCAGTAGTCGAGGCGGGAGATGATGAGTGCGTGGATGATGATTTTGGTGGCGTCTTGTGAGAGGAAGGGTCGGATGCGGGCGATGTTGCGCAGTTGGAAGCGACAGGCTTGAGCAAGGGATTGGACATGGGGGGGCAAAAGAGAGAGAGGAGTCGAGGGTGACACCAAGGCAGCGGAGTTGGGTGACAGAGGAGATGGTGGTGTTATTAACAACGATAGTGAGGTTGTGGTGGGAGGGGAGTCTAGCGGGAGGAAAGACAATGAGTTCGGTTTTAGAGATGTTAATTTTGAGAAAGCGGGAGGACATCCAGGAGGAGATGGCAGAGAGGCAGTCAGATACACGAGAGAGGAGGGAGGAAGAGAGATCAGGAGAAGAGATGTAAAGTTGAATGTCGTCAGCATAAAGGTGATACTGAAGACCATTCATTGTAATGTGCAGTAAACTATTTTGGTGGCGTGTATACTGGTCACTAAACATTGCCATACATTCACAGTTACGTATAGATATTTTTGTAAATGTAGAACTGGAAAACAGCTTATCTATTGTTTTGTTTCATGGTTAATGGAAATGACATCCACTTGAAGTTGGCAATTTGATTAGCTTATTATTATTATTATCATCACCATTTATTTATATAGCGCACTCACATCAGTCTCGCCCCATTGGAGCTTACAGTCTAAATTCCCTAACACACACACACACACACACACACACACACGTTTTTGGAGTGTGGGAGGAAACCGGAGCACCCGGAGGAAACCCACGCAAACACGGGGAGAACATACAAACTCCTCACAGATAAGGCCATGGTCGGGAACTGAACTCATGACCCCAGTGCTGTAAGGCAGAAGTGCTAACCACTTAGCCACTGTGCTACCCATCTATTATTTTGCTGTGATATTTCCATGTTTGTATTACTGTACATTTATGTCTACATCCCTGCATTGTTGCTTCTGTTTCATATAAATTCTGGTGTCATTTCTCTTATTTCAGGTGGATGTTCATATAACCCCTGGTACACACGCCTCAGAACATGCAGGTGAGGGTCCAATAATACAAGTTTCCGGTACAGAAGGTGTGAGCAGTGTAATTGCGCAGGTTCCCACTCCGAGTGTCATACCGCCCAATGCTGGCAGCGGTCCCGATTGTTTGGCTTCCAAAAAGGGTGTGGCCTGCTGGAAAGAGGATGCAGCCTCACCTAAAATGGGTGTGGCTTAGATGGTCAGCCTTGCCTAAGATGGGTGTGGCTTAGATGGTCAGCCTTGCCTAAGATGGGTGTGGCTTAGATGGTCAGCCTTGCCTAAGATGGGTGTGGCTTAGATGGTCAGCCTTGCCTAAGATGGGTGTGGCTTAGATGGTCAGCCTTGCCTAAGATGGGTGTGGATTAGATGGTCAGCCTTGCCTAAGATGGGTGTGGCTTAGATGGTCAGCCTTGCCTAAGATGGGTGTGGCTTAGATGGTCAGCCTTGCCTAAGATGGGTCTGGCTTAGATGGGTCAGCCTCGCCTAAGATGGGTGTGGCTTAGATGGGTCAGCCTCGCCTAAGATGGGTGTGGCTTAGATGGGTCAGCCTCGCCTAAGATGGGTGTGGCTTAGATGGGCCAGCCTTGCATGAAACGGAGGAGGCTTAGATGGGTCAAAGGCATGTCCCGATTTTGGTAGGTGTGAGAGTGCCTGATTTATGATTAGAGGCCCCAATGACAGTACAAGCAGGTGGGTCCAGGAGATGAGCTTTGGGTCATTTAGAGGGAGTGTGGTTATACATTTTCAGGGAGTCGGGATCTCTTCTTTTTAATTTATGAAGTAAAACACAGGGACACTCTTGTCCAATGAAGCTGGCTGAGTCTAGTTTCCAATCCTTACTTCCTTTTGGGTGTCAAAGGTATTAAAATATTCGTTTGGTCCTATCCACCTATTCCTGTGGCTCTGTGTGCATCAGGATTATAAGCACAAGAACATTGAGGCAGAATATAGAGACAGACCCGGGACATAGAAGTACATAGATAGTCTCTGCACTAGTATTGGTGTGTGACCGCTGACACAGGCTCCCCCCAGAGTATAACCGATGGACGTGCTTATATGAAAACGCCGTGGGATATATTGTGTCCACGTTTCCAGCGCTGGCTCTGATCCGTGTGACCGGTAAAAGCATTTACCGGCCGTTCATACACAGCTCAAATGTTTAATGGATCCTCACATTATCTCAAAAAAAGACAAAAGAGAAACTCTGAATTCCGAAACGAGCCCACCTCCCTTTTATATGTCTATAAATACACTGTATATATCCTATGTACAGACCTGGCCGGTGAGTCACTTTGTTCCAACTGAGTCATTTTGGGGGCAGGGTGTCACTCTGGGGGGCTGGTGCTCCCGATCTCAAAAACAAATATTATATAAAAAATAATAAAACAATAAAAAATAATAATAAAAAACACAAGCCTGACAAAATCACAACAAGCATAAAGTAAAACAAAACAAGCAAATGGTTTTGGTGTTTTCTTTATACAGAGTCGCAGGTTCTGTTAGATGTTTGTTCTCGGGGCCAGGTGACCACTGAAACAGAACCGACTCCATTTTGGATTAAAAAAAAAAATAAAAAAATCCTGGTGGATCATTTCCGTTACTGTCTAGTTAACGCTTCGTTTCTGTGTCTCTCTCTCCTCTCCGCTCAGTGAATAAACAACTGGCTGACAAGGAACGCGTCGCCGCCGCGCTGGAGAATTCCCATTTGCTGGAAGTTGTGAATCAGTGCTTGTCCGCGAGGTCCTAAACTCCACTGGTTCCTCCGGTGCTGGCCGCTTCTGGGTACCAAACCGTGACTGTTTACAAGAGCTTGCTGCTATAACGTCTTTAACATAGCTGCCCCCTCCGCTGTTATGTGTTTATCTGTCTTATGTCTTTAATGATGAATGATTTTTAGATTTGTGGAATAAAAGCATTTTGCCCTTTTGACCCCGGTCCTAGGTTTTCTCTATGAATGAGTGAGCGAGTGGCCACTGGTTGTTAATGGTCATTTGGAGCAGTTTTACTATTGGATGAACATTGTTACTAGTCAGTTCGGCCTAATTTAGTTGTCTATAAAATAGCTGCTTTTAATGAATAATAAAGCGTATATTTTGGTTAGATTTATGGGTTGTATAGTTCAGTCCTCTGCCCTGTTGGGGGCCCTGAAGATACTGCGCCTCCTGCCCCCATCTTGGCGCTGCTTTGGGCAGCCGACACAATGGGTCCAGCACTATAATAGATGGACTTTGAGAGTCAATGGCTGGAAGCAGGAGGTACCTGGGACATAGGGAATTGCAGACTACTGGAAATGTGGGCCTGGTATCTACAGACGCAAATGGTGCACAGGAATGGGTGTCAAGAGGACGTGGAAGGGGCGGAGGAGAAGAGGGTGAGGAGGTTTGTTAAGTTTTAGAATTTTGCAGCTAAAGATGGTATTATCCTTTTTTTAAACCAGAATTTTTTGGATGTATAGCTGCAGAAAAGGGATTACCAGGAGTAGTTTATAGGCCTCTCTACATAATTCCAAAAGTAAGGATTACATGTCTTTTATTATGGAGCACAGTGGTTAGCATTGTTGCCTCCCAGCTCTGGGGTCATGAGTTCAATTCCAACCAGGGCCCTTTCAGTGTGGAGTTTGTATGTTCTCCCCGTGTTTGCGTGTTTCCTCTCACACACCAAAAACATACTAGTAGGTTACTTGGCTTCTGATAAAATAGTTGTGAGTGCACTCACTTTGTATACGGTTGGCGCACTCACTAGTTGGCACCAGCAGTTTGAGATCACCGATCTGAATAGATATTTGCGTTAGAAGTTTGAATTCATTCACAGATGAATGACGCAGCGGGGAGGCCGTGACTTATACACCAGCCGGATTTGCTCCAATACACCGAGCACAAAGCTGTTCTAAACAATTGGAATTGAATTGAAATAAATGTCAATATGTGTGATAGGTGATAGCACTTTATAGTACAGTACTGTAGATAATGTGCTTCCTGTCATCAGACAAGCCCGTGGTCCTGTGATCGCTAGCTGGCCGATCCTGGACAGCTTTGATCTGACAAGTGACTAGTGTATTAACCGGTATGTTAAACTGCCTCTCTAAATAAATCATCATTGTTTATGATACGCCAGACAGGGAACAACACACAAACAGAACATAATACAAATTAATATTGGAGCAGGAGACCAAACTTAGCACATAAGGAAACATTTACAAGAGGACGAGGAGGTGAGGACAGGAGACGGGAGGTAGAGAGGGTCCTGTGCATGAGAGGTAACATTCTAGAGGGGCGAGGAAACAAACTGACATGATGGGGTGATGGGGACCAAGTCATGGCTGAGTGGAGTGTGAAGAGGGGGTTAGGATGGGGTGGGTTATACAAACGGGAAGAGGTGAGTTTTGAGGGTGCACTTGCTAGATTGGAGGATGGGGGTGAGTCTGCTCTGGAGGGGCAGGGAGTTGGTGAAGGTCCTCAGCAGAACAGTGTAGGGGAATATTTCTTGACAATGTCAGAGATATAGGAGGGGGAAGTTAAATAGGGCTTTACAGCTGAGGGTAAGCAGCTTGACTTGTATTCTGGAGGGCATGGGGAGCCAATGGGGGGCTTTGCGGAGAGGCACAGCGGAAGAGGAAGATTAGATGCCACAATCAGGATAGACTGAAGGGGAGGCAGACACATGACAGGCAAATCAGAAGAGGAGGGTGCAATAATCAAGGTGGGAGATGACGAGCTTGGACGATGGTGACATCCAGGGAGTGGAAAGGGTGAACCTTGGTAATATTGCAAAAGGTGAAGGCACAGGATTGTGTGAGGGACTGAATGTGGGGAGTGAAGTTGAGGGCAGAGTCAATGAGTATAATAGACAATGTATCAGCTGTTGTGGAACTAAAACTCCCAGCAAGCCCAGCCAGGCTGCATTCACTATTGCCTGACAAATAGAAGCGCCAAATCTGGTGGTATTTTATTCCCCGACCGGCTTCATAAATGGTGCCCTCGATGCCGTGCACACCCGTCAGATCTGAGTGATATCTCTTACTCTTCACTCCGTTAGTCTGCTTCAGACGTCCTAGAGAGTACTCTTCTCCTCTTCAGTCCTCCATGGCACCTACAATGTCCCTTGTAGCCTTAGGAGGACAGGATAATACCACCGCCCCCCTGGTAGTATATAGAGCATCTCATCTTCCCCTGAGTGTTCTTCCTGTCTCCAGCTGAGGATAGAGAGGACAGGTATTAGGTTGTTATATTTCTATATGTCAGGACTTACCTCCTGCTTCTGTGGTCAAGCATGTGCGCCACGGCCAGGGTTAAAGATCGCCAACATGGTGGACCACGGAACCGCTAGTGTCAGCTTTTCCTATTCCCTAGAAAGCGCTGCTGGCCACTGCAGTGGGAAAACGGAGCACAGTACTCTTGTAGATCCTGTGGAGGGGAAGAAAACCTTTTAGATTTGGATGAAGAATTGGGCCTTGATGTAGGACATCTGGCCAAACAGGTAGAGGTCAGACGCATCTCCCCAGCTTCTACAAACCATGGGCATCATGGACATAATGGAACGTCTGATTTTTGAACGAGGAAATGGAACAAAGACATAACCCCAGTTGACAGGTCCATAGGATTCCCAGCGCAACTATCCCCTCTGTTCCTGGACTTTTGTGGTGAGAGAAGACCTGGGCACTTCAGTGTTATGATTCCATGCCATTAAGTCTATTTGAGGGACGCCAAACGTTCTTGTTAGCAGCTGGGACATTTCTTGATGCAGATCCCAATCCCATGTATGAACTTGCTTTCGGCTGAGATAATGCGGTATGACATTGCTGCCTCCACATGAAGTACTGAGAGTGACATCAGGCTTCTCATTGGCCATGATGTGACCTTTGCTTCTTCTGCCATCATGGTCCTGCTTCTGGAACCTCCTTGGCAATTTTTGAAGGAGACGACAGGCCTGTTGTCTGAGAATACCGAGGCACTTCCCTTGTAAGAGAGATTGAAACTGCATTCCAGATTGTCGGCGTATCCAGTCCCTTTGTGTGTAATGTCTTTTCGTTCTATGACCACTCAACCCGTGGATGGTCACATAACAGCAGATGAGCATCAGCCTGTCAAATGATCTCATCATCCAGGCTATCGGCTCCTTAAATTGCTCATGGGGCTGGGAATTACACGCTGCACAAAAGACCCCTTCACAATCAGTAGGCAAAGGCTCCACAGACTTGATGCTGTTAGCGTTAACTTTGACGTCGTGGAGATTGAGCAGTCACTGCTCAGAAATAAAGGAATCTCAGGGAAGGTGATTGACAGCCGTCTACAGGCATGAAAAGATCTCTTTGATGTTCTGTTATAAAATTTGCAAGAAGTTCATCATGTGCTGTGAGCGGAAAGTTGATCCAGCTTCGGCTATTGTTGGGCATATTATTGATTTTCTTCAGGATTGTCTTAGCAAAGGTCTTGTTATCTAAACAATAAATATAAAGGTTTTTTTTTGTCTTGCTTGATACCAAGTCAGCTTCAGAAACCTTTATTATCCACTCCAGTCTTTTGTGGCACTATGGGATCTCAATTTAGTTCCCAACACTCTGATGTCTCATCCCTTTGAGCTTTTACAAGAGGTTTCCCTAAGGTGACCAACACTGAATGTGATGTGATATTCCTAGTGGCAAGTACTTCTGCCCGTAGAATTGTAGAACTATGTAGAACCATTATTGAATGTTTATACAGATAAGGTAGTACTAAGGACTAACCCAGCTTTCTTACCTAAAGTGGTGTCCACTTTTCAAATTAATCAAGATATCATATTGTTATTCTTTGTTCGCAACCAGCTGATCATAAAGAAAGGAAGCTGCACACATTGGACTTAGAGCAATCACTGTGTACTTATCTAGAACAGAGGGACTTCAGAACTCCGAACAACTCATTATGATCCCAACAGGACTCCATCCAAAGAGATCATCTCGGAGTGGATCAGAGAAGTCATTACACGGGCATACAAGAAAAACAGGTGTATGGTGCCAGAAATCCTGAACGCTCACTCGATAAGAGCAGTGGCAACTTCTTGGGCACGTGGGGCTCATACCTCAACACTAAAATCTCTGCAAAGCGGCTGGATGGTCATCTATTCATATCTTCACCAGGCATTACCGGCTGGGCAGCACAGTGGCTCAGTGGTTATCACTTCTGCCTCACATCACTGGGGTCATGAGTTCAATTCCCGACCATGGCCTTATCTGTGTGGAGTTTGTATGTTCTCCCCGTGTTTGAGTGGGTTTCCTCCGGGTGCTCCGGTTTCCTCCCACACTCCAAAAAAAAACATACTAGTAGGTTAATTGGCTGCTATTAAAATTGACCCTAGTCTGTGTCTGTCTCTGTGTGTGTTAGGGAATTTAGACTGTAAGCTCCAATGGGGCAGGGACTGATGTGAGTGAGTTCTCTGTACAGCGCTGTGGAATTAGTGGCGCTATATAAATAAATGGTGATAATAATAATAATAATAATATGCCAATCAAATTGCCAACTTCAAGTGGATGTCATTTCCATTAACCATGAAACAAAACAATAGATAAGCTGTTTTCCAGTTCTACATTTACTGGTAGGTTAATTGGCTGCTATCAAATTGACCCATGTGTGCGTGTGTGTATGTATGTGTTAGGGAATATAGACTGTAAGCCCCAATGGGGTAGGGACTGATGTGAGTGAGTTCTCTGTACAGCGCTGCAGAATTAGTGGCACCATATAAATAAATGGTGATGATGATGGATGTAATGTCATTGACTGCCGCACAGTTTGAGGGACACGTTCTCCACACGGCTAATTAATAAAATTGTATTTTGATTATGCAGCATATATGGCTGATCTGGGGGTACGTTTACTAAACTGCGGGTTTGAAAAAGTGGAGATGTTGCCTATAGCAACCAATCAGATTCTAGCTGTCATTTTGTAGAATGCACTAAATAAATGAAAGCTAGAATCTGATTGGTTGCTATAGGCAACATCTCCACTATTCCAAACCCGCAGTTTAGTAAATCTAGCCCCTGGTGTATGTTGTTCTCTCTACTATTACTGTTTGGGTACATCCCACGGTAATGGCTGCCATGCAGGAGTGAAGAGGACAGATGCAAAGTGTTAACATCCCCACTCAATCTTTGGGTTATCTGAGGAAACTATGTTATCACTAGATATAAGTGAATTGTATTTATTGTTTTCCTCTAACTACTCAATGGGAGTTGAATATTCCCACCCATTTTGTTCAATATGTTTATGTTATATAGTTTAGGAACAGTTTGGAAGTTGCTCGAAGACATGTGTGAGGAGGAGGAACTGTGTTATATAATACCTAGGGGCATTCCTAATTTCCTGTCTCTATCTATGGCTAGAGGGGACTATGGAGTATCTCAAAGCCATGGAGTATTTTGACGAAAAAGAATTAGCAGAAAATATAATTTGCTTCTTGCTAGTGATAACATAGTTGCCTCAGACAACCCAAAGATTGAGAGGGAAGGGGGCAGAGATAGCATCTGTAGCTCCACAATGTAGAGACCCTTATTGCAACAATATCAGCAAAAATGTACATATCGGTGCAATGATTGTTTTCTACACAGAAAGACACCATTACAACCAGTGCCCTATTCTATGTTGTATGTTCTTCACGTGTTTGCGTGGGTTTCCTCCCACACTCCAAATACATGACTCGTATGTTAGTTAGCTTTACAAAAAATTAATCCTAGTTTGTGAGGTAGGGAATTTAGATTGTAAATTTCAAATAAATAATATCACTTATCAAAATCCTTACGCTGACATTGAGTGTAACTTTAGTAAAGGGCCAGCAGGTGGTGCTGTTTGACCACGTACTATAGAATTTGCATTGTTGAGTGGTTGCACTGAAGAGAGTTGATTATCTAATTTAAAATAACAAGAAGTATCTGCACTGAATACAGATTAATATATGTGTGTTTATCATGTGTAAACTGAGCAGCAGAATATCAGTGATTCCAATGTAATGTGGCAAAAAAAATATGTAGTATCTCGGTATTTCATAAATGATTTTTAATTTAGTAATATGTTTATATACAGTAAATTCATCATATACAAGTGACATAAATGATTAGTACATGTAAACCCCTGTTCTGCTCCACCGTACTGTCTGCAGTAATCAGATAGCAATTCAGTCCAAACGCCAATAACTTGATGTCTGCTCTCTTCTCCTCCATAGTACGGCCCAACATCCAGCTTCATCCGCTGTATTGAGGCGGGTGCCAGCGTTCAGCTATAGCTCCCGAAAGTGAAATCTAAAGGGTTAATGCTGGTTCCAGACATACTGATATATTGCAGTGCACTGTAGAGTGTAAGCTCTTAGGAGCAGGGTCCTCCCTCCTCTTGTGCCCCCTTCTCTTCCACTCTTGTGCCCCCTTCTCTTCCACTCTTGTTTCCTGTTTCCTCCTCTCTCTCCCTATGTTATGCTGCCGTCATTCTGTATTATTACTTGTGTTGTGTCACCCACGTATTCTACTGTCACTCTCTCTATGTAACTATGTAATGGTTTCTACTCTTTTAGTAGTTCTTCTAAGTAAGGCGCTGCAGAATTTTGTGGCAGTCTATAACACACATTGCCGTTATAATTGGATATAAAAATTCTCTCCTATTAGTCATTCCTCACGTGGTCCATGACTTCTAACTACCATTGAAACATGTTCCCCATCAAATGTATCACTTTCTCCTGTTGTGGAAATTCACACGCTCAAATAGTCTCCATCTCTGCTCCTTATCCATCTCCGCTCCTTATCAGTCTCCGCTCCTTATCAGTCTCCGCTCCTTATCCATCTCCGCTCCTTATCCATCTCCTCTGCTTATCCATCTCCGCTCCTTATCCATCTCCGCTCCTTATCCATCTCCGCTCCTTATCCATCTCCTCTCCTTATCCATCTCCTCTCCTTATCCATCTCCTCTCCTTATCCATCTCCGCTCCTTATCCATCTCCGCTCCTTATCCATCTCCGCTCCTTATCCCTCTCCGCTCCTTATCCCTCTCCGCTCCTTATCCATCTCCTCTCCTTATCCATCTCCGCTCCTTATCCATCTCCTCTGCTTATCCATCTCCGCTCCATATCCATCTCCGCTCCTTATCCATCTCCGCTCCTTTTCCATCTCCGCTCCTTATCCCTCTCCGCTCCTTATCCATCTCCGCTCCTTATCCATCTCCGCTCCTTATCCATCTCCGCTCCTTATCCGTCTCCGCTCCTTATCCGTCTCCGCTCCTTATCGGTCTCCGCTCCTTATCGGTCTCCGCTCCTTATCCGTCTCCTCTCCTTATCCATCTCCGTGTCCTTATCCATCTCCGCTCCTTATCCATCTCCGCTCCTTATCCGTCTCCGCTCCTTATCAGTCTCCGCTCCTTATCCATCTCCGCTCCTTATCCATCTCCTCTCCTTATCCCTCTCCGCTCCTTATCCATCTCCGCTCCTTATCAGTCTCCGCTCCTTATCAGTCTCCGCTCCTTATCCGTATCCATCTCCACTCCTTATCCCTCTCCGCTCCTTATCCCTCTCCGCTCCTTATCCATCTCCGCTCCTTATCCATCTCCGCTCCTTATCCATCTCCGCTCCTTATTCATCTCCGCTCCTTATCGGTCTCCGCTCCTTATCGGTCTCCGCTCCTTATCCATCTCCGCTCCTTATCCATCTCCGCTCCTTATCCATCTCCGCTCCTTATCCATCTCCTCTCCTTATCCATCTCCGCTCCTTATCCATCTCCGCTCCTTATCCATCTCCTCTCCTTATCCCTCTCCGCTCCTTATCCATCTCCGCTCCTTATCCATCTCCGCTCCTTATCCATCTCCTCTCCTTACCCATCTCCGCTCCATATCCATCTCCGCTCCTTATCCATCTCCGCTCCTTATCCATCTCCGCTCCTTGTCCATCTCCGCTCCTTATCCATCTCCGCTCCTTATCCCTCTCCTCTCCTTATCCGTCTCCTCTCCTTATCCGTCTCCGCTCCTTATCCGTCTCCGCTGGTTGGTTTGACTTCTCCTCACTTTGTTCACCATTCATCATATTTGCTATTTTTCTGAAACAGCTGGGTGCCCCCCCCCACACACACCTCCAATCTCCATCCCCCCCCCCCCACCTTCCCCTTTATACATTTCTTGTTAAGTTATCCATGGGATTATATTTGTATGAATTATTTGCAAATAACGTGGCAGTATTATGACTTTTTTTTATTTGCATGATTTGGGATAAATGTGTATAAATACTCTAAGTGTGTTTAATAGGCGCCACAGTATGAGATCACTTTGTGGTGACTGCTGCTCCATTCACTCATAAAGCCGGCCTAGGCTATCGATTATAACACTGTAATTCTGTAATAATATATTCTTGGCAGTATAGTGAAGTCCCAGGACATTGAGATTGAGGCGCTGGTGCTTTATAAATAAACTATAATAATGATTCAAAACTGCTGCAGTGTCAACAGTAAAACAGAAACTTGAGAATATTTGTGGAAAACGTCACAACTATAAATAGATGTTTACTATATATTTCTAAAGTTTATGTTTAAACTGACATTTAAATGATACTTTTTGATGATTTTAGGGATACTGTCCTCCTAGGTTAGCGGACAGGTGTCTTATGCCCCAGACAGTATCATGAAATCACCTTATACCAGTTCTGACAGGTGGGTGGCGCTGTTCTGCCGTGTTAGATATAACTGGGACGATGTGACACGCTTATATACCCCTGGGGCAACATGGATCACAGGCTGAGAATTATGTTCCATTGATGTAGTTCAGCTTTTGTACCATGTGACTGTCAATGCCGATGTAAATAATTTGTAATGTGCTTCTCCTATCACCGGGTAACTTGCTGTTATCCCAGAAATACTGGGTCATCATGGGACTTGTTGGTAAAAGTGAACAGGCCTCAGTGATGTCAGATGTAGGCAATGGGTGGCAGGCCCTGCTGGGACTTGTAGTTCTACAACCACTGGAGAGCCTGCTCTAGTGAGTGTGAGGCTGCATGCTGCGTGTCAGACATTACACACTAGGGGGTAAATGTATCAAGCTGAGAGTTTTCCGGCGGGTTTGAAAAAACAATCAGATTCTAGCTATCATTTATTTATTACATTCTACAAAATGACAGCTAGAATCTGATTGGTTGCTATAGGCAACATCTCCACTTTTCAAACCCGCCGGAAAACTCTTACCTTGATACATTTAGCCCCAGGTGTTAGGCATCCGCAGCAGGGCATGCTGGTACTTGTAGTTCCACAACCACTGGAGAGGCAACACGTCAGACAGTGCACACTAGGTCTCAGGCTTCGTCAGCACAGAGATTTCTTTCAGGTTGAGAAGGAACAACCTCGGGATACACCAGACCCATATTGCATACTTGCCAACTCTCTCGGACTGTCCGGGAGACTCCTGGATTCCGGGTAGGTCTCCCGGACTCCCGGGAGAGTATAGCAGCCTCCCGCATCTGCCCACTTCAGTGGGCAGAATTAGATCCAAAATAATGCGATTCTCAGGGAATCACAGTATTTGGCCCCGCCAAAAGGCGTGATTTGCATAGCCCCACCCCAAAGCGCCCACCTCCCCCCGGCAGCTCCTGGACGCCGACTTGAGTAATTTGCCAAGTATGGCGTATTGCGTCATCCAGACAGGATATTACGGGTGGTCCGGACACCCGATCTGTTATATGGATGTGTACTGTCACTTTTGCAGAGGAAATTAATAGCTATATAGAATTTTATTCCTTTCATTGCAATCCTTACAAGCAAACTGCACTCCGACCCCAAATTACAGAGTAAAACCGCCAACCTGACCAGTGCCTTCCAGGAACTATGCGTTTGTTCCCAAGAGCTGACATTCTGCCCGAATTAACCTGGCTTCAATTAACTCAATACTATAAAACAAGCTCTTCCGGCCTGGTACACTCAGGCACCGATAACTCACTTGCGATGCGTCCTGCTGAGGCCTTTAACACCCTGGGCCTGACTTGAACGCAAATTGGACATAATTTACACCCCAAAAATGTGCAGGCAAAAGTAGCGCACCTCAGCCATTAGGCAACACAACCCAAGATGTGTCCAGCTCCCGTTTGCAGCTTATATGTCAGTTTTCCGGCAGGCGGACTTACACCCCCGTACACAGAGACAGGACATAAGCGCGATAAAACCTTGTAAACATTTGTTTTAATAGAGAAATATTTAGTTGCTTTTAGGCTTCATAATCTACATTAGATATAACCTTCTGGCGTACAAATGAAAGTAAGAAAAATGTTTCGTTTTTTTAAATACAGAAAATCCTATAATAGATGCACGATCAATGCAGAAAGCACCTATCAGTGTCAGAGGTGAATCTGCAATCAGCCAATCAGAAGTGGCTAGCTAGCGCTGACGATTGTCATCATCATCAGCTCTGTAGTGTCTTGCATTTGTGCCATCCATACTGTGCCAACATCAAAGGTCTCTTCCCTCCCTCGTCCGGCAGCGCCAGGTGCAAATCGGTGTACGTGCCAGAAGTAGACGAATATGCATGTGCCCAATTTCATGCAAGATTCGCTACACAAACTGGCGTTGGACCCGGTCAGCCCTACTGTGAACACTCTGAAAATCAGGGTTTGCTGAAGCTTGTTGTGAACACTTTCTCAGCGCACGGGCACACGCTGTGCATGGGGCGGTCTTTGGCCACCAGCTGGTTCTAGAGGTTGCCACAAGTCAGACGCATTGTCCTACCTCCCACCATGCCATTCCCCAGCAGCGGGCCAGGGGGTGTGGCCCTGCCATGTTGGCCACACACCCCAGAGGGTGACATAAAGCTCCAGGCCGCCCTTTAGACATCACCCTCCCCCAATGTTCCCACCCCTGTGACAAACATATCCCCAAGTGGAAATCGGGACAGCTGGGAGGTATCCATTGTTCATAACTGTAGTACATTTACTGACAGTAAAAAAATAAGTATAATATTTATCCATCCATAGACAAAAAAAAGATGATCTGTCAGTAAACTTTTCTGCGGACTTGAGAGCAGTATCCGCAAACTGAGCGTCCGGAGAAGCAGGAAAATCTATATGAGGGGTCTGTATACATCACTGCAACGTCTGACCTCCTAGTTTCAACATTTTTAATTGGATAAGACATTCCCCAAAACCGTCGCTCATCGCTTTATTAAATATAAAATAAAATATTTCTTCTTTCTTGATCCATCATTGTCCAAATGGGAAACAAATTCTATTTTGAAACATTAAAGAACTCTACCCCAATCCTAAAATTTAGTTTAGTTAATATATAAATAGGTACTTCTATTGCCCTTTTCGGTTCTGAGCCGTCTTGTGCACTACCCTCTACCATTGTAGCTCCCTCACTAGCGACTGGCATTGCGATCTGCACGTTTCACGCAGTTATGCCCAAACCTCCTTGTGGGGGGGGGGGGGGGCTGGCAAACACCGGGGGGTGTTAGACTCTTTCTCCAGTTACACCCACTGTTAGCAGGTATATGTCAGTTCTTCCTAGTGATTTGTGCCAGAGTCTAGACTTAATGTGTCCTTAACTCTCACCTGATGGAGTGAAGCCGAGTGAAATAAGTGAGAAAGAGTGACAATCCCACAATGTGAGAGTGTCAGCTCTTATGTCAAGTGTTTCCGCTGCCGTGTGTAACTAAGTGATATGTGCTGGAGAGAATAATGTGACTGTAGATAAAATGCTTCCATTCAAGAGCCGGCCTGGCAGTCATTCATTTCATCACTGGTAACTGTACACCGCTACAGCCGCTGCATCCGCTTCACCGTTACTACACCTGCATGCACACGGACACCTGTTTGCTAACCTTTGACCCTTAGAAGCCTCAGGTGAGAGAGAACAATCTACAGCAGATGGATACTGCACTGCAAGGTGGGAGTTAAGGATAAAAGACTACTGACACCTCTCAGGTTAAAAGGAGTAACACTATGGGCCCGATTAATAAAGGAAGGTAAAAAAAAAGGAGTACATTTTTCCCCGGGACAAACCATGTTACAATTCAAGAGCTGCAAATTAGTTTATTATTTTGCACATAAGTTAAATACTGGCTGTTGTTTCATGTAACACACAAATACTTGATAGCTTTATTTTTACACTGAAATGTAAAGTTGATCTAGGACATGCTCTATCACAATTATAAATCTGGTTTTGCCAGAGTGTAAAGTTACTCATTTTTTTTTTTGCTTTAGTTTCCTTAATGATTCAGGGCCTATATTATCACGAAAAGTAACAAGATAACAGGGAGCGCTGGCACCTTGTATCTGGGCGAGGCATAAATTATACATGGATAATAAAACAGCGGCCTTGTCTGACCATACCAGGACATGTAGATCCTTGGCGGTGTACGTCACAGTCTACAATAGTTTAAAAGTACCAGAAATTCCCAAATTGTAGTCTTTAAACATCTGGATCGCAGAAAGAAAGTGACAGTTTCTGTATAGGAAAACACATTCCCAGGGGATCTCCGCTTATCTAAAATATCTGTAGGTTAATAAAGTTTCAGGGCAGCTGTTTATGTAAAATAAGTGGAGTGGTCTCCAAAATTGTGCCTCAACATGAAATTAATAATAAAAGGGACAAAGGGGTATATTTACTAAACTGCAGGTTTGGAAAAGTGGAGATGTTGCCTATAGCAACCAATCAGATTCTAGCTGTCATTTTGCAGAATGTACTAAATAAATGACAGCTAGAATCTGATTGGTTGCTATAGGCAACATCTCCACTTTTTCAAACCCGCAGTTCACAGTGACATGATATCATCATGCAGTTGATGCAGATTTGTTAGCTGCACAATCATACTGTGAATCCCACATTCTGAAAGTGCTCTATTGGATCGAGATCTGGTGACTGTGGAGGCCATTGGAGTACAAGGAGATCATTGCTATGTTTGAGATGACGTTTGGTTTGTGACATGACGCGTTATCCTGCTAGAAGTAGCCATTAGAACAGGGGTCAGGGAACTTTTTTACCTTTTACACCAAAATATATTTAGATACGCCGACGTTACCCCCTTGATTTGAAAGGAAGGAAATCAAATATTATTAATTATTGGAATTCAAAATGTTATTGAATCTATTCAAAATTTCTTTGAAAGCTTCAACTTCAAAATTTCAGGTTTTGGAGAAATGATGTTGCTTCATTTTTGAAACGAGAGCATCAATATTGGGGCATTTTGATGTCAGAGCAATTTGGATACTGTCTTCAGCGTCCAATCGATTTCTCTGCTTTGTTTTTATGTTCGTTAGAGTGGAAAATCCTTGTTCGCAAAGGTAGGTTGTTGCAAAAGGCAGCAACTTTTTTACTGCCTCTTCGTGTGCAATTTTGATGCTTTTTCAGATGTTGACATCCAAAAATATGACAGATCTGCTTTGTTTTCAAATGCAATACGTGCTTCATTATTGCATCAAAGCTCAAGAAGTGCCTCTGCCAACCCTTGAGGCTCTTCTGGTACAACAGCAACTTCACATTTAAAGGGGTCTACAATCCAACTGACAGCATGTGAATGGGCAGCATTACCCCCAGGAATTTCATTTTTACCCCATTTGGGCTAATTTACCCCTGTTCCCTGACCACTGCATTAGAAGATGGGTAGACTGTGGCCATAAAGGGATGCACATGGTCAGCAATAACACTCAGGTAGGCTCTGACATTTAAACCATGCTCAGTTGGTGTTAAGGGGGTCTAATGTGTGCCAAGAAAACATTCCTCACCATCACACCACTGCCAGCCTGCCCCGTTGGCATAAATCAGAAAAATGTAGCAAGGTTTTAATCTTGACATATTCCCACGGTACAGGCTGAAGACAATGAGGTCATCCTTGGGCGGGCGCTTGAGGATAAGCGAGTATGAGAGACAAGGATGGCAACAGGCGTTGGTACGTCAACTCTGCTCTCTCCCCTTCACATCTTCACCCTCAGTAGCACTCGTTCATACCTCTGTTCTGAATTTAATGAAAACGAAATGACAAAGATTGCCATAACCCTTTTAAACAGCCAAGCAAAGAATTGGTGGAGGAGGGGGGGGGAGTTGGATTTCAAATTAATGACGAGTTTGTTTTTACCAACCGCGTTAGCCGGGCGTGGAAGGCGAGGGAGCGCTACAAGCGTCTTAGCCTAGAGCGGCCTAAACTCTCGATCAGACCCTGAACGAGGAAGAGACGAACGTAAGGCAAGGGTGAATGTAAAGTGAGCGCGCAGTCTTCCAATTCAAGCATTGGGCATCATTTAGTTACGTGTTTTTAGTCATCATCATCATCACTATTAATTTATTTATATAGCGCCACTGATTCCGCAGCGCTGTACAGAGAACTCATTCACTTCAGTCCCTGCCCCATTGGAGCTTACAGTCTAAATTCCCTAACTCACACAAACACACACACACACACACACAGAGACTAGGGTCAATTTGATTTCAGCCAATTAACCTACTAGCATGTTTTTGGAGTGTGGGAGGAAACCGGAGCACCCAGAGGAAACCCATGCAAACACAGGGAAAACATACAAACTGCACACAGATAAGGCCATGGTCGGAAATTGAACTCATGACCACAGCACTGTGAGGAAGAAGAGCTAACTACTGAGCTACCGTAGCCTTATCACTTGCACCAGCTACAGGGCATGTTTTAAGTTCCAACTGATAGTGAGGACTACACGTATGTATGCAATAACGTGTGTGCAAACAAGACTATCTATGAAAATGCATTTTATGTACAGTACGCATCATTAAGAACACCATGATTAATATATTTCATGCAAAAAAAAAGTGTAAATATATTTTTGTCAATTATAGTATTAAGAGTTGTAAATTTAATTTAGAAAATCTTTTTTTTGCATGTGTTCTGATGTGACTTTATATTGCACGTACACATGTGCGTATTCTCCACTGTGTTCTGTCTGCACACGGTGCCATATAGCCAGAGTGTACTTATACCCATAAGAAGCACTGTTGAAGTGATTACTGGGCGATATATATGTCCCAGGTTTCTCTCCTATGTGTTTTAAAACCCCAGGGAGACTGCTTGTATTTTGGGAAAGAGCTTTGTCTGCAGGAAGAGCTGGTGTAGGGTCCCTGGGGTTATGAATGGAGAGAGAAGGACGGGCTCCATTCATTAGGCCCATTTCTGTTCTTCCAACCTGCTAGCTGGATAATTAGGAGTTTTACCAGTGAGGTGTAGTTAAGAGGTTGTGAGGTTCTCTCAGCCTCTCTGACTTCCCGGGGAAGAGGTAAGAGGCCTGCTAAGAGACAGGTGCTTCCACGCATGCGCGTCCTGTTGCTAGGCAATGGGACGCTATTCCAAACCTCCGGCGGCGGCCGATGACAGCGCCGCCGCCTCTCTCCTCCTCATTGGCTGCCTGCACTATATAAGGCAGTTGCTGTCGTCCCACCTGTGCCAGAGTATTAGGTCTTCCTCCTGCTCCAGTGTTCCTGTGTGATTTGGCTTGTCTGACTACCTCTGATTTTCCAGTGCCCTTACTACCCGGATTGTTTGACTTCTCTTTTGTGCATTGTTGCTCCTGTTACTGACCCGGCATTGTCTGAACTCTCTCCTGTGTTCTCCCTTGTACCTGGTTGCCAGCATGTTACCAGATCAGCTCACTTGACTACTCTCATTCTGTGCCTCGCTATACGACTCAGTGAAGGACCGGGACCTGCGTGTCTCCTGTAGCGGAGCCCATACCTCCTTGCGGGGGTTCTTGGTGAAAACCAGGGGCACGTTAGATTCCGCACCTTCTACTTGAGTTGCGCCAACGTTAGAAGATACCCTACGCCTAATTTGTGACAGTGACACCATATTCAAATGGAAACGCTTCTTGATATCCGTATTTGTATACGGGTGTACGTGCGTGCAAGTTACGTCCGGTTTTTATTTTAAATGCAAGTTGCATTCACATTGCAATAGAAGATTAATCAGGACCATTATGAATAACAGGTACTAAATGTTAGTTCTACTGTCCTAAGAAACTGCGCTCAGTTATCTCTCCCCCCGGCCCCTGTGCTTTCTACACAAAGGGCTCTGCAAGAATCTTGCACATTTGTACTGGTGCAGAGGTGGATTGAGAACAAGGCAAGTTACCCCAAACATTATACCAATAGTGCCCTGGCCGCATCAAGTTTCTCAGATATGATGATTAAAACAGCCCAGAGGCGTTCACATAACTATATATCACACAGTGGTATAATCACAGCTAGAAGTGCCCCATAATTACATAAATACCATAAAGGTGCCCACTATTTACCACTCACAGATGCCCATATATTATTTTCTCACTTCCTTCCCTCCAGCACTGGCAGGGCTGCCAGCACAAATATGATTTGCATTTCTTTTAAATGTCTGAAGAACTCTGTTTACTACATTTAAAGTTGTACACTGCACTTTGCCATATTTCTATTAAAGTCATTCCTACATCTTTGGTCACTGACACTAATATAACACTGAGAATATTGGTCACAATTCTGGTATGTTCTGTTGGGCAGTTTTTGTCCAATCCATGACGTATTACATAGGTGTGACTCTCATGTCCTGCCTATGGTTTAGTAAAACTAATTGTTATATAATGTTACATGTGTAATTGTCAGACAGGTTCTCGACAACCCAGAGACATGTGTTGAAAATCAGGACCGATTCCCTGGAAGGGATAAAAATGCCTACGTCTGGACGTACCTTAAGAGAGTTATTTAACTTGGTTGAACAGTGGATCAGATTTATATAAAATGTTTCTTTTAATGGTTAAACAGCTGAAGATGGGGCCAATACCAGGCTGCTTATGCACCCATGTGGTACATGTAGTTATTGCATGTTACATAATATTGCACTGTAGTTACCAGTTAGACAGCTGGATGATTGTGGCTCTCCAGTTACTGTGGAACTATAAGTCCCAGCACACTATACCAGTGTTTTACTCATTAAGGAAAAATAAAATAAAGGAAGTAACAGAAGAAGAGTATCTACTGTATATTCCCAGGTCACAACTGATATATTTTAATTTTCTGTCTTGTTTTTGTGCTGGGCAACCAATGAGTATAGAGCACACAAATAATAAAGGGACATTATTTTATGTGAAACAAAGATTGTGTTCTGTAGAGATGAAACATCTAAATTGTTGCTTATTAAAGACAAGCAAATGGACTTATCTGTGTCCTCCGGGTGCTCTGGTTTCCTCCCACACTCCAAAAACATACTGGTAGGTTAATTGGCTGCTATCAAATTGACCCATGTGTGCGTGTGTGTATGTATGTGTTAGGGAATATAGACTGTAAGCCCCAATGGGGTAGGGACTGATGTGAGTGAGTTCTCTGTACAGCGCGGCGGAATCAGTGGCACTATATAAATAAATGGTGATGATGATGTGTTAACATGAATTTTTCTCAGCAACCACTAGGGGCGCTGATTGTTTGTAGTCTATGCAGCTGGTCCTATTACTGTGCAGATATACCTGGATTCAGACACACATAGGCTGTGCGTTACTACATGGAGGGGAGCACAATTCTGCAGAACAGGATGAGGGCATTGGGGTCTGCATCTGTGCACGGTGCAGACTGACAATCCTATGTGTGGAGAAGCTGCTGTCTGCAGAGCCATTTTAGTTGTTCAAAACAGCCTGAATGAACTTTGGAGGTGGCAATAATCAGATCTTAGAGTGATCTCACCCAACATTAGTGGTGGCAATAATCAGATCTCAGCCGCTACTGAGATGGGGCGCTCTTGGCTCCATCTCACACATTTCATCGCTGAAGTGATTTGATATGTGCATATAAACCAATATAAAATTGTGGCAACTGAAATACAGTTAATGCGGTAACTTCTTACGGCCTTGAGTTATTGAGGACGTGAAGGAGGTTTCAAAGTATTTTGATGACAAAAGAAAATGCTGCACTAGGGGAAGGTGTTAGTGGTCAGTTAGGATGGAGATGTGGGGACGTTTTTATTTTCTGCTGTCAGGGATCCTGACCAGGATATACGGTCACATGACTCTTCCCATAGTTCCTTAACCTGGGGAAGGGCACAAGTACATTCTGTGGGCACCACATGGGTGATATAATGAGCGGAGGGCACAGTGTTGGCACTTTTACTGGTGGGCACAGATCTGTGGAGACCACTGCTGGGTATCGTGTGAGGGGTACTCGTCAATTTAATGTGTGAACGGGTATTGGGGGGGACATTTCTCAGACAGTGATAATTCCTTTATGCACATTACAGAACATATTACACAATCTCCATCTATCCCCCATCACTAGCCACTCTCTACATATAATCCAGAACTAGCCCCTCTAAATATATTGTACATCTCTAGCCACTCTCTTCATCTATCCCCATCACTAGCCACTCTCTACTTATATCCTTCAGTACTAGCCACTCCCTTCATCTAGTCCTCATAACTAGCCACCCTCTCCATCTATCCCCATCACTAGCAACTCTCTACTTATATCCTTCAGTACTACCCACTCCCTTCATCTAGTCCTCATAACTAGCCACCCTCTCCATCTATCCCCATCACTAGCCACTCTCTACTTATATCCTTCAGTACTAGCCGTTCCCTTCATCTAGTCCTCATAACTAGCCACCCTCTCCATCTATCCCCCATCACTAGCCACTCTCTACATATCATTCAGAACTAGCCCCTCTAAATATATTGTACTTCTCTAGCCACTCTCTTCATCTATCCCCATCACTAGCTACTCTCTACTTATATCCTTCAGTACTAGCCGTTCCCTTCATCTAGTCCTTATAACTAGCCACTCTCTCCATCTATCCCCCATCACTAGCCACTCTCTACATATATCCTTCAGTACTAGCCGTTCCCTTCATCTAGTCCTCATAACTAGCCACTCTCTACATATATCCCTCATCACTGGCCACTCTATCCATCTATCCCCCATCAATAATCACTCTCTACATATATCCCTCATAACTAGTCAGTCTCTCCATAAATCCACCAGCACTAGCCACTCTCTAAATTTATCCTTCAGTATTAGCCCCTCTAAATATATTGTACATCACTAGCCACTCTCACCATCTATCCCACATAACAAGCCTCTCTCTACATATATTCCACAACCCTAGTCGCTCTCTACATATTGTATATCCCTGATCACTATTCGCTCTCTCTATCCCTCACAACTAACCACTCTCTCCATCTATCCCCCATCACTAGCCACTCTAAATATATTATACATCACTAGCCACCCTCTCCATCTATCCCCATCACTAGCCACTATCTACATATATCCTTCAGTGGTAGCCCCTCTAAATATATTATACATCACTAGCCATCCTCTCCATCTATCCCCCATCACTAGCCTCTCTCTTCATATAATCTTCATCACTAGCCACTCTCTCCATCTATCCCCCATCACTAGCCCCCCTAAATATACTATACATCACTGGCCACTCTCTCCATCTATCCCCCAGGACTAGCCTCTCTCTTCATATAATCTTCATCACTAGCCACTCTCTCCATCTATCCCCCATCACTAGCCCCCCTAAATATACTATACATCACTGGCCACTCTCTCCATCTATCCCCCAGGACTAGCCTCTCTCTTCATATAATCTTCATCACTAGCCACTCTCTCCATCTATCCCCCATCACTAGCCCCCCTAAATATACTATACATCACTGGCCACTCTCTCCATCTATCCCCCAGGACTAGCCTCTCTCTTCATATAATCTTCATCACTAGCCACTCTCTCTATATCTATCCCCCATCACAAGTCACTCTTTCAATCTATCCCCCATCACTCTCTACATATATTCCTCATCACTAGTCAGACTCTCAATCTATTTCCCATCACTAGCCACTGTCTACATATATCCATTACTAGCCACTATCTCTATCTGCACTAGTCACTCTCTCCATCTATCCCCATCACTAATCACTCTCTACATATATCCCTCATAACTATATACAAAAATTGAGTACATACACTTGCGCTTCCGTTCATGCCCATAGATGTTCATAAACCAAATGTGCTATTCATAATTGGATGGTATTCCTCGCTTAGGACTCAGATGTCATCATATGAAATGTGTACATGTATGGAAAAACACAAAAAAACATACAAGACCACATAGCGTATTATGTAAACATATGATCTAATACTTTCAAGTCCACCACCAGAATGATAGTATGTGTCAGAGTCCTAAGATATGTTGTTTTTCCTCACAGCACCACACTCGTGATATCTTCTCCTCAAAGCCCCTCTCGGGTATATGCTTACATCTCCATAGAATAATTTGCGCTTTTCAAATCCAACCTCCTCTTCCTCATACAAACAAATATGGAAAATGTCTCCAGAAGAGCGATGGGGCATGGAATATATAAAAAAAGCATACGAAGACAACTTCGTGCATTACCCCAAAATACACATTTAATATCAATGGAACAAATAAAAACAATAATAAAACTGGAAAGCACACATGTGCAAACGTATCCACATAATGATATAAAAGTCCCGTACCGGATGGCAATGTGTATACAGCCTGTGAAGGGATCCACTTATAGATGGTATTGCTGCAGCTTGGGATCCAAAACACAAGCACGTGTCACACTGGTCACTCGGTCTCTGGGAAAAGCCGCCAACGCGTTTCAACCCTGTCCGTCGTGGGTCTTTTTCAAGGCATACCATTAAAACCATACAGCCGCAATTTAAATAGTCACTCCTATTATCGGGATCCGCCCATAGTCCCTCCTCCGTTGACTCTTCTTCCGGAGGAAACAGTCCTCGAGTCAGAACGAGGTCTGATGTTCCACAACTTTATTGTTCCTGAATATACCCAAACAACTTTATTGTTCATGAACATACCCAATTCTCGGACAAATTCGTGGATCCCGTGGAAGAAAAAAAATAAATAAAAACATATGATACGATCAGTATTCATCTTAGCACAGATTACACATCTGAATCACAACTTATGACTAATATGTACATACTCCCTATCCACATAGGACTAAAAAACGGGGACCAACACCCTATAGATAATCATACACAACCCATCATAGAAACCATTTAATTTCAAAGTCTGTATTAAGACCTATAGGAGACAGAGCCTGTAAATTAAATATCCACCGCATTTCTGCCCTGGCTAAATTGCCAGCCAGATCCTTATTCCTCCAAGATGTTTCTATAACCTGAATGCCCCAAAATTGTTCTATTTGCTCAGGTTTGCACATGTGTTGATTTTTAAAATGTTGAGATACTGAATGTGTTTCTACCCCTTTCTTTATATTGTAAATATGCTCTCTTAACCTTATTTTCAGGGGGCGGGTGGTCTTCCCCACATAAATTTTACCGCAACTACATCTCATTAAATAAATGACATTTCTTGTGTTGCATGTTATAAACTGATTAATTGAAAATTTATGTCCATTGATCTCCAGCTCCGTTGTCTTAGTACTGGAAGACTTGCATGTCCTACATGCTACACATGACCCACACCTATGGAAGCCCACTGTTCTAATTGACTTCCTGGTTTCTTCCTCTAAACAGCTTCTTACCACCTTATCTCTAATATTGGGGGCCTTCTTATACACGAAAACAGGTTTATCAGGGATCACTCCACCAATGGTCTCATCCATTTTTAAAAGGCCCCAACTTTTCCTAAAAATCTTTTCCATATGACCATGGTCATCGGAAAATTCAGATACAAAGGCCCATTCAAACTTCTTAGTCTCTTTACTTTCCCTCTTTTTGTCTATAATCAAGGTTTCTCTGTCTAATTGAAGGGCAATCTCTTCAGCTTTAGCCAAACTCTCCATACTATAACCCTTCTTTACAAAGGACTCCTTCATTACACTAATTTGCTCCTTACAGATGGCCTTCTCGGAACAATTTCTCCTCAATCTTGTCATCTGTCCTAATGGGATATTATCTAACCACTTAGAGTGGTGATTACTATCCCTTTGAATATAATTCCAAGTATCCGTTGGTTTCCTATAGGACATCGTCTGTATCAGATCATTCTCCACATATACAGTGACATCCAGAAAATTTACCTTTGAATTACTGATCTCAAATGTCAAATCAATATTAACCTTATTGTTATTCAAATGATTACAGAAGTTTCTGAGTTCTTCCTCAGGCCCCCTCCATATAAAAAAGATGTCATCAATGTATCGGTACCAGGACACCAGGCCTGCCCCAAAATCATGGCCCGTCCATACGCAAGAATCCTCCCACTGGGCCATGAAGATGTTCGCGTAACTGGGGGCAAACCTGGTGCCCATGGCAGTACCGACACATTGAGCATAAAAATGGTCTTTAAAACGAAAATAACTATGTGTGAGGATAAAATGTATCCCTTCAATCAAAAACTTCCTAAGGCCCTCTGTATATTCTGATGTTTCTAATGCCTTTGATATCGCCGCTAACCCCAAGTCATGTAAAATGACAGTGTACAAGGACTTAACGTCCGCTGTCACAAATATCATATCTGATTGCCATTTGATTTGGGATATCTTTTGTAAGAAACTCTTCGTGTCCTTTAAATATGATTTGGACCTCTGAGCTAAGGGCTGTAGATAATGATCGATAATTAGGGATAAGTTTACCGTAACTGAACCTGTCCCCGAGACTATCGGTCTACCTGGGGGTTCCTGTAAGTTCTTATGAACCTTCGGCAAAGTGTAAAACACCGGTGTTCTAGGGAATGGAATAATCACAAAATCAATGATGTCACTATCCAAGACACCCTCTTCCACGTACTTAACTATCAATTCCCTCAATTCCTTAATGATAGATTCTGTAGGGTCATTCTTTAATTTTTTGTAGGTAGATCCTGAATTTAACTGTTCAAGAATCTCCCGGACGTAATACTCAACATCCATGACCACTACCGACCCTCCCTTATCGGCAGGCTTAATAACCACTTGTTTGTTCTTTCTAAGATTCTCCAAAGCTTTCCGTTCCCTAAAAGTTAAATTCTGTTGATTAGAGCCACCCCAATTTTTTCTTCTTCTAACTTTTTTGATTTCCTCTGTCACGATCTTATTAAAGGAATCAATAAAGTTCCCTTTGATGTATGAAGGGAAGAAAGTAGATTTCTTCTTAAATCTATGATTGGTATCCACTTCCACCACATCTTCCTCCCCACTTTGTTGTCCTTTCATCATAAAAAACTTTTTGATAGTAATTTTTCTTATGAATTTTTGCAGATCTACAAACATATTGAATTTGTCCATCCTGTGTGTAGGTGCAAATTTCAAGCCCCTTTCCAGGACTGACAGTTCTTCCTTCGTCAGAGGAACAGAACTCAAATTAATAACCTTAGATGAGGTAGAACTTTCCGGGTCACAAACTGAGGGATCATTCCCCGTGTCACTGACCACCCCAATCTTTTTTCCTCTTTTCCCCTTCCTCTTCTTACCCCCCTTTTTGCCTCTTGTGGTGTCCTGGTACCGATACATTGATGACATCTTTTTTATATGGAGGGGGCCTGAGGAAGAACTCAGAAACTTCTGTAATCATTTGAATAACAATAAGGTTAATATTGATTTGACATTTGAGATCAGTAATTCAAAGGTAAATTTTCTGGATGTCACTGTATATGTGGAGAATGATCTGATACAGACGATGTCCTATAGGAAACCAACGGATACTTGGAATTATATTCAAAGGGATAGTAATCACCACTCTAAGTGGTTAGATAATATCCCATTAGGACAGATGACAAGATTGAGGAGAAATTGTTCCGAGAAGGCCATCTGTAAGGAGCAAATTAGTGTAATGAAGGAGTCCTTTGTAAAGAAGGGTTATAGTATGGAGAGTTTGGCTAAAGCTGAAGAGATTGCCCTTCAATTAGACAGAGAAACCTTGATTATAGACAAAAAGAGGGAAAGTAAAGAGACTAAGAAGTTTGAATGGGCCTTTGTATCTGAATTTTCCGATGACCATGGTCATATGGAAAAGATTTTTAGGAAAAGTTGGGGCCTTTTAAAAATGGATGAGACCATTGGTGGAGTGATCCCTGATAAACCTGTTTTCGTGTATAAGAAGGCCCCCAATATTAGAGATAAGGTGGTAAGAAGCTGTTTAGAGGAAGAAACCAGGAAGTCAATTAGAACAGTGGGCTTCCATAGGTGTGGGTCATGTGTAGCATGTAGGACATGCAAGTCTTCCAGTACTAAGACAACGGAGCTGGAGATCAATGGACATAAATTTTCAATTAATCAGTTTATAACATGCAACACAAGAAATGTCATTTATTTAATGAGATGTAGTTGCGGTAAAATTTATGTGGGGAAGACCACCCGCCCCCTGAAAATAAGGTTAAGAGAGCATATTTACAATATAAAGAAAGGGGTAGAAACACATTCAGTATCTCAACATTTTAAAAATCAACACATGTGCAAACCTGAGCAAATAGAACAATTTTGGGGCATTCAGGTTATAGAAACATCTTGGAGGAATAAGGATCTGGCTGGCAATTTAGCCAGGGCAGAAATGCGGTGGATATTTAATTTACAGGCTCTGTCTCCTATAGGTCTTAATACAGACTTTGAAATTAAATGGTTTCTATGATGGGTTGTGTATGATTATCTATAGGGTGTTGGTCCCCGTTTTTTAGTCCTATGTGGATAGGGAGTATGTACATATTAGTCATAAGTTGTGATTCAGATGTGTAATCTGTGCTAAGATGAATACTGATCGTATCATATGTTTTTATTTATTTTTTTTCTTCCACGGGATCCACGAATTTGTCCGAGAATTGGGTATGTTCATGAACAATAAAGTTGTTTGGGTATATTCAGGAACAATAAAGTTGTGGAACATCAGACCTCGTTCTGACTCGAGGACTGTTTCCTCCGGAAGAAGAGTCAACGGAGGAGGGACTATGGGCGGATCCCGATAATAGGAGTGACTATTTAAATTGCGGCTGTATGGTTTTAATGGTATGCCTTGAAAAAGACCCACGACGGACAGGGTTGAAACGCGTTGGCGGCTTTTCCCAGAGACCGAGTGACCAGTGTGACACGTGCTTGTGTTTTGGATCCCAAGCTGCAGCAATACCATCTATAAGTGGATCCCTTCACAGGCTGTATACACATTGCCATCCGGTACGGGACTTTTATATCATTATGTGGATACGTTTGCACATGTGTGCTTTCCAGTTTTATTATTGTTTTTATTTGTTCCATTGATATTAAATGTGTATTTTGGGGTAATGCACGAAGTTGTCTTCGTATGCTTTTTTTATATATTCCATGCCCCATCGCTCTTCTGGAGACATTTTCCATATTTGTTTGTATGAGGAAGAGGAGGTTGGATTTGAAAAGCGCAAATTATTCTATGGAGATGTAAGCATATACCCGAGAGGGGCTTTGAGGAGAAGATATCACGAGTGTGGTGCTGTGAGGAAAAACAACATATCTTAGGACTCTGACACATACTATCATTCTGGTGGTGGACTTGAAAGTATTAGATCATATGTTTACATAATACGCTATGTGGTCTTGTATGTTTTTTTGTGTTTTTCCATACATGTACACATTTCATATGATGACATCTGAGTCCTAAGCGAGGAATACCATCCAATTATGAATAGCACATTTGGTTTATGAACATCTATGGGCATGAACGGAAGCGCAAGTGTATGTACTCAATTTTTGTATATGTCTATGTGATTTTGAATTAGTTGTGGAAATTCTAGAGTACACACGCGGCTGCATGCCGAAGTGGAGCGCCTGATAGAATTGATTATCTATTCTATATATCCCTCATAACTAGCCACTCTCTCCATACATCCACCAGCACTAGCTACTCTCTCCATTTATCCTTCAGCACTAGCCACTCTCTGCATATATCCTTCAGTACTAGTTCCTCTAAATATATTGTACATCACTGGCCACTCTCTCCATCTATCCCCCATCACTAGCCACACTCTACATATATTCTTCAGTAGTAACCCCTCTAAATATATTGTACATCACTAGCCATCCTCTCCATCTATCCCCATCACTAGCCCCTCTATATTATACATCACTGGCCACTCTCTCCATCTATCTCCCATCACTAGCCACGCTCTACTTATATCCTTCAGTACTAGCCTTTCCCTTCATCTATTCTTCATAACTAGCCACTCTCGACATATAGCCCCCATCACTAGCCACTCTCTACATATATTCTTCATCACTAGCCGTTCTCTCTATCTCTTATCACTAGCCACTATCTCCATCTATCCCACATCACTAGCTACTCTCTCCATTTATCCCCTATCACTAGCCACTGTCTCCATATATCCCTCATAACTCTCCATATAGCCTTCATGACTGACCGCTCTCTACATGTATCCCCCATTACTAACCACTCTCCATAAATGGTGATGATATATATGTCATCACTAGCCGCTCTCCACACACTGTCAATCTATCGTCATCACTACTCAATCTTTCCATCTATCCCCCATCAGTAGCTACACTCTCCATAAATCCATCAGCACTAGCCACTCTCTCTCTATATCCTTCACTAGCCACTCTCTATATTTATATCTGCCATCACTAGCCACTCTCTCCACCTATCCCTAATCATAAGCCACTCTCTCTACGTCTATCCCTCATCACAAGCCGCTCTCTCTACGTCTTTCCCTCATCACAAGCCGCTCTCTCCATTTTTCTCCCATTAGTAGGCGATTTCTACATCTATCTCCCATCACTACTTTATCCATCATTAACCAATTAACCACTCTCTTCATCTCTACCCCATCACTGGCCGGTCTGCTCATTAACCCTCCATAACTAGCCGCTCTCAACATCTACTATTACTAGCCACTCTATGCATCTATCACTAACACAGTGTACAGTCTTCTCCTGTATCCCCCGCACTCTCCCTATGAGACATCCTCCTCCTGTATCCCCTGCACCCTCCCTGAGAAATCCTCCTCCTGTATCCCCTGCACTCTCCCTATGAGACATCCTTCCCCTGTATCCCCTGCACTCTCCCTATGAGACATCCTTCCCCTGTATCCCCTGCACTCTCCCTATGAGACATCCTCCTCCTGTATCCCCTGCACTCTCCCTATGAGACATCCTCCTCCTGTATACCCTGCACCCTCCCTATGAGACATCCTCCTCCTGTATCCCCTGCACTCTCCCTATGAGACATCCTTCCCCTGTATCCCCTGCACTCTCCCTATGAGACATCCTCCTCCTGTATCTCCTGCACTCTCCCTATGAGACATCCTTCCCCTGTATCCCCTGCACTCTCCCTATGAGACATCCTTCCCCTGTATCCCCTGCACTCTCCCTATGAGACATCCTTCCCCTGTATCCCCTGCACTCTCCCTATGAGACATCCTCCTCCTGTATCCCCTGCACTCTCCCTATGAGACATCCTCCTCCTGTATCCCCTGCACTCTCCCTATGAGACATCCTTCCCCTGTATCCCCTGCACTCTCCCTATGAGACATCCTTCCCCTGTATCCCCTGCACTCTCCCTATGAGACATCCTCCTCCTGTATACCCTGCACCCTCCCTATGAGACATCCTCCTCCTGTATCCCCTGCACTCTCCCTATGAGACATCCTCCTCCTGTATCCCCTGCACTCTCCCTATGAGACATCCTCCTCCTGTATCCCCTGCACTCTCCCTATGAGACATCCTTCCCCTGTATCCCCTGCACTCTCCCTATGAGACATCCTCCTCCTGTATCCCCTGCACTCTCCCTATGAGACATCCTCCTCCTGTATCTCCTGCACTCTCCCTACAAGACAACCTCCTCCTGTATCCCCTGCACTCTCCTTATGAGACATCCTTCCCCTGTATCCCCTGCACTCTCCCTATGAGACATCCTTCCCCTGTATCCCCTGCACTCTCCCTATGAGACATCCTCCTCCTGTATCCCCTGCACTCTCCCTATGAGACATCCTCCTCCTGTATCTCCTGCACTCTCCCTACAAGACAACCTCCTCCTGTATCCCCTGCACTCTCCTTATGAGACATCCTTCCCCTGTATCCCCTGCACTCTCCTTATGAGACATCCTTCCCCTGTATCCCCTGCACTCTCCCTATAAGACATCCTTCCCCTGTATCCCCTGCACTCTCCCTATGAGACATCCTTCCCCTGTATCCCCTGCACTCTCCCTATGAGACATCCTTCCCCTGTATCCCCTGCACTCTCCCTATGAGACATCCTCCTCCTGTATCCCCTGCACTCTCCCTATGAGACATCCTCCTCCTGTATCCCCTGCACTCTCCCTATGAGACATCCTTCCCCTGTATCCCCTGCACTCTCCCTATAGGACATCCTCCTCCTGTATCCCCCGCACTCTCCCTATGAGACATCCTCCTCCTGTATCCCCTGCACTCTCCCTATGAGACATCCTCCTCCTGTATCCCCTGCACTCTCCCTATGAGACATCCTCCTCCTGTATCCCCTGCACTCTCCTTATGAGACATCCTCCTCCTGTATCTCCTGCACTCTCCCTATGAGACATCCTCCTCCTGTATCCCCTGCACTCTCCCTATGAGACATCCTCCTCCTGTATCCCCTGCACTCTCCCTATGAGACATCCTCCTCCTGTATCCCCTGCACTCTCCCTATGAGACATCCTCCTCCTGTATCCCCTGCACTCTCCCTATGAGACATCCTTCTCCTGTATCCCCTGCACTCTCCCTATGAGACATCCTTCTCCTGTATCACCTGCACTCTCCCTATGAGACATCCTTCCCCTGTATCCCCTGCACCCTCCCTGAGACATTCTCCTCCTGTATCCCCTGCACTCTCCCTATGAGACATCCTCCTCCTGTATCCCCTGCACTCTCCCTATGAGACATCCTCCTCCTGTATCACCTGCACTCTCCCTATGAGACATCCTTCTCCTGTATCCCCTGCACTCTCCTTATGAGACATCCTTCCCCTGTATCCCCTGCACCCTCCCTGAGACATCCTCCTCCTGTATCCCCTGCACTCTCCCTATGAGACATCCTCCTCCTGTATCCCCTGCACTCTCCTTATGAGACATCCTTCTCCTGTATCCCCTGCACTCTCCCTATGAGACATCCTTCTCCTGTATCCCCCGCACTCTCCCTATGAGACATCCTCCTCCTGTATCCCCTGCACTCTCCCTATGAGACATCTTCCTCCTGTATCCCCCGCACTCTCCCTACAAGACAACCTTCTCCTGTTCTCTCCCTATGAGACATCCTTCCCCTGTATCCCCTGCACTCTCCCTATGAGACATCCTCCTTCTGTATCCCCTGCACTCTCCTTATGAGACATCCTTCTCCTGTATCCCCTGAACTCTCCTTATGAGACATCCTCCTCCTGTATCCCCTGCACTCTCCGTATGAGACATCCTCCTCCTGTATCCCCTGAACTCTCCTTATGAGACATCCTCCTCCTGTATCCCCTGCACTCTCCTTATGAGACATCCTCTCCTGTATCCCCTGCACTCTCCCTATGAGACATCCTCCTCCTCTATCCCCTGCACTCTCCCTATGAGACAGCCCCCCCAGTATTAGACATCCTCCCCAGTATTAGACAGCCTCCCCCATATTAGACATTCTCCTCCTGTATCCCCTGCACTCTCCCTACAAGACAACCTTCTCCTGTTCTCTCCCTATGAGACATCCTTCCCCTGTATCCCCTGCACTCTCCTTATGAGACATCCTCCTCCTGTATCCCCTGCACTCTCCTTATGAGACATCCTCCTCTTGTATCCCCTGCACTCTCCTTATGAGACATCCTCCCCAGTATTAGACATCCTCCTCAGTATTAGACATCCTCCCAGTATTATCAATCCTCCCCATATTAGACATCCTCCCCCAGTATTAGACATCCTCCCCATATTAGACATCCTCCCAGTATTAGACACCCTCCCAGTATTAGACACCCTCCCAGTATTAGACAGCCCCCATCCCTGGCTCCAGTATCTCCTCCCCCGGCTCAGTAGATCACAGCCCCCCTCTCCCTCCTCCTCCCCCCCAGCCGGGTGTGACGGAGCCCGCAGGATCCTCTGTGTCTCCCCATCCAGCTCTCTCACCCTCTTCTCCTCAGGACATGGCGGGCGGGGCCGGGTGGCGGGTGACCCGGCGGGCTCCGGGATGTGCTCGGTGCGGCCCGAGGCCCTGATCTCGTCCGGTGACCGTGTGACCCGGCGGGTGTGAGGATGTCGGGTGAGGTCCGCCTGCGGCAGCTGGAGCAGTTGGTGCTGGAGCGGCCGGGCCGCGGGGCCGGGGGATGTATGAGTGTGGAGACCCTGCTGGACTCACTGCTCTGCCTGTACGATGAGTGCTGCGGCTGCCCGCTGCGCCGGGACAAGAACATCCACGACTACATCGAGTGGGGTGAGTGACCCGAGGGGGCTGTCAGGGGTGACAGGTCTGGGGGCTCTGTTATATGGGGGGTACTGCTGAGGAGATGTGACTGGGGGCATTACTAGGGTATAGGGGGTCACTGTTATATGTGGGGGGTACTGCTGAGGAGATATTACTGGGGTACAGGGGTCCCTGCTATATGGGGGTACACTGCTGAGGAGATATGACTGCGTGGTACTACTGGGGTACAGGGTCCCTGCTATATGTGGGGTACACTGCTGATTAGATGTAACTGGGGGCATTACTGGGGTACAGGGTCACTGTTATATGTGGGGTACTCTGCTGAGGAGATGTGACTGGGGGGCATTACTGGGGTACAGGGTCACTGTTATATGTGGGGTACTCTGCTGAGATGTGACTGGGGGGCATTACTGGAGTACAGGGGTTCCTGTTGCTCGGGGGGGCACTACTGAGATGTTACTGGGGGCATTACTGGGGTACAGGGTTCCCTCAGATGGGGCACTGCTGAGGAGATGTAACTGGGGGGCATTACTGGGGTACAGGGCTCACTGTTATATGTGGGGTACAATACTGGTGAGGTGTGACCGGGGGGCACTACTGGGGTACAGGGGTCCCTCATAGATGGGGCAGTGCTGAGAAGATGTAACTGGGGGTTACAGCATCATTACTGGGGTACAGGGTTCCCTCATAGATGGGGCAGTGCTGAGGAGATGTAACTGGGGGTTACAGCAGCATTACTGGGGTACAGGGTTCCCTCATAGATGGGGCACTGCTAAGGAGATGTAACTGGGGGGTTACAGTGTCACTACTGGGGTACCAGGATCCCTGTTGTAGCTGGGGGCAGTGACCACCCTAGAGGAGATGTATCTGGGGGGAGTTCGTGTCATTACTGGGGTATAGGGTTCACTTATAGGTGTAGGGGGCAGTGACCATCATGGGGGACATTACTGTTGAGGGGATGTTACTGGTGGTAAGGGTATATGGTCCAGTTTGCAGGGCCCCCTTTGTAAGGAGGCAGTGTGACTGATCGTGTTATTACCAGAGACATTTCTTGGAGAAACTGATATGACTTTGTGTACAATGACTTTTTGAGGCACACTGGTCTAGTGAGGTACCAGCTTTAATTCAAATTGCATGGCCCAATTATTGGGCCATGCAATAGAATTTCTGGGTGACTCCGGATTATAACTTAATGGCAGTATGCGCTGTCGTTACTGGGGGATATGACTGGATTGGAGAGGTAGTGATATGGGGGGAGGGGGATACGGTGACATCTGTGGCCAAAGGGACAATGGTAAAGAACCATGACAGGACATTTCAGTCACACTTCCTGGGATACCATAGTTATACGAGTGCCAGGGTACAGTGGTATAATGTGGGTGACACAGGGCTGAGGACACTCGGGATGAGATTTGCTGTCACCCAAACATAGAGGTTATATGGACATGACACCGAGGGACGTGGTGGGCTGTACAGTTATTACAGTGGTTTGACAGGAACGGTGTAGACTGGTTGACAATACAGATCTGCAACTAACTGAGGCTCAATTACTCACTGTTGTGTATATGCTGGTTCTAGTATGAAGACTTGTGTGATGTGACTATATATATATATATATATATATATATATCTCCAGGTTGTCCATTATAACTGCGAGTAAGTAAGGTGGAACGCTGGGATTGAGGCAACATATGGTCCAAGAATTCCTGGCCAGTGTCACTGGGCACTTTAATGTAATGGGGTCTATTGAACTGGACACCCTGGGGGGACATTTCCAAAAGTCAATACAAGGAGAAATGTCTGGAAACAGAGAAAAAAAAATAGTTTGTTAAAGTGCAGTTTATTTGGAATAATAAAAAAGTGAACCCCCCCCCCTCCCCCACCTCTTTCCAAAGTTACATTTTTTCTGCAGGTAAATTGTCTGGAATTTTTTAAACAAAGTCTTTTCTTTTTTTTTTATTACTGTACAAGACCAGTGCACAGATAACACTCAGCCAGTACATGACATTGTGCAGATCCAGGAGGGTGTTTAAATGTGAACTTGATACGTTTAATGACAAAGTCCTGCAGGATCACAACCCAATTTTCCAAATCTGCACCATTTATGGCGGGCTGTATCTTACAGGCTTTTTAGTTGAGACGCTTCTGTGGGCATTAATGATGTCATTATGGATGTTTAGTTGTATAGTCCTTAATGGTGTATAGGTCAGTGGTGGCAAATAAAACATGATCTGTATGTATTATCTTGCAAACCATTGCGAATGCTGTTTATTTCCCTTGTACATGCATTGGATGGCTGTGCTGTTACTACCAGCAGTATACTTTGCAGCAATAAGCTCACCGGTAGAATCATACATTGCATCATTGAAATATGACTTCTCTTTTTTTATCCTCTGTGTGCGGAGATACGGAAAAATATAACTGAATCTCCAAGGTCACGGCTAGGTGGAACTGGGTTGCAGTATGTCTCTTATTTTCTCTACTGATCCAGGTTTCTAACTGCATGGTCCTGCGACTCCTCAAGCTGTCTGAGATGTTTAGCTGACGAAATCATTAGTCCTAGCCCTGTGCAGGGGGTGTCAGCCGCGGGTCGGAGACCCAGTTTGTGTTGATGGCAGTAAAAAATATTGTTTTATGTGAAAAGCAGTAGATTTTATATATGTTTTCTTGTGATTGGCGATGGCAGTGAGTAAGGAGAGGCTCAGCGTGGCTCCTATTCTCTATATGATGTCACTGCTATTTCCTGTATTCCCTACTTTGATCTAAAGTGACCAGATCTACATAATGAGAGGGGCTTTGTGTGAGTGTAAGTGGCGTTATCAGCTCCAACAGATGTCCAGTCTACTGTACATGGTGTCACAGAAGGACACAGCAGACTGGTGATCTGTGAATTCACCGGTGGTATACTCTGCCAGCGCTGGACTTAGCAGCTGGTTACAGGGGGCTTCAGATAACCCCCCCGGTACCTTATGTCACTGGACGGTAGCATGACAGTGGGTCAATATACAAGTGTCAGCACCGTGTTCATTGTTTTGTTGTTCTCAAACTTCCCAGAGCCTCCTATAGACGTGGCTTTGGATATGTAAACATTGCTGTTTTGAATGCATTGTTTATTGGTCTAGTCTGACGTTCTATCACCCATGTGAGACCTTGTATTATAATTCTGTAAAAAAGTGTTTTTATTAGGTTACAACAGACGGGATTCAATTATTCTTTTATTTTGAATTCTTAGCACCTGTTATTTATTCTTTATTATAATTTATATAGCGGTAACCTATTGCACAGTGCTTTACAGAAGACGTTTCATCATCATCATCATCACCATTTATTTATATAGCACCACTGATTCTTCAGCGCTGTACAGAGAACTCACTCACATCAGTCCCTGCCCCATTGGAGCTTACAGTCTAAATTCCCTAACACACACACACACACACACACACACACACACACACACACACACACACACACACACACACACACACACACACACACACACACACAGAGACTAGGGTCAATTTTGATAGCAGCCAATTAACCTACCAGTATGTTTTTTGGAGTGTGGGAGGAAACCGGAGCACCCGGAGGAAACCCACGCAAACACAGGGAGAACATACAAACTCCTCACAGATAAGGCCATGGTCAAATCATGACCCCAGCGCTGTGTGGCAGAAGTGCTAACCACTGAGCCACCGTGCTGCCCAGCTGGTATCGATCCTTGCCCACGGTTTAGCGTACATTTCCAAACGCTGACATTCAGCCTAAGATTGTTTTTTATTTTATGGACTGTGGGAGGAAACTCGGAGCACTCAGAGGAAACCCACGCAAACACGGAGAGAACATACAAAGTCCCCCACACATAGCGCCCTATTTGATCTTCAAACCTAAACACAGGTTGATTTTAATAAAAATGTCTGGACCTTGCACTGATTGGCCACACTAATCTTACCATGTGCAACTAGGTTAAGATTTGGAGGTATATTTACTAAACTGCGGGTTTGAAAAAGGTGGAGATGTTGCCTATAGCAACCAATCAGATTCTAGCTGTCATTTTGTAGAATGTACTAAGTAAATGAGAACTAGAATCTGATTGGTTGCTATAGGCAACATCTCATCTCTTTCAAACCTGCAGTTTAGTAGATCTAGCCCTTGGAGTCTGTAAAGGTCTTTAAGCTCTAATACTTTTTCGACACCAAAACTATGAATATATGTATGCATTAAAAAATGTGTAAGTAAAAGTTTTGGAGAGATAGAAGTCCGTACAATTGCAGGAATGGGAAACTACAAGTCCTTGGACTTATCACTTGCCTGTATCACTTGTACCTCTGTCTCATATTGTACGTCCTCTCCGTGAAAGCAATACTTTATGTATATGCACTATAAAGGTGTGAGCGTAATTTCATTTTAAAATAAACTGCGTCTTTTAAATATTGCCACAAATACCAAACTTCCTGCTTGTTAAATGACCAAACAATGTGGTAAATGTAAATGTAAAAAAAAAAATGTTTTCTGAGAAATTGCTGCATCATTTTTGGAGATATTACCACAGGATTTTATTTTTTAAAATACTACTAAGACGTGTTTTGCATGTTCTACAAAGCTGCTTGTTTGTCAGATAGTTCAGTGAATCAAGCGGGGGGAAAAATAAGTGATTTGGAATTAGCTCCTGTTTTATAGATTTGGGAGTTTTCTCTGCTTGAAGCTGGGTGGTAAATTCAGAGACTGAGTCTGTGTTTTGGAAAATACTTTAGAGGCTTGTTCACAACTATCCCCCTTTTTTTTTTTTTTTTTTTTTTTTAACTTTTCACGTGTTAATATACATATAATAAGCACAATAAAAAATAGGAGAAAATAAAAGCCGGTGGCGCCATTCCCACCATTGAGTCCTAAAATGTTAGACCGTGGCACAGCCTGTACCTCATCCGTCAACGAGCGCTGTCCGTACACGAGGTTGTATTGGTGTAGGCGCACGGAGAATGCGTTTACTCATTTTCCTGACGCAGATTTGTCAACAAGCCCTAGACGTCGTGAAAAATAAACTGTAATTATGGAATAAACACAAAACATTTATTTGAAAAATAATTAGACTTGTGGCAGGTGATTCTGTTTGCCAATCTTTTTTAGTTATTGTGTTAGCTGGTACTTTAGTACTTTCTATCCGTTTTGATGTTAAAGTTATACCCTCAGACATCCTTAATATCTTTGCTTGGGCAGCACGGTGGCTTAGTGGTTAGCACTTCTGCCTCACAGCACTGGGGTCATGAGTTCGATTCCTGACCATGGCCTTATCTGTGTGGAGTTTGTATGTTCTCCCTGTGTTTGCGTGGGTTTCCTCCGGGTGCTCCGGTTTCCTCCCACCCTTCAAAACCATACAAGTAGGTTAATTGGCTGCTATTAAATTAAGTTGCCCTTAGGCTTTCTCGGTCTATGTGTGTGTAAGTTAGGGGGTTTAGACTGTAAGCTCCAATGGGGCAGGGACTGATGTAAGTGAGTTCTCTGTACAGCGCTGCGGAGTTAGTGGCGCTATATAAATAGATGATGATGTTTGTACATACCCGCTTGCAACTTTCGTGGGGAAAAAATGTTCTGTATTTGTAGATAGAAACGTACTGTCCAATAAACGCTCATCTGATGTAACGGGTATCATTACAATGTGTCGTAAACCTTTTAAATTGCTGGGAGATCTGTAAAAAATCTGAAAAGAGAATATATAGTCTAAACAATATGTCACGTTATACTGTTGTCAGTCCTGCCGGCTGCTTCAGTACATCCCTCCGTGATGCCCCCTCATTATGCCAATGTCGTGCTGCCTGTAGGTGGTCGGGCCTGTAGTTGGGTCACATTGTGCCCTTAGGATGGGCTTTTCATTCGCACTAGCAGTGGGAGGAGGACGGGGAGATGGAGGGATGCTGCAGGGTAAACGGCCTGACGGCAGCAATGGAGTAGCCCAGGGCCGTGAGCGACTCAGCTTAGTAAGGCCTCCGAATCTGCACCGTCAACAGCACAGTTTGTGGAAGGGGGAGGGAGAAGCTCATTAATGCAGAACCCGTGTCTGTGTGTAACCTCTCTCTACCTCCTGAGAGGTCAGGAGAGCGCTGTGCCAGTCCTCGTCACACTGGCATTAACCTCCAAAGCGTCAACGTTCATCCTTCAGTCACCCGTTAACCTCTGTAGTATTGGTGAAGGACAGAGCGATCCAACCAGCGTTCAGCTCTTATCGGGGGGGTCTTCTCCGCTTCACCGACGCTTTACAGGGTTTGTCTGGTGATATCGGCTCAATTTCTGGACTGTGAGTGGGTTTTTTAACACCTATAATAAGGGTCGTAGAGCCGTTAAGCAACACACAATCATATTGCAAATTTCGCTGTGTTATTTTATTTTTTGTATCTTCCTATAGATCAACTGAATGGATATTATTGTAGGGACCGTAAAAAAATAGAAATCCTATTAAGAAAACCATCACGGGATAGTGCCAGGCTAGACCCCGAAACTCTTAGTGTGCGTTCTATAGATCGTTTCTTTCCACTCGTGAATATATTATGTTTATGTTATGAATGCTTAGTACGCTGATTCAATCCACATTATAAATGATAATGAACGCTGTGCTACCTATCCTGCATCTGCAATCACTTCATATTTTGCATAATCCACATTTTCTGAACCCCCCCCCCCCAAAAAAAAAAAAATTAAAGATTGACCTTTAAAGTTCCATGTATAAAGTTTTTTTTTACACATATGATTGATACACGGGTATTTTAAACTAACCTACATTCTGTTGTTTGAATGGTAGTTTACAATTCAGCTAAGTGACCTAGGATTGGGGGTGACATTCATGTAAATATGAGAGCATGGAGTGAGTAACTTCTGAATGATTTTCTGTGTCCAAAGAGCTGTTCTGAAATCTATGCTAAAAAACAGAATCATTCAGTTCAATCTCCTCCAAAATGTGTCCTATTTATATTTTTTGGGGGGTTTATTTCTGTTTACAACTGTGTTGGGAAAAATAAATAGAATTCAGTAGCCAGTTAGTCAGATCTTGGAACCAGCGGAATCTATTATCCAGGCAGGGCAGAGGCGCGTGGATTGACCCTAGCAGAAAACTGCTCCCAAAATACAGGCGCCAGTGGTCACAGTGGTTCTCCGTATATGTCCGTCCTTTTTTCTTTTAAAGGTCCTTTGTTGGCTGCTGGTATCCACAAGAACAATGAGCTTGAACTTGGAAGTGAACTAACTTTTCATAGGGACTGTCCCAGATTTGTCCCTGTTTTTCAGCCTTGAGTAACTGCACAGTTTAATTCCTATATACACACACACACTGTTTATTTGCAGGTGTTCACATATTACAGCCTGGATCCATTGTTTATCTAAGCTCCGTCACACCCATTATTTAGTCTTGACAGGTCGCTGACTGCCAGGAAGAGGCTCCGACTGCTACAGTATAAGCAGCACCAGCCGGCACGCCAGCTACAACACATGTAATATCCAGCTATATTTACAGCACAGTCAGCTCTAATAAACAGAGCCCTTGGTTCTGCTCCCTACTGAATGGAGGGATTATTGGCTAATGCACTACACAGGGTTACTGGGCCCAGCGCTCACAGGTCAGCAGATAATTGCAGGTAATGTTTTATTTCTGTCTGATGCGGAGAAAACAGCTGACGGGGTGTATTAATAATTCAGCAGTGTATCTGCATTATGAATGCATACATTTATATATAGATAGGTAATGGAGGACAGTTACCTGCCTATTAAAATGCAGATCTTCATTTTCTATCGATACCTTTGGAGCGATGGGTTGTGAATAATATTGCACAGTGTAAGAATAAGCTTAGTATGACTCAGTAGTATAGGATTTGAATGAAATGGTTTGAGTAGCTCGGTTATGTATAAACCATCATCATCAACATTTATTTATATAGCGCCAGCAAATTCCGTAGAGCTTTGCAATTGGGGCTAGTTGTGATCCCCACTAATGTGAATTGATCATTGGGAATCCAAAGTTAGATACACTCTTATAGTGTGTATCTAACAAACCATTAGATTTGCAATTTTACAAATCTAACAATAAAAAAAATAAAATGATATTTTGTTAAAGGTTTTAATGGGAAGTTTTACTCATACAGGGAAGGCGGCATTTTCACACGTGCGATGTTAATTGTAGCTTTCTCATTCTGTACATAGATCCTTATTTTCCTATTTGCATGCATTGATGTGAGTGGTAGCTGCCATGTTGATGTGAAGTATACTGTTCCGTAATTCACGAAGGCAACACATCATATAGAGTGCAATTACAGTGGTCATGTTTCACGCAAACTGTATACAGACTGTGGAGGAGCCCGTCCGCTGATCCCGGGATCCGTATATGCATGTGGTTATCAGACGGGAGATCAGTTCTGTCCTTCTTGACTAAATAGGGCACTGACGCGGCCGCTCAACGCTCAGGCAAAATGACCGTAACTCCTTGGGGGGGTATTCAATTGTTAGCGAGATTTATTTTTTTTTCCCCACCGTATAAAAAAAAAAATAATCTCCTGCAGGTTTATGCCGGCAATAGTGACCGTTTTGAGTTAGCGCAGTGGGAAATTCAATTGAAAAAGAGGGAACGCTGCCCCGTGCGTTAAACATTGTGTTTGCGAGATTTTAGGGGAGTGGAGTTTTTATGCGGTCATGTATAACACAATTAAAAGGTTTTACATACATTTCCATACATTAGATTGCATTACACATCGATAATATCTACATTACAGTACTTTCTTTTAGAATATTTTTTTATTGAACTATTTTTTACCATACAATCATCTATATCATGTCAAAACACATTACTACATTCATATTTGTACCAAAAACATACATAAATATAATTAATTAGTGATTTTATTTTTTATGTTTATTTTATTTCATTATTTTTTCACAAGAAAATCAACTTACACAAGTTAGGCATTAGTGATAAACATAAGTTTAACTTTTTTTTCTACATTTTTACATGATTTCAAATACTTCACAGAGGTTTTTTATTTTTTAACACACCCCAAAGAGGTGTGAGATAAAACAGCATATTTTTCTGTTTAACGCTCCTCGTTAAAAAACAATTGAATAGCTTTTAACGCGGCTGCCTCTCGCACACCCTATACTTTCAATAGACCTTCACCTGGAGCGCGAGAGGACCGTTTCATGAAAAAAAATGTAGCGTTAAAAATGGAATTGAACAGCGTTAAAATGACTTAACGCGCTCAAAAAGAAAATCTCGCTAACAATTGAATACCCCCCCCCCCCCCCTCCTTGTGTACAACCATGTTCTGAAGGATTATATAACTTTCTATCTTGAAGGGGGGGGGGGGGGGGTGTAGTGGAGAGAAGGAGTCCGACTGTTTACATCACATATGTTTTTTTTGTTTTGTTTTTTATTATTGTTTTGAAACTTTAGTTTTGCTCCATTGTCTGTAAACTGCATCACACACAACGCTCCCTTTATATAACAGCATCTCTGCCCTGCATAGTATTGTGAGTTTAGTGGTTTGTGTCACTGTAGTGGATTTAGTGTTTTGGATACTTTTTATGGTGAGTTTAGTGGAATGGGTGCTGGAGGCCACGGGCAGACACGGCTGTTTGTGCTTTGTGGTGTTGTGAGTTTAGTTTTGTGTTACTGTTGTGAGGTTTCATGTTTTGTTTTTTTGTTTTTTTTCTTTCTTTCTACTATGCAACAGTTTTTGTGTATGTGTGAAATAGTCTCATTTATTTGGTCCTTTAAAAGTTTCTCCAACATTCTTTAACAATAGTCTGTTAGTTTTGGCCGTTTGGTGTGTAACCGAGTGCAGGACATGTGTTGAGTGTAGTAGTATGTTGGACCCATCCAGAAGGATAGTATTGCCTTGTTCTTAGTGTGCGTAGCGTTATAAGCAGTGGTGTGTAAGCTTAGCGTCTTGCATTTGATGAACACTGGAACACTGCCTAATAAAATTACACACGCTGGTTCACGGTGCTCATACGTGGCCTATGTCAACACGTGAACATGGAGGGGGTGTAGTGCACACGTTTCCATAGTTTTATGTTTATAGTTTTTTTTTTTACTTAAACTCCTTTTACTGTGATAATACCTGACTCAAACTCTCACCTTTTATATCTGATCTACTTATACTTTCCATTTAAAACTTTTAAAGTAAATTGATTTCCTATCACATGATTGGGGGCACTAAGCAACCCCGCAAAACCGACTACTTATCCTTATCGTTGCCTATAATAACTTGGAAGCGTTTCCACCTTCTGGTCATACATTTTCTATGCATCCTTAAAAGGTCCAGACGACCCTCCCATATTACATTATGTACCCCCTCTTACAACAGTCAGACAGCGTATGACGTATAGCGAGGGATTTAAAGTGGACTTGGCGCGTACATGCCGTGAAGGCAGCCATTTTGAATGCTGAAACAATGTTTGGTGAGAGCGCAGCCTATCGATTCGATGAGCACCAATGACATCACTGAGGCCGCAATGATGTCATTAGTTTATTCAATCGATAGGTTGTGTAAATTGTTCATCCCTCAAAGTTACTGCTTTGCAAGGACCCTCCGCTACAGGGCTGGTACCTGACACTTGGGATTACTCGTCCAACGTCCGTTTACGGTAGCGATAATGTTTTTTGGCCAGCCGTACACCTGCTCGGGACCATTGTAAGTGGCTGCTCCGTGGTGATAAGTTGTACACGTTTCACAGGCTCCAGGGCAGAAATACAGAAAGCGCTGTTATTGTGTACTTGGCAGACTGACTGAACGTGCCAAGCCTTTGTTCTACCCTACTGCCTCGCTCTCCAAGTCCTCCTCTCACTTCTCCGTATGAGCTCAATCAAAATATTGTTTTGGCGGAGGAAGTGCAGAGGGGTGTCTTAAGAACTGTGTTGAAAGAAGTGGACGATTAGGGGGGGGACGGGGGGCGTTGGCGTTTAAACCAACAGTAGCACCAAATCTTAACTGCTGGCACTGGTTTATGTTGTGTGGTCGTTTCACACGGTGAGCAGGAATTCTTTACTAATCAGATTATCTTGATTATTTGACTTTTACGCAGAGCATGTTAACGTCCCTAAAAATGGGTTCTCAGCGTTTAAAGAGTTTATCAAGACTGCTTAAATTGGCCTTAACGGTGAAGTGATAGATCCACAATAGCGCACGTCGCCCTTGTTTAGAAACTGCGGCATCTGATAACAGAAGTATCATGTGGCTCCTTTTTAACGGGACCTGTCTTCTACACCTATCCTATCCCTCGTCGGTCGGTCACATACCGGCTGTGGGTTTTCTAGCCCAGTTTAGTAACAGAAAGCAGGCAGCTGATTTCTTGATAAGGAATTGCAGAGCATTTTTTGCACATAGCAACGTTTTGTGGAATGAGCCCCTTTGATTTGCTTTCACTGAAAGTGCGCTGAGTGCATCAGTCTCTTAGATTTATATTGTCATACAACGCAGATTACTATACACAACCACGAACGTGCACAATACTAATATAGCACGTGGATGCTTTATACATTTGAGAGACAGATGTTTATGGAGCCCATGGAGGGATTAATCCATGCAGATTTATACAGTAGGACAATATATCTCGCTCTTGCTCAGGTGGTTTGGGGTTGTCAAGCTCCTCCTCCCCCATGAAATTGTCATTTGCGTCAATGGCATGCGCACAGGGGAGGGGCCTTGACAACCCCACCCAAGCATCTCCTGCTTTGGACCATTAAACACAATTGGGGACCTGCCAAAGCACTGGATTGATGCAGTGTAGATAGAACATTTGATAGTTAATGGTTAGTTTTGCTGGGCCGTAATAGCGAGTTGACGTTGTGCGTTTGAAATTACATGGAATTTCCAGTATCATTGATACTTCTACCAGCAAGCTTTTCTGATTCACATCTCATCGTGCCAGGAACACTGGGCAGCCTCCATGATTTGGGTGACAGAACCACCTCACTCCTGTGTTCTGATTGGCTCTCCCTGCAGACAACCAGCTCGTGCAGACAATCGCAAAACATTATATAAAGGGTTGGAGCTGTAATCCGCACTTTAGAGACAGTTGTCAATTGACGCTCACCAGAGGTTCCAGACCGTGCTTCTCTAGCTGTCGTAGAACTACAAGTCTCAAGGGTGGCAGGGCATGCTGGGATATGTAGTGCCACTCTAAGAGAGCCACAGACTATCTGCTTTATAGCAAGCAACCACACGATTTGGTAATAATAATAAATAATGTCAGTAACACAGACTTTTTTTTCCTTGTAAACTGGAGAAAAACTTTGTTCAGTGTTTTTCCACTTTTTTATAGAAGGGAAAGGCCTTAGTACTAACCGGAAGGCTCTTTATTGAGCTTTTCCAGACCAACTAAAAAAGGAAAGTATCGGGGGGGGGAGGAGGAAATATTACGGGTGTTCCTGAAAACATGACAGTGTTAGAAGAAGATAACGCTCACCCAGCCCTGCAGGAAGTAACGTCTAAAATGACAGATGCTGCGAATCTCCAGCAGTTTGGCAGGAGGAGAATGCCTTTGTTGTGACTCTGGGAGCGGCCATTTTATGGGCTGACCCAATGTCCCCCAGTCATTCAGTGTGGGAACCGGTGACGTTATTGAGGCACGAGGCAAGAAATGTCTCTTGGTCCACCTCACAAAATGGCCGCCTCCACTGTGTGTCAGTAATGGGCACACAGTAAAAGAGATGCGGTGTTTGATGGTTGTGTGACTGATCCCATAGATATCTGTATGTACGTTGCATTTTGTTCTTCCCATTAATTAAGCCACTAAAGAGGGTATTCAATTGTCAGGGAGTTTTTGTTTTTTTCCCCCCCGCAGCGCAAAATAAAAAAATCTCCCGCGGGTTTTTGCCGGCAATAGCGACTGTTTTGAGTTGCCGCAGCGGGAAAACTGGTGCAATTCAATTGAAAAAGAGGAAACGCTGCCCCCGCACGTTAAACATTGTGTTTGTGAGTTTTTAGGGGAGTGAAGGGGAGTTTTAACGCGGTCATGTATAACACATACTTTTCCATACATTAGATTGCATTACACATTGATAATATCTACATTACAGTACTTTCTTTAGCATAGTTTTTAATTGAACTATTTTTTTTTTTACCATAGAATCATCTATACCATGTCAAAACACATTACTACATTCATATTTGTACAAAAAACATACATAAATATAATTAGTGATTATTTTTTTTATTATTTTTTTTAAAGTTAATTTTATTTCATTCTTTTTTCACAAGAAAATCAACTTGCACAAGTTAGGCATTAGTGATAAACATAAGTTTAACTTTTTTTTTTTTTCCACATTATTGCATGATTTCAAGGAGGTGCGAGATAACACAGTATATTTTCCTGTTTAACGCGCCGCGTAAAAAAAAACAATTGAATAGTTTTTAACGCGGCTGCCTCTCTCGCACACCCTATACTTTCAATAGACCTATTACTGGAGCGCAAGAGGACCGTTTCATGAAAAAAGAACTGAGCATTAAAAATGGAATTGAATCGCGGATAAAAATAACGCGCTCGAAAATTATAAAAAAACACCGTTAAAATGACTTAACGCGGATAAAAAGATAAAAATTGTTGACAATTGAATACCCCCCTAAGTGGCAGTGTTCCATTGGTGTATTTGGATAATACTTCATGTTACCTGACGTGAGCAAGCATTGCAGATTTATTTACAGAACGGATTATGTATATTTGCTTTACTGGCCACAGTGAAATGAAAAAATAAATAAACGATCTGTATGAACTAGATATTTTCCCCTCTGGACTTCAGTTTTTAGTGGTGCTTTTGGCTTAATTACTTCTAAACTAATCATTGTTTATACTAATTTCCAGCTGTATTCTGTGGTAACTGCTTGTTTTGTGTCCTGCGATGTCGGCCATTTTGAAGACCGAACCAATGTTCATGTGAAAGTATCCTGACACTCCTGGGGCATTAAGCACATAGATCTTTTTACTGCTGTTGGCAATGTCTAACACAAGAAGCAGGATCTGGGCAGTAGCTGCCTCCAGTACAGTCCTGTCAATGTGGTAGGATTCTTACATATTTCGTAAACCACAAAAGTCAAAATGGATTTTTTTTTTTCAAATAAACCATGAAGGTAAAAACAATGTTCATTGTTATCCTGAAATTCCAATGCAACGGTGTTAAAATATTACCACCGCCCCACTCCAGGAACGGATGCAGGTCAGGCAGCTGGAGTTGCAGCCTGTTGTGTTATCGTGATTTGAGCTTTTTGTCTTATGCCCACTCTGTTTAAGCACCAAGGGATGTGTGTTTTGCCGTTTAAGATGGTGGAGGTGCAGAATACTCCATTACACTTAGGGGTATATTTACTAAACTGCGGGTTTGAAAAAGTGGAGATGTTGCCTATGGCAACCAATCAGATTCTAGCTGTCATTTTGTAGCATGCACTAAATAAATGACAGCTAGAATCTGATTGGTTGTTATAGGCAACATCTCCACTTTTTCAAACCCGCAGTTTAGTAAATCTAGCCCTTAATGTTTTTAACATTGCTGTGGTAGAAATTCAGTCTAAAACCATTAAAATTTATCTTTATGAAAATGTTAATTTGGGGGCCTAATTGTTCTTGCCTGGTGAGACCCCATGACCACAACAAATTGTAGTGGTAGACGGATGTGTTCCAGTTATAGGAATTTGTCTGCAGTACAACTGTACGTCTACGAGGACATGGTCACATGGCATTTTTTATTTTTTTTTGTATTTAAAATCTTTTCTGCAAAACATTTCTACTTAAGTTGCCTTCCGTGTTTGTTCTCGCATTGTACAAAGTAGACGGAGCAGGTGTTTTTTTTTCGTGTTTCTTTTTCTATTTCAATGCTTTGATTTCCTGTTTTTATTAATTTTCTTACACCGTTCTATAAGAGGAAGTTTGCTCTGGAATCAGGAGTCATGTTTCTACCCACGAGATCAGAATTACAAAAGATTAACAGAGGCAATTTATCCATTTCATTGGCTGGTTTCCTGTTCTTCACATACTGGGTGCCTGGGAAAAGTCTGAAGCTGCGTCACCCGCTCTTCACATGGAACAAACAACACAAATCTTTATCCACTTTTTTTTTCTTTTTTTTCCTACCAAATATGACTTTAATTCCTGTCAATCTTGATTAGCAGTTTTGCTGCATTACATTCAGGGACAGAGGCCATCAGTTGTATTGCTGAAGGATTTCTCTACGGCTCTCTCTTTCACTCGCTCCTCTCACTGTTTCTTGTGCTCTCACTTTCTGTCACAGTGTCTCTCTTTTGTATCCTTGATTACTTTCTCCCATGCCCTAACTTATTCTCCCTTTTTCCTTCTTTTTCTCTGGCCCTCGGCCTCAGTCCTTGTCTCTGGCCCTCGGCTTCGTCTCTGGAACTTGCCCTTAGCCTCGTCTCTGGAACTTGCCCTTAGCCTCGTCTCTGGTCCTTGTCTCGTCTCTGGTTCTGGATCACGCCCTGCATTAGTGTAACAAAATGCCATCCTACTCTTGTCAATAACTTGGGTATTTGAACTGCCCTGCTAGTAGCTTCAGCGCATGCTACAGTACTTTTATTTTTGCATATTTATAACACACATTGGAAATCAGCAAATCATTACTCATTGTCCTTTTAAACACATTGATTTTTGATTTCCATATTATCATTGTTTTGGCTTATTGTCAATGGGTTTGTATAACATGCAATACCTTGGGTGTCTGGACCGTGATATCACATAGACGATGGGCTTATAAGCCGGCTCCTAGCAGCCACTTTGTGTGTTTACATTTCTGTGTCAGATAAAACCTCAGTATTATGTATTTAGGTGACATTCCTGGACACGTTTCGCTGCCACAGCTGCAGATTGGCAGTTTGAGGGTGTTGGTAATTCTGTTGAGTATGACCAGAAAAGTCGACCTCCCAAGGTAGATTTATGTCTCAGCTTTGCATTGGTGAAAATGAGTGTTGCTGACACTTTATATATTAATTTCAGTATTTTTCGAGGCGACAGAAAGCCGTGGGAAAGGGACGTCCGGGACGCAGGTGCAAGGATAAACGTTTTAAAAATGAAAAAATACAATGATTGTTTTAAAAAGAAAATATATACCATCTTTCAGTATGTAACATTTACTGGGGAGGGAGAGCAGCCATCGGTCTGTGCCAGCTATTCCCTTTAAATATACCCTCTTGCTTATATACAGTGGAGGCAGCCATTTTGTGTGCTCAATCAATATTAATGCAAAAACGGCCTACAAGAAACTGGTATAGTGTATAAGCTGTATTTAAGTATTGGTTCTGTCCACTAAATGACTTGTACCATTGTGTGACTCACAAAGAGTACCTCAGTCATTTGTTAGACTCTTAGGGGTATATTTACTAAACTGCGGGTTTGAAAAAGTGGAGATGTTGCCTATAGCAACCAATCATATTCTAGCTTTCATTTTGTAGAATGTACTAAATAAATGATAACTAGAATCTGATTGGTTGCTATAGGCAACATCTCCACTTTTTCAAACCCGCAGTTTAGTAAATCTAGCACCTAGGCTGCATTTCCATCAGTATGGAGCCCCCAAAATGGCTTTTGCCGCCGTGTGCCTCATTAATGTCACTTGTGAATTAATAAACAGCCTTCTCATCTGTGAGACTTCCCCTCAGAGAATGGCTGCCAGCACTGTGTGTAAACAGCAGCTACGCCTAATTAAACACTTTCATTACTGGTGAGTGACTTTCCAATTTAAATGTATTTGAATAATTTCCATAGAAGACCTTATTTTCAGGCTTTATTCTACAGAAAGTCTTAACTTTTGTCTATTCCATTATCACTTGAAGGAAGATTCCATATGAGGAAAAATGCCGTCCCAAAAGGTTTCTTAACTGGGTCCACGGTCCAGGCGGCCATTTTGTAAGCTGAGGTAATATGCATGAGAATGCTGTTTATTTTCTTGTCACTGGTTCCTGTTGAATATTGGTACATCACACACAGTGGCTGCCTTTACTGTGTGTGAGCGGCAGAAGCACCACAGGAAAAAGAAAGATGTTTTTCCCTTTCAGCTGATGAATGGTTCGCTGGCTCACATCTTGTATTACACTCACTCCTTCTGGTAACAGGGATGATTATATACTACTGAGTAAGCCATTTTAAAGGTGACCTAAAGGGATGAACATCCAGAATGTGCAGCTGAGTGCAGAGCTTTCAGGAAGCTCATCTGGACAACGTATAGAAACATGAACATTTTCCTTTTAGTTATATTAAAGAAACGTGTTACTCATTCATTTTCTGCTTGTGTATGACTAGGAGCTGGCTCAGACTCTGCAGACATGACTAATATCTACCCTGTAACCCCCCACCCAGGTGTCGGTGTGCCATAGCTGTGGTACCCCCCAGACGCCAGCGTGCCGTAGCCTTGGTAGCCCCAAGCATCAGCGTGCCGTGGCCGGGGTAGCCCCAAGCATCAGCGTGCCTTTGTCGTGCTACCCACAAATGTCGGCGTGCCGTTGTCGTGGTATCCCCAAGAGGTGGTTCCTAATAGAATATATTGCATATATGACAATCTTGCGACACCACTCAGCCTGCATAAAAAATACTTGATCAGGAGTACAGCTCCCCCTGAAAATCTTTCAGAAGTTGCTCACCGATTGCTGCTGTATTTCTTTGAATGTTTATTCTATATACCAAATCACAGGCTTGGATCAACAAACTACAATATTAGCACATACTTGCACACTTTTAGAAACTCTGGAAAGAAGGTCGGCTGGCGGGTGTGTGGGCGTGGTAATCGCATGCGGCATTATGAAGCGGGGGTGGGGTCACCGTGACGCGAATTGCATCATTAAGCTCCGACTCTGCCTGGGATCCGGGAAATGTGTCGGCTCTCTGACAAGTGTTAGTAACTGCCTACAGGGCCGGATTAACCATAGGGCTAACTGGGCTACAGCCCAGGGGCCTATGGCATCCAGGGGGCCCTTGAAAGTGCTCAGCAGCAGTATTGATCGGTCGGGGGGCGAGGGCGCCCCCCGGCGCGATCAGTGCTGCTGAGCACTTTCACTGTGGTCCTTCCCCGGCGCGCTGTAGTCTCCTTACTGAGGAGATTTGTGAGTCTCACTCTCACGAGATCTCCTCAGTAAGAGCGCACAGCGCGCCGGGGAAGGAGGTAAGTGCGGGTGGAGGGGGTGCGGGCAGTTTGGATCACGGGGTGGGGGGGGCCCTCACGGGGGAATGGAGGCCCCCTTAGCCCAGGGGCCTCCATTCCCTTAATCCGGCCCTGACTGCCTATAGCACTCCTTGTTTGTTTACATACCTTTTTGTGTCATATACTGTACATACATTTGTTTTGTTTCCCACGTGTAGACATAGGACTACGATCCGTAAAGTTTGAGTTGATAGAGAACCATGTTGCCTCTGTTACTCCATCAATCTGGAAACATCCTCCTCCTGGTTATAATATTTAGACGTCATTTGGGAGTGAACCCCAGCAATTAAGTTTAATCAAATGTAATTTTTTTTTGTATTGACTTTAATTGCAGTTAAACCATTGTGAATCTTGCTGCACATATCTGTAGTGTTTTAATAAACCTGTTTCTCTCTAAGCATACAAGACATTCTCAATTAAATGCTAATTGCCTGAGATGCGCACCGTATGTATACGGTTTTATGACTTAACCACTTGTCTAGAGGGTTTGCACCCTTTCATGACCAGACCAATGGGGATCATGTTTATTGTTATTACTAAATCTAGTGAGTAATCTACTTTTCTAGGACAGATTGTGCTTTCTTTTGGTAGCAAATACTAACAAATATCATTTCATAAACATTGTCTGTGGGAAAGCAGGGAATTTAGTCGTCTAGAGTCCCATAGATTGTAAGCTTGCGAGCGGGGCCTTCTCATCTCTTTGTCTGCTTTACCCAGTTTGTTTATTACTATACTGTGTTTGTCCCCAATTGTAAAGCGCTACGGAATATGTTGGCGCTATATAAATGATGATGATGAGTACGGCAATCCCAGATATGTGTAAAGCACCTTGGGGGCAGGTGTAAGGGTACATGGGGCTGGGGGTTGGCAGACAAAAATTAAGGGGTTGGAGAATTGTTTTGTGAATTTGGGGCAAACTACATTCTGTGCTACAATTATGTGTTGTGTGTGTGTGTGTGTGTCAGATTGAGTCTGTTGTGGTTTTAATTGGCTGGAAAACAAGTTGGGTGGGTGGCAAATACATTTACTCTGCTTTTCATCTGTTATTTTTATCGCATTTTTTTTTAAATTTTATTTAGATTTTTGTTTAACTGTTTCTTTGTGTTTTTTTGTACTTGTGCAGCTTTTGCAACTCTGGTGCACCCGCACACTTGGGGTGTGTAGCAATAGGGAGGTATTGGTCCTCTCGGTCTCTCTCTGCCCACAGCCTGACTCTGATGGGGATTTGTTGTCCTCTCCACCATCATCTAGCATGAGTTTAACATCACAGTAGGTGATTCACATTCTCATTGTGCCTCCAAACTACTCTCACTATCCTCTTTTTGGCCTCTCCCAATGGACTGACTAACCTACTTTTCGTGTTGGTCACTGCATTGATCTTGTTTACTCCAGAATGTCCTCCATTTCTGATTTTATTTTTATTTTATTTTTTTTAATACTCATTTCCATCTCTCAGATCATCACCTGATCATCTCCAATCTTTCGTCCACCACTTTGCCCCTTAACTCAAGCTTCCTCACAACAACCGCAATCTTGGCTCTATTAATTTTCAAGAACTTTCCACCTCTCTGTAACAGCTTCTCTCCCCAAATTCTACGTTCTCCTATCTTGATTTGGCAGTTCCACCCCCTAATTCAACCCTAACACTAGACCTTTGATCAAGTGGCTCCATCTACTTTTTCTTCTCCGTGTTGACCAAAAACTCAACCGTGGTACACTAAAGGAATTGCCTTTGAAAACACTCCTGCAAGTAGAAAACCATTGTCGAAAGTCTTGTACGTCCGCTTGACTCCCTCAAATATACCGATATCTATCACCCCTATCGAAATGCTCTGCTTGTTGACAAACAAACTTTCAATCTCTTAACGCCAATTTAACACCTCTTTTAATGCATTTAAACCTCTTCTGAAACCTCGCACATCAACCCCTCCATCCACCACCACTGCCCAAGATCTTGCTCCCTACTTCAAGGACAAGATTGAAAGCTCTGATATCAAATTTTATCCTCTTTCCCGAACAACAGTCTGCTCAAATCTTTTACTGCACCCTCTGGCACCTTCTCTTCATTTAATCCCCCAAATGCAGATGAAGTATTTACCCTCTTTTTATTCTCTCACATTACTACCTGTCCACATTGATCCCATCACCTCACAGATCAGACACTTTCTGTCTCCTCTGTAATCTCCTTTCCTCTCTGCCGGTGTCTTTCTATCATTAGTCAAGCATGTGGTTATTACTCCTATTCTGAAAACTTCCCTTAACTCTGACTCAAGCTTTTTCTCCGATTAGGTCTCCTCCCTCGTTCCATTCCTTTCCAACCTTCTTGAGAATCTGGCCTACACGCTTCTCACGCACTTCCTTTCTCACACAACTTATTGGACCCTCTTTGCTCAGACGGTCATTCTCCGGACTCCATAGCGACTCTACCGACTGAAGTGTCCTTTTATTTTGGATGTCATTTCGCCACCTCAAATCCAGTCTTTTAAAAGACTTGAGCTAATAGTCTTCCCACCAGTCAACGGGAGCTACCTACCCGACATATCTTTTCCTGTTTTGGACACAACGTTAATCAGCCCTCAGGCTCGCTGCCTAGGTGTCATCCTGGACTTAGAACTGTCCTTGGTTCTCCACATCCGATCTGTAAATGTTTAGTTGAGGAATTGTACTCACGGTTCCTCATTATATGATCTGACTGAGCAACAACTACCTCAACTTTAACCCCTAACAGACCCCAGTAGCAGATGATCTGCCGGTACCCAGACTCTTTTCAGAACGAGCTTGTGTTCACCGAGCAATTTCTAACCAATCATCTCTCAAGTAGAGGTGCCTCTGTGTCAATCAGTAAAATAAGCTTCATAAAATAAGTATTGTTTTATTGTAACCTCCTTTCAGGTAGTGTTAGTATTAATTTTGTATTATTTTCACCGGCTTTAAATCAATCCATCATCTGGTCCCAGTATTGTGATCCCAACAAGAGGTGACGTGAACCAGGGACAGCATCTTGCTGCGGTGACTTCGTCTGCTGAACATATGATAACACGTCAGTAAATAAATAAAAGAATTGGACAGAATTGGCAGCTCTGGGCTGGCAGGTGTTTTATAGTCAGCGTTACATTTGCATCTCACTAATCCTCCTATGTCCTGGGGATGCAATGATTGCTTGTAATGTGCACTTAGCTAATCAGTTTTTACCAGATCAAATGGGCGATTGTGGAAGCGTGCGTCCATACGTCTTCACACAACAATACGTTTTAATTACAGCGATTGGAATTACACAAAGCCGGGATTACTGTTGATTCTGTATGATATATTCCCCCCACTTTCCCCGGTTGTATTCTGTTTTATGGACCTGTAGTTTAAGACACACTGTGGATTCTTGTGTGTATATATCTGTATGATTCACTAGCCCGGGGACTGGATCGCAACCGGAACACGGCTCCGTCCCGCTCCCATGTAATAATCTGTGAAATTGGATTGAAGCTGTAATGACCAATCATTGAGCGAAGGGAGCAGAAGTTGGCCACATTCATGTCTTTCCTTACCTGAACTGTAGGTAATGAGAATGAGACATTATGCAGCTACTAGTGTGCATTGGGAACAGTTTAGTAAATGTTTGTGAGTATTCCTTGAATAGTAGGCCACCCTTCCTGATCCTGCCTTTCCTTCTCAAGAGGGTGGGCACCTTGTTGGACAGATCCTGGTGACGCTAGTTGCTTCATTATGGCCCGCGCACGATGATGCAGATGTGCGATGGCTTAGCGGGGCTGGAAGAGTAGACAAGTATGCTAAGAACTAGTGACGCCAACAAGGCGCAGTGAAAAGGGCCATTTACTGTGCTGAACTAATATTCAAACGCAGCTTATCTAATCCTAATTCACAAACAACTAGTGATATAACTGAGGCACTCTGTGATTTCATAGGCTATATTTATAGTCCAGAATTCAGTTTCCCGCGTAGTGCCTCTGGAACTACTGTGGCAATTGAAACATCACTGATATTTCTTCAACACCCTCCGGTTGTGCAAGAAAATCAGTAATGTTCGGGTACAATTGTAAATTGAATCCCCCCCCCAAGAATAGGTACATAAACTGCAAATAAAGTATTTATGAATAAATCGTGACAATCTTGCACATTTTGTCTCCACAATTCAAAAAAACAAAACTCTGCTACAATGGGAATGTATTGGTTAGCGACCAAACACCTGTGTGCTTTAACACTGAGCTTTCTCATTCAGTTATATTAGGCAGCTTTTTCACCAGGCCAATGAATCACTTGCAGAGAAAAGCGAAGTGCAAATTCCGCCAGTGGGAGTAGCTGTTCAGCGTGCCTGGAAACTACATTTCTATTCTTTTACTATTGATTACACTTGTGTGGAATCCTGAGCGGTCTCGCTGCTACAAATCGCTGTTTGCTTTAGCCCTGCGGGTATGTAGACATGAGCGTTTGTCTGCATTAAAGCGTAACGCTACTGAATTGGTATGGAACACGTACAATTCCATTCTTTCTGCGTGCATTTCAGATCCAATCACATGATGACCGCCTCCTGTATGAGTCGGTATTGGGAGCATTTTAAGCAAAGCCATTTCTGATTGGCTATTTTGATAGAGGAATCAAATGTGTCTCTGCGCAATGGAAGGTTCAGAAGCGAAGGAACGTGATCACCACCAATTGCTGGAGTACTTCTGTTCTGTTGACCGGGAGATTCTGATCTGATCCTGTAATCTTCTAGTGAAGCTGGTTGATGACTACGCTCGGGAGCCTGTGTACATAACCCCCGTCTCACAGGACAGAAATCTATAACTCTTCTAATAAAGTACAGCGCATACACTGCTGGAATATAAACCTCCTGCTACTGCTTTGTAACGGAACAGCTGCACTCTCCCCAAGATGATATGATAAGTTTATAATCGAGTTGTATCATGGAAAGTTTGTGTTTTATTGCCCATAGAGCTGAGTTAACTGAAATAACTCCAGGAAATTCTGTGGTTGAAAGAAATGCGTGAGCAATAATCCTGCTACCTCGTATGATGATTACATTTATACCATGCCTGGGACGTTGAATCATTCAGGAGCTGCAAATCGCCCTTTGCATTCACTGCTGTCTTCTCCGGTATAAAAAGCCGTCTTACCGTTCACAAATACGTTTGTAAAATTGACGTGTCCTGACAGACCGCGAGGGCTTGTTCTCACCAATCCTTGAGCAGCACAGTGATGCCGTTCCCAGCATTGCATTATAAAATGTTGTAATGCAACGTGCCCTATTGCATGTTTAATGTGGGCTTCCAGTACAAAGCATTCTATGGTAGATATTAATAATCTCAATTTCCCAAACCCGCTGCCTTGGTGTCACACTTGTCTCTGATCTCACATCCAGTCTCCCAGTACACTCCCCTTTCTTACCCAAAATGCCCCCCAAACTTATTTCCATTCGGTTATCATCTTCCGGTTTGATTGCAGCAACCTCCTGATATCTGGCATTCCCCTCACCCATGTGTCCCTGCTTCAATCCATCTTAAATATCACCGCAAGACTGATCTTCCTTTCCCATCGCTCCACATCTGCTGCACCACTTTGCAAATCCCTACACTGGCTCCCTGTGTCCTCCAGATTCCAATTCAAATTACTCATCCTTGCCTAAAAAGCCCTCAACAACACCACCCCGGCATACATCTCAAATCTCATATCAAAATACTCTCCCTCCCGCCCTCTTAGATCTACCTCTGACCTGCACCTTGTCTCGTCTCTGGTAACCACCTCTCACTCCCACCTACAATACTTCTCCCGTGCTGCTCCACACTTATGGAATTCCCTACCACGTTCTATCAGACTCTCCCACAGCCTTCAAATCTTTAGACGCTCTCTGAAAACCTATCTCTATTTTAGAGGTGACCTTATCCCCGATAACACTACTCACACTAATACACCCTCACAGCTGTCCCAATCTCCACTCTGAGCCACACTCGCTCCTCTTGTTTCAGCTGTGCCCTCTTAAGGGGCTGGCTTGGCTGGAGGGGGGCATAGTGGGCTACCTTGGACTGGGTTACTGAACTACCTGCATTTTCTTTCCTTTTAAATGTCCGTCCCCCCCACCCTGGGGCTAAAATTTGACAGCCAGCCCCTTACCCTCTCCAACTTAGAATGTAATCATCAATGATATTAATGATGATGATGAAACCATGTTAAAAAAAAAATGCGGCAAAAGTTTGCATTATTTTAATGCATTTTTATCAATTTTCCCAGTGCAAACTTGGGGAAGAATCCAGGGCTTTTTTATGTTAATGTTATGTTTCTTCTATAATCTTTCCCACAACTTTCTAATGTGTACATAATTTGTGAATGATCTCCTTCAATAAGGTGGTTATCTCCTTTAAAAGAAAGTCTTGCATTAGGTGGTGGGCCAGGAGGGATGTGTTTGGGGATCGTGCACTGCTAGTTACAGCCAAGTGTGAGCACATTTTTGACTATAAATGGGAGGATGATTTTCCTCTTAGGGTTTCTGAGCAGTGCCAGCTAGTCAGAAAACACCCTATCGGCTCTAAACCAAACCTCCGCTTACAAGGAAACGATCTGTGTGCTACTGGCTGGGAGCGAGACAAACATACAGTGCATCCAGCAGCTGTACGCTGTAGGATCTTCCCATTAACTCTTACTTTTTCCATTCTCTGTTCTTTATCATTCCTGCTCTGTACCACTGTGGTGCACGTAGGCCGGAAAATTGTACCCTTCCAGTATTTTCCAAATAATACTTACAAATGTGTGAGGGTTTAAAGCTACGTTATACTATAAAATGTTTACATTGGGGGGATCAGGGGTTTAAAGCGACATTTTACTCTAAAATTAATTATTTGGAAAACAATTTTGACATACAGGACCTGATTCATTAAGGTGTGTGCAAAACAAGCGTAGAATGTTTTTTTTTTTTTTGTTTTTTTTTTAGAAAACCTCCCGTAATTCGGGCACACAGAGCGGACCGAAATAAAACGAAAAAATAAAACTATTCAATGATTGTCGCTTGTTAAGAATATAATCATTACGGAAAAACGTTGGAGGGGGGACTTCCCCATCAAATGCTCCCTTCGTATCATACAGACAGTCGTATGTGCAATTTACATGCAAACATGAATTGCGTCCTTTGTTGCAAGTCTCGGTTTTGCACATATCGAACATACGCCACGTAAATGGGCCTGCATTCCTAAGTGAATCCGACCTACAATCTATCCTACTTGGACGCCCAAATTCTGCGAGGATCCGAGACGATTCCGGCAATTGCATCTGGCAAATGTACAGATAATGGTTAGCTGGTTTGGTTATCTTTGTTCAGTGTGGTTGCATCCTTAATGATCAAAATCCGATCAAGTCGGACAGGAGTTTGGAATCGGGCTGGCAGATCATCGCCGTTGTTTGACCCAAAGAGGATGGGCTTTCAGGGCCGGGTGTTTCTTTGATAACTCTGGTCACCCGGTGTGGTGCATGAGTAGACCGCAATTAGCAATTTGGCTAACCTCTTTAATGGCCGACGTTCTGACGCATCTGGCCATTCAGCGATTGGGCCAATTGACCCGTTGCACCATGTTCGGGCCGCTTAGCGGTTATTCGTCCATTCTATACCTCCACAGGAGATAGTGACACCTTGTAAGGCCTTTAATTTTCTGCCTTGACACTTTGCCCTTCTTGTTTATTTAAATGTTTATCCACATGGAGCAAGGATCCTTTGTTTTATTGTGCATTGTGCTGCTGTCTTCCTGGGGCACCCAGCACATGAGCTGATGGCAGGATGGAGCTCTGGGGTTGTGGCGTATGACATTTGTTTGGATCCCTCTCTGATGTAATCAGGCCGTCAATGTAAAGGTATTGGTTTACCTAAAGGATTATATCCATACATGTATTGTGGCCATAAAAGGCAATGACAAGCTGCAGTCAGCCCTCCCAGGACTGCAGTGCAGTCACAGGGGCAAAACTGTCCTCAAAAATGGCAGAAATATGTATTTCTGAGGTAAAATAAATTGTTATTTAGTGCTCCTGTCACATACTTCATAAAAAATAAAAATTATATGCATAGCTATATAAATATATAACCTATAAATGTTTCTCCTTTCAGTTTATTGTGCTTTTTAAACTTGCCTTATTGTCATGTTGAAAGCTAGAGTTTGTAAACCGTATGTACTATGTTATCTTAATCTCTCTCTTGTGACAAGAATAAGCCTAAAACCACATTTCGGAGGACCGAAGTAAATTAGGTTATAGATTAGAGTCCTGATGTAGTATTTTGTTGTTCTGTTGACCGTGATAATCAATCAGCAAATAAGAAGCGACCAGTAACGGCGAGAAACGTTATCACATGACCGGGGGGTACTCCCAGATGATTGAGTTGTGTTTTTCTTTATTTTTTTGTTAGAAAACAGCAATGTGCTACAATAAACGTGTTTGAAAATTATCAGATATACTTGAATTTTACCCATCCTCTAATTGCATATTTTATTGTTTCCTCTTTCCCCTCGGTTTTCTCCCTGGGCCGCCGATCATGCCAGGATGTACAGGACGTTTGAGTGTTATGAGAGAGGGCCCAGGCACTAGGCGGAATAACACAAAGAGGGCACGGGACAGTAAATGGGATTATTTTAGCCTCTTCTGACAGCAGCTGCTTCCTCTTCCTGCATCCTGACAATGAGGGACTTGTCTTGCAAATGGAATATTATCTCTTGCGGGTCACAAGGCAGGGTAACGTAGTAATGACAGGAGACCGGGCAGTGTGCAGTGTGTGTGTGTGTGTGTCATATCATGCATCTACTAACTGTGCATTGCAAATGTCAGTGGTGTTTGCTCTTGGAGAAAATAAAGCTTTACATTCAATTTATATCTATATTAGTTGTTTTCATGATGTTTTTCTCCAGTCTGTTGTTGTCTGGGTGGAAATATCAGTTGATATTTTACCTGGTTACATATTGTAACAAGTTTCTGTCATTATATCTCATAATCCTCGTTTGCTCTGTAGTAATGAAGTATTGTGTAGCTTTAAAAGAGGCCTGAGTAGCCTGACGCTCTCCATGGGTTGTAAAACTACAAGCCCCAGCATGCTTTGTATCCGATAGCTGGCAGGGTATGTTGGGACTTGTAGTTTCACAACACCTGGAGAGCCACAAGTCGTCCAGGACTGGTTTCAAGTATGGTTGCACAGGGGTCTGTTAGTGAGCGACTCCTGTGCGTTGTTTGAGGAGCTCTGTCTTAGGGGCAGATTCTATTCGGCGTGCGGTGATGCGATTGGTCTCTGGAACAGTCTGCGAAGACACATAGGGGTATATTTAATATACTGCGGGTTTGAAAAAGTGTAGAAGTTGCCTATAGCAACCAATCAGATTCTAGCTGTCATTTTGTAGAATGTACTAAAGAAATGATAACTAGAATCTGATTGGTTGCTATTGGCAACATCTCCACTTTTTCAAGCCACCAGTTTAGTAAATCTAGCCCATAGTCAGATTATAAATTTATTTTTTTCTAAATTCTTCGCTCATTTACCCTGGCGTCCCCTGGGCATACAAGGGAAAATGAGTGTAGATTTCTGTACCATATTAGCTGGCAAGGTCATACTTGCCAACTCTCCCTGAATGTCCGGGAGACTCCCGAAATACGTGTCGGTCTCCCAGACTCCCGGGAGAGCAGGCAAGTCTCCCACATCCGGCAAATACTTGGCCAAAATAATAAGATTTGCGGTGAGCCGAGTCATTTTGGCCCCGCCCCCCGCACCAGACCATCATTTCCGGTGCGGGGGAGGGGCCAAAATGATGCGATTGACCTTGCCCCTCCCCCTCCTGCCCTCTAGTCACGCCCCTTGTCCGATATCTGACGGCACGTAGCGGCTAATTGAACCGGCCCCATAGAAAGTAACTTTAAAGTTCAGTCCTCTTCAACTTTTTGGGACTTTTCAGTATATATATATTTTCCCTCGTGAATCCCCTTATGATCAAAGTGTTTTGTAATGTTAATATCCTTTAATCCACCCCATTCTCCACGTCTGTGTTTATCTACAGAGGTGTCTATATGACCAGTTAATAAGTAACTCCGCTACAGCTGCAGGTTGAATTTCAGCGGATAATCGCGTGTGACAGAGGATGCGGCGTTATATAATTGAGAGGCCTTCTTGCTTCCTCACATTATTATTATGTAGTTAAAGGGGACACAAAGGGGATAGTCCAGCAAGTGGTGTGAGGAAACCATTGTGCCTGGCCTACACCAAACCATTATGTCACATTAATAGGCCTTGCATCGGCCTCTCGACACACCTGCCACGCTGCTATTGTGCCACAGTCCACACCGGAGCCCGTCTTCCTCCCCTGCAGAGTCTATTCATGTCCCTGCTGACACAGTGGGGTGTAACAAGGCTCTGGGACAGCAGGGAGTATTGAAGTGTAAGCTGCGCAGCTCAGCCCTGGGAGCAGGGCCGGTTCACTATAACATTTGTCAGATGTCATTGACCTTGTGGTGGGGGGAGGAGGAGGAGGAGGAGGGGGCTGCCCAGACATACTTCACATTCTCTACAGCCATTTCCCAAGCCTAGGATATGAACAGCACTTACACGTAATACAAATTCATTTTTTTTTCTTTCTTCCTTTTCCCTAAATAGTATGCGTGTTCCTCTCCGCAGGCTGATATAGAGGCATCCGAGGGCGTTGCTCTGTCCGTTTTGTCTTAGAAGCAGCTGTCAGTGTGTAGTTTCTGTAGCAGATGACCTGTGCTGGGCAATGGGGGCTGGACAGCTGCAATTATTAAACCCTCTCACTGTGCGCACAGCATACATTAGAGTTAATGAAGATCAAATGACAACAGGGAGCTTGGACAATGGTAACGTCCTCTGACTGTTCTCCTTTACTAGTGCTGGTAAACTGGTTTCAAAGCCTTATAGAAATTTGCGTGAATTTAAGCATAGACTACTGTCTCCATGTACTGTTGGAGAGAGATCCTGTCAAGTTAGCAGTTTTTCTCTCTGCTTTGATTGTAACTCTGATAACCGTGAGATGCCGCGATGCGTCTCCGGAACAGTTTGCAGAGACGATAAGATTCAATTAGCCGCAAAGCGTCTCCGGAATGTCCGCAAGACACTTCTTGGCGGAGATTTGACGGAAATCTTTTACCCTCGCACCTCTATAGGGTGCGAGAAAAAATGAGCGGAGATTTCTACGTGCTCATTGCCGACCGTGTAAGCGTCGCGATGTCCACGCGCCACAAAGTCGGCAATTAAATCTCCCCCGATCGCCTTAATGTTTTTTCTCAAATCTCCGCGCCTTTCCCCCCCTCACGTCCCATAGAGATGCGTGGAGAAAAAAGAGCGGAGATTTGTTACCATATTGGCCGGCCGTGTGCACAGTTGGAGGGAGGCGATGTCAGGGGGGCTCCTCGCGGTTAATTGAGACCAAGGGGTATATTTACTAAACTGCGGGTTTGAAAAAGTGGAGATGTTGCCTATAGCAACCAATCAGATTCAAGCTGTCATTTATTTAGTACATTCTACAAAATGACAGCTAGAATCTGATTGGTTGCCATAGGCAACATCTCCACTTTTTCAAACCCACAGTTTAGTAAATCTAGCCCCAAGAGTATCCGGGTCTCACTTTGTATTACTTGCTTCATCTACTTATGTCACTAGGTTCGGGCTATTTGGACTCCAAATAACACTGTTATTAGACTAAACTACACAGGCAATTTTTTTTCTTGTTAAGTCTCTGCAATAAAAATCTCACGGGATTAATTGTTTAGAAAACACTGTTGTCTTTTGCTGCTTTGCACAATTAATCGCCTGAGATTAATTGCTCTGAAATCTCATTAGATAGATCAAAGCAGCATTTCCTGCCCTGATCGCCCAAAGAAAAAACCATGAGTGAGGGATTAAGCCTTCTGCCCGTTATAGTCAGTAGACGTGATGAATTGCTCACAGTTCACACGATGCGATTGAATTGCGGCACAGCGCTATTGATGTCAATGACCGCGCTACACAGAGATTTCAAATTTGCCAGTGTAAATCCCCCAGGTAGGGTATCTAAGTCCGAAATTGGAAATGTTGGCACTTAACCGGCAACAACTGCCGACACTTCCATTGTGCTGACAGTATGGTTGGCAAGATTCACAATGTCGGCAACAATAAAAGACCAATGGCGTTAGGCTCGGGGTATAGACCTTGGCCTCTTTTACCGATTTTCCACCCCCTGCTGCAAAATGAGAGATAAAAAGCGATTAATTACCCATGATAGAACAACTAAAAGCAGCTTGCATTGTTTAAGTCCATAATGATAATACTTATTAGCTGTTTGCAGTATAGTGAAAAGTGAAGCTCTGGGAATAATGGGAAAGCAAAAGAAAAACAAACAGCTGACACGGCAACACTAAAACGGTGAAAAAAGAAATAAATTGTATTCTGAGACTTATACCTGCCGGCCTCCACTTCGTGCATTGTATTAGCGGTTTGTAATGCTTATACGATGCATGGAAACTAGTGTGACGATGAAACCCATTGATTCAAGTGAACCCATACCCACTTGAGATGTTACTCGCGTTTGAGAGCTTTGCGGTTTTGTCAATGCCGTCTGCTCCTTGCAGTAAGCTGCATTAAACAGGGAGTGACCTCCGGTTCCCTGAACGGGAGTAATGCTGCAGGTTAGCAACCACCTGTCAAACGCCAGTGGGTATCGGTCCTAACGCGTGGCCGTCACGTGCTCCCAAAAGAGGAGTTAAGCAATTTCCAGCCCATCCATTCTCAAGGAACTAGTGACATCACTGTGGCAAGAAGTACAAGTGAATTAAGCCTCAGTGATGCTAGTAGCTAGCAGTTGACCTGTCTTTTGCTGCCACCAATAAAGATGACGTTGCTTTGAATGACGTCTCTCCGCTCGTGTGCGGTTTTTCTAAGTTTTTAGATCACTGTTGACGACAGAGAAGCTGCAATAACCACATGCTTGCCAACTCTCCCTGAATGTCAGGGAGACTCCCTAAATAGGGGTGATCTCCCTCACTCCCTGAAGAGTCTGGCATTCTCCCTGATGCTGAGCCAGTACAAGACGTGGTTGGCTTCACCATCTGTGGCATGATGACACTGTTCAGAAATTGTGTCCTATGTCCATGTATTGATGCCTATGGAGGTGGCCATTTTCATGGAGACCAAGATTTAATCAAAGACTGACAACATGACTTCAGTAATGGAGACAGAAATGTAAAAGACACTTCAGTCTCTAGAGATTCATTAGCTGCTTTTCTTTAATGCATAGTTGCCTACTCTCCCGCATTTCTGGGAGACCTCCCGGGAGAGCAGGGCAACCTATCAGTTCTCGCCCCCGCAATAGATAAGTGACAGGGGGCGGGGCTTAACGGCACATATATTGCGTCATCGTAGCCCCGCCCCCTGCTGTAATTGCCCAAAATTGTGACAATTGTTTAGGGGGCGATGCCAAAATGATGTGATTCATCAAGCCCCGCCTCCACACGCCCACCTCCCCCGGGATCTCCATAAAGCCAACGAGGAAAAGTTGGCAAGTATGATTAATCAGCAAAGATCTCTACAGGGAACTTGATGGAATTGGCGCATAAAGGCCGCTGTCGTCCTCCGCACAGAAGAAAGGTCTTGTTGTAAAGTGCTCTGGAGCTTGGTGCTTTTAGCATAAAATAAAAAATCTTAATTGTGAAAGTTGTGCTGTGCTCGCATTTGTGTTGTTGCTTTAATTAACATGTTGCTGTTTCTTTTGTCTTTAGCCACATTAACTTCCTTATGGCCTGTGACAATCTACCGACCCAGTGTGGCATTGTCCCCCTGGCGCCTTTTATTTTCCGCCCATGTCATTGATTGATTGGAGGCCGGATGACCTGTGTTGTATCACTCGGCACTCCACGCTGGAGCTCACAGAGTGGAAGCCCCCTCTCGGCACGGTGTCAATGTCTGCCACACATCTGAGCCGCAATGGCCTTTTGTTAAAAGGCCCAAACCCTACTCTCACCTGCTGCTTTCCTTTATACGTTACCAGGGACAAGACAATGGCCGGTCTGTACCTCATTCAACTGACATCATTTACAGGACAACACATGTGCTCAAAGCATTCTCTTCCAGGTGTCGGAGAGTCAGCTTCTGTGTTTCGTTTCATTCAGGGTGTGTGTGAGGACTGGCAAATAATGATTCTGTCACTTAGGAGAGATTGCAGAAACACGTTGACATTGGGAAATAACGGCAGAGCCAGAGATTTGCACTGGTATAAGCTATTTTAACCTCCATCTCCTTATGAAAATATTGTTTCACATATACTTCCTGTAAGTTAAAGCTTAGCTTGGATTTAATGACGAGTCCTTCATCCCGTAAAATAGAATATGAAGGAAGTAGTAGTATGAAAACTAACATGGTAAAAACCAGGATTAAGCAATGTATGGCTGCCCAGTTGTTGTAGAACTACAAGTACCATCATTACTATCATATCTAGTGAAGACGACCAGGGGTTAGCATTGTGGCACTGGCTATCTTTGTGCATCCAGCGTGCGTTGCTTTTTGTGCTCTCTCCTGTAAGTACTCTTGAGGACACAGAGGGTCTTTATTCATGTCCATTTGTGTAGCGTAACTTGCGTGATTCCGCACTGCGCGTGTCCAGAAACTTACATTAAGCCATTGAGCGCAGTTGCGTGCAATTCATGTGCGAACGCAAATGAAGCTGATAACCTGCGGCTTGAGAGGTGATACGGGGAGGGATGAGATGGACTAATGAAGGCAATGTGCGGTATAAGGCCGCTGACGGAGATGCGGCCCATTCAAGTCCTGTGTTTTCTTTAAGTTCTCTTGGTTTCAGTCGTATCTTTTACACCCACTACAGGGGTAAGTGCCGACTGATGGCTGACGGTGTATAGTCTTTGTGCTAAATACTACACGTATGTGTGCCGCTAGAAGAACTGTATGCGACTAAGATAGGCTGTTAGAACGCATTGTATGTACAGTGCGCATTGAAATCTTCTTTATATAATGTAAAAAAAAGAAAATTTAATTACTTTTTATTTGAAAATAATTATCTATATAAGCTAAATGACTTTACTGTTGAGTTATTTTAATTTTAGATCAAATAAAAGGTCATTGTCATGTGAACTTACCTTTGTGTATACTGCAGTCTGTTCAGTGCACCGAGTATTTAGGCAGAGCGTACGTACACCCAGATTCACATTGAATCGTATCATTGTTTTGGATCCGCTTGGTTTGGAATACGGGTGGAACTACATACAAGTCAATTGCTCTATTTAGGCACGCAACTTACGCGTATATGTGCAAGATGCGTTCGGACATGAATCAGGCCCAGAGTGACAGTTTTACCTGACTAAATAGTCAATTTTTGTGAAGGTTACAGGCGATTTTTTGGAATACTTCTTGCTCTACGTCTTTTTTTCTTTTTTTAAAAAAAAAATAGAAAATATATTTTTTATATTTTTAAAGGTCCATAAGCATATAATTTTAACATAAACAGGCCAATATATCATCATCATAAGTTATTTAAATAGCGCCACTAATTCCGCAGCGCTGTAAAGAGAACTCATTCACATCAGTCCCTGCCCCATTGGAGCTTACAGTCTAAATTCCCTAAGGTACACACACACACACACACACACACACACACACACACACACACACACACACACACACACACACACACACACACTCAATTTGTTAGCAGCCAATTAACCTACCAGTATGTTTGTTGGAGTGTGGGAGGAAACCGAAGCACCTGGAGGAAACCCACGCAAACACGGGGAGAACATACAAACTCCACACAGATAAGACCATGGTTGGGAATTGAACTCATGACCCCAGTGCTGTGAGGCAGAAGTGCTAACCACTAGGCCACTGTGCTGCCCTAATATATGAAAAAGTTGTACTCCTTTGGCCAGTCTTCGGCCCTGTAAGCATGGGAGCCAATTGCGGACCATGGATTGTTGCTCTCGGGGAGCTTTCAGAGCACTGTGAATGCTCCAAAAATTAGGGATCATCTCTGGTGAATGTTTTGCTGGGGCGCTCCATGAGCCCTAAGCGTTTGCGGTTGAGCCATCCACAGCATCCACTTATTGGATGACATCCATTTGTGTGAAGACTCTGAATTACAAAGTGCTTTGCATTTATAAAAGCCTTTTTAGAGTATTTTCTCTATAAATTGAAGTCATTGAAATGTGTGACTATATAGGGTTACAAGGACGCAGTAAAATTCAGGATGCGGGAGTTGTGTTGGAGTTGAGGGGAGGTCATGTGATGGGAGAGGATATCCCGGCAAGAATCAGGCTATAGTCAGGGATATAGACTGGGGGGGGGGGGGGGGGGGGGGTAACGATGTATCTTAAAGATTAGGGGGAAAGGTCTTGAAAACATATGGAACAGTTTGAGGACACGCTGTACATTAAATGCTGGTTATTTGTGTATTGCTGGGAAATCCACTCAGGCAGTTTGCAGTAAATTGCTGGGAACTAGCAGCAGAAGAGCTTCCAGCTCAGTCCTTGTCCTGTTGGATGAAATGTTTACAATACAGATGTTTTTTTTTAAATTTGGCTCATCTCAAGAGCAGTTGAGTTGGCTTAACGAACAGCCTCTGGCTGGAACTACAAGTCCCAGCATTCCCCGTGGGCTCCACACAAACTGGATAGCCACAGCCTACTTGCCAATGCTACAATATTATTTAGGCTGAACTTTTGAGGGAACAATTGCTATTAAAATTCCTAGAGAGGAGCCAAACCTAATAGTTTCAGCCATCCATTCTCCTGTTTGTGTATCTGCTGTGTCCTGTGTTACAGTATTGTGTCCATGCTATACTGTAGAAATACTTGTTACCCTAATGTCAATATTACCTATATAAAACTGGTAGATTTACTAAAGCTTCTAAAAAAAGGAAAATTGGAGGTGTTGCCAATAGCAACCAATCAGGTTCTAGCTCTCATATTTTAAACTGCACTAAATAAATGAGAGCTCAAATCTGATTGGTTGCTATGGGCAACACCTCCACTTTTTCCTTTTTCAAAAGCTTTAGTAAATCTACCCCAAAATCTAAATTCTATAACTGTCATTTGTAACATTTGCCTTTTTTTTTGAGTAATGGAGCGTGCGTGTGTTCTATATACTATTTATAATCATTGGAACTGTACAGGTTTGATAACATACAGCTTCGGAGACAGGTTTAGGTCAGAAAAATAAACATTTAGTTAAGATCCCTCTTCAAGCAGAAGACATCACATGTCTGTGAGGTAAATAAACAGGCCGGAGCTGTAATCATACAGGTCCTCCCATATTTGTGTCATCAGAGCTGGTTTTTTACATCGGCCTGTGGTGCATCCAGTGGATCAGGAACGCAGATTGGTGAAATAGTGATGAAAATGGTGCGCTGATAAATACTTTAACAATAGTCGTTTTTGTGGCTATTTGTATGGCAGGACGAGCCTTAGTAAATTGGCTTGCACATGGATTCTCTTTTTATTATTCTCTTCTCATCAGCGCTCTTAGCTTAAAGCAGAGATTTCTTTGGCATCCCGACCATGGCCTTATCTGTGAGGAGTTTGTATGTTCTCCCTGTGTTTACGTGGGTTTCCTCCGGGTGCTCCGGTTTCCTCCCACACTCCAAAAACACACTAGTATGTTATTTGGCTGCTATAAAATTAGCCCTAACCTGTGTATGTTAGGGAATTTAGACTGTAAGCTCCTATGAGGCAGAGACTGATGTGAGTGCGTTCTTTGTACAGCGCTGCGGAATTAGTGGCGCTGTATAAATTGATGATGATAATGATCCTCAAGACGCTTTTTCTATGATCTCATATGATCTCTTCCACTGGGTAACCTCTACTGAACTTTTTTAAAAAATTATTATCTAATTGTGAAGTTAAGGTGTTCTGATCGCTAGTAATCCTAGCGATTCTTAGCATTTTTGAATAAGGCTGTTGACTTTTAAGAACTTCTGGATGATGATTTGTTGCTTGAAGTAGAGTTTTCCTGTCGGTCTGTTTCTGTAAAACCGATTTAGTGATGTGTTTTCCGTTGTATTGACTCTTGACATCCATATATTCAATTTTTGAACCGCCTGTATTTCCGGGCCATCAGGAACAATCGTATATATATAGATTACATACAACTACTGTGCATAGTAGAAGATGCTGTGGAGAATTTGTTAAGCCTTGTAATCTAACAGGCAAACTCGTTGTGTCTTTCAAATACGACCTCATGTGAACAATACAGGTCCAGGAACTATGGGATGGGTTGATGTACGATCCCCTGGCAGAAACAATAGGTCTACCAGGAGGGTACTTCTGATCCTTGTGTATTTTTGGGCACTGTGTCCAGCGTAGGTGTAATAGGGAACTCCTTGTAAATCTTGAATTAATTTTTCTTCTAAGTGTCTACTCCGCTGAGCAGAAATCCGTATTGTATGCAATTCTTTTTTGTAATGAACTATTATTTACTGTAAACTTCTCTGTCTGCCAAGTGTATTTTAATTTCTTGTCTATAATGTACTGTATTGTGGATGACTATGGCCCCGACCTTATCTGCCGGATAAATGATGATGTCTTCATACTTACTAAGATCTCTGAATGCTGTTCTTTCCTGCATAGTGAGATTGTAATAGATGGAGAAGATCGTTGAAATCTTGTCACCAAATCATCAAGTAATCTCCTAAACCAGGCCTGTCCAACCTGCGGCCCTCCAGATGTTGTGAAACTACAAGTCCCAGCATGCCCTTCCAGCTACCAACAGGTTGTCTACTGGCAAAGCATGCTGGGGCTTGTAGTTTCACAACATCTGGAGGGCCGCAGGTTGGACAGGCCTGTCCTAAAGCTTTGAGATGAGAGAATTGCGGATGAGAAGTTGACTGGGCGCGTTTGATGAAGCCATTCAAGGAGTCTGTACTGGAACCTTGGTGTGGTGTTAGTAACAGTCGTGTAAATGGAGTTTAGGGGAAAAATTGTGTAGATCCACACGCCAGTCAAATTGATGTGTATATTTGTCTTTCTGTGTGGTGCCTTCTGGCCATAGCTTTCTGGGCTAAAAATGCTACTTTTTGACTTTTAAATGTGTGTTTATTTTGCACCAGTTTTGCAGCATGTACAATACTGTGGAAAAAATGCAGCAAAGTAAGAATGCTTTCAAAAATAGAAGTGTTAATAGTTTATTTTTATCAATTAACAAAATGCAAAGTGAATGAACAGAAGAGAACTCTAAATCAAATCAATATTTAGTGTGACCACCCTTTGCCTTCAAAACGGCATCAATGCACCAATTCTTCTAGGGACACTTGCACACAGTTTTTGAAGGCACTCGGCAGGGAGGTTGTTCCAAACACCTTGGAGAAGTAACCACAGATCTGTGGATGTAGGCTTGTCACATCCTTCTGTCTCTTCATATGATCCTAGACAGACTGGATGATGCTGAGATCAGGGCTCTGTGGGGGCCGTATCTTCACTTCCAGGACTGCTTGTTCTTCTTTACGATGAAGATAGTTCTTAATGACATTGGCTGTATGTTTTCGGGTCGTTGTCCTGCTGCAAAATAAATTTGGAGACAATCAGACGCCTCCCTGATGGTATCACATGATGGATAAGTACCTGCCTGTATTTCTTAGCATTAAGGACACCATTAATCCTGACCAAATCCCCAACTCCATTTGCTGAAATGCAGCCCCAAATATGCAAGGACCCTCCACCATGCTTCTCTGTCGCCTGCAGACACTCATTATTGTACCGTTCTCCAGCGGTCCTCCTGAGCTCACCTTTGACAGATGTACCGGCCCAGTGAAACTCCCCACCTGCCACTGTCCTCGGAGCGGGTCGTTCTTTCGGCCTATATCTCTTCCCCTGACCTCTCTCCTTCTGTACTATCTCGTGTAACCAACTGTCTTTCTGCTATCTCCACAAAGATGTCCCAATGTTACCTCAAGCTCAACATATTCCTCACATCCAGACTCTCTCCCAGTCCTGTGGACTCCACCTTAAAAACATTGCCAGAATACGCCCTTTTCTTACTCGACGTGCTACTAAAACACTCATCCATTCTCTCATCATCTCCCGTCTTGACTACTGCAACCTTCTGCTATCTGGCATTCCTGACACCCATATATCCACACTTCAATCCATCCTAAATGCTGCTGATCTTCCTCTTTCATTACTCCACATCTGCTGCCCCACTCTGCAAATCCCTACACTGGCTCCTTGTGCACGGTGGCTCAGTGGTTAGCACTTCTGCCTCATAGCACTGGGGTCATGAGATTGATAACAGACCATGACCTTATCTGTGTGGAGTTTGCATGTGTTCCCTGTATTTGCGTGGGTTTCCTCCGGGTGCTGTGTACACACTCTATTAAATCTACTGACCAGGTCCGATGCACTGTACGCCACTAATCTAAACTCACATGTGTTATGGGTGCAGAAATACAGTTTATTCGTTTTGCACCTGACCCTATCGAATTAAAACCATTATAGCCACAACAGCCCATCAAAACATTCATAATCTATGGTATGGTATCATTTATAGGCCTATTGGTGAGCTTGTGATAATATTTAAGAGATTGTTTTCACATAAGTAATTGGGCAGTGTTGATCTGAAGACAGGGGGGGTCAAAATACATTCCTGCAGCGCGGTGCACTGGAATAAATAAGACGCACGTAGTCTTCTTGGGCCTCACAGAGGATAGAACAGAATGGCTATGTCAGAAATGCCAGGAATGACTCCTATCGAGTATCTCAAAGAGAACCAACCACCCCCCCTGGTGTGGCCACCTTATTTAATGAGCTTTCATTTGTGTCGATTAACGGTCCCATTGACAGAGCACATAGCAGAGATGGCGACATTACACCGAGTATCACAGCTGCTTCCTCTATACCCAATGTGGAGCGAGCTCTGTCCTGTGCATCTCAATTGTTTCTGTGAGGAAACTTAGCTTGTATTTAACTAAAGTGACCTTAAAGTGTGCCTGTCACAGTGGAGGCAGCCATTTTGTTTGGCGAACCAACATTCGTGATATTGCAGCCTATCAATTCATTAGGAACTTGTGACATCACTAAGTGACTTTAGTCAGCGAACAAATGGCCCTTAATGCAGACGCTAGTATACTTTGTTACTTCAGCTGTTACAGGACTACAACCCCTATCTTCCAAAGCCAGCAGCATAGTCCCCATATATCCTCATCAACTAGTACTGAAAAAACAGCAGTCAAACTTGCTGTCCTGCCTTTCATGAGGTCTTAGTAAGGGTCACGCTGTTGATTAATGATCTCCTCGGCACCAGCTGTACCTCTGGTGGTCTGTCAGTGAGCACTGGAAGCGCGTGAAGTGTGTAAGACTATACCTCGGGCCAAGCAGTTGTGACTTAACATGGAAAACGGGAAGTCCATGCATGTGAAATTGGCACCTGCTTATTAAGTTAGGAGCCAGGCTAATATTTTGGTTTGGATGCAAACGCTGGCCCGCTCGCAAGCTTCTATTAAACGCTTTAATTTATGCAAGGTGTTGATGTTCGGAATAATTGCAAAAGTTGGAAAGGTTAGTCAACAATTGCTCCTTCCAAGGCTGCCGAGTGAATGCGTCTGGCAATAAATAGAATTAATTGTTGAAATATCTGGTCCATATAAACCATTTCTGTCACTCCTGAGGCCAAACACTGACAGAATTCATATAATATAGATTTCACCCCTCACAATCCGAAGCTACTTGCCTTAAACTGTGCACTTGAAAGGACATTGGTGTTATCCACACTGTGGAGGCAGACATTTTGTGGGTTGGGCACAATGCGACTTGTGAGATCACTAGGAACTAGTAACGTCACTGCAGCGCAGCAGAGGCAGCCGTTTTGTTTGGTGAGCCTTTTTTCATGGGAAAGCAACCACTGGCTCCTAGTCGGTTGATATGCCGCATTCTCCTGAATATTGGTTCAGACCACAAAATGGCTGCTACCACGGTGTGAAGGCCACAGGTGCCATTTTAAGTCCTTATGTGGGAAAAAAAAAGGAACCCATCATTTACAAAAGGTATATATTTTTGTCATGAGAGGACTTTTGTTGTACCCAGCAATAAATTATAGGTTCAGATGGATGAAAGTGATTTGTTTTAAGCTAGTACCTCACTAAGCTGTACAGGCTGATGTAGGGCCGGGCCTCGGGTTGAGCAGCCCAATGTGCGAGAATTTTCGGTGCCCCCTTAACTAAGTTTAGAAATTAATCTTTTATTATTAACTAAAAAAAAAAAAAAAATTCACAAAAGAAAAACAGAAATACCGGGGCCTCTCAATGGTGTAATTGAAATAATACCATAGACTTGGCATTTCGCTTGAGTCTCACGGACTCCCGGGAGAGTGTGGAAATCTCCCGGATCTGCCCACCAGAAATAGGTCCAAAACGCCTCGATTCACCGGGAAAATGACTCGTTCTGCGTCATTACATCACAGGGGCGGGCCCAAAATAATGCGATTTTTGGAGCCCCGCCCTCTGCAAGCCCACCTTCCCCGGCAGGCTCCCGGATCATACTTGCCATAAGTTGGCAAGTATGAATAATACAATGTCATCTATTATAAAATATGTCCATCTATCACACCGTTGCCCCATACTTGCCAACTCTCCCGGAATGTCCGGGAGACTCCCGCATTTTGTGAGAGTCTCCCGGACTCCCGGGCGAGTGTGGCAATCTCCCGAATTCTGCCCACTTCACTAGGAAGTGCCCCACTTCCTAGTGAAGTGGGCAGAATTAGATCCCAAACGCCGCGATTCCCGGTGAATCGCGGCGTTTGGCCCCGCCCCCGCTGTCAAATGACGCAATTTGCGTCATGACGTCACAGGGGGCGGGGCCGAAATGACGCGATTTCGGCCACCCCGCCCCTTCACGCCCCCCTCCACTGGCTGGCTCCCGGAAGGGAGCTGAAGAAAGTAGGTAAGTATGCGTTGCCCTCCACCATTGCATTGTTCCCCCCTTCGTCACATTCTGCCACGGCTCCTCCCTGGCGACGTCTGGACCTGATGATGACTTCACGCCCGACAGTCGGTGAGAAGGAGGGAGCAGGGCGCCGGAGCGTAGGGCACATGCGTGTGCAGGAGAGTGAGACACGGTCTGACCGCCGGGTCAGACCGTACCTAGAGCTGCCCCTGCGTCCTGACCCCCTGGCCTAGGCACCGAATGTCTGTGCGTTGTGTAGGGTGCCCAGCGATCGCGCCTTGAGCCGGCACAGTGCTGATGTATACGGAAACTCCATTGTGCATGTTGATGTGTCTGCTGTTGGATACTGGCAGAATTCGCCAGTATCCAACATGTCTGACTAGCTCTTTCGTATGTTAGAAATAGTCGCTGTCTTCCAGTCACTAAGACAAAGACAAGTGTATCATGAAGAAAGCGAGGCCTATTCCCTGGCCTGGTTTACACCGCAGACAACTGTTTATGGAAAGTACAGATGTTTTAAGTAAACGTCTACCTCTCATACAGACCCCGTCTGCCCGTACAGTAAATTCCACTCTTATTACCAACGCTGCAGCCATCTAACTCCGGGTTGATAGTATGTTATTAGGTTATACAACCCCTGGCTTGTGCAATAAAAAAATAGTTAGTTTAAAGAAAATTTAGTGGTATAAATAGCTGTGGTTTAGTATTTGAAAGTATTGCAGCTGTGGCTCCAGGCATGCTGTAGTATTAAGATAGAGGTGTGGAATACTGCAGCCCCTCACTGTAAAATTTAAAGTATATTTACAGTCACCTCCTAGTTCTGTGACTTGTATAAAAAACACTCTGCATGGGGCAGCTTATAATATGCATATATTTTACAGTGCATTATTCCCGTTGATTGTTTGCTGGTTCTTTTACATGTAAATGACGGCCATATTGATTTTAGCTGTCTTAAAATACAGATATAAATCGGTTTGTGGCTTATGACCATGGTTGCTATTTCTCTTAAAGGACCACAAAACTGAAAATACAAACCTGTTTGAATAAGGCACTTATCAGAACGGAGGTTGTGATGGTGGGTAAGATATTTTCATACACACAGACTTCCCAGCAATCCCATTAAAGGACAGCGCATTTAGCCTTTACAAAAAAAAAAAAGATGATAACATAGAACAATAGCTTGCACTAAACTGCACAGCATGTGTAAATACAATGTAAAAAAAAATAATCTCAATTTCTGTCAAGGAATGGAAACATTTACATATGTATTTGGTAATGTTATTATTAGTAAAGCAACTTGTTTTCAAATGTTTAGTGCTCCCAGTTAAATTCTCAGTCCGCTATCTTTGCATATGATATTTGTGGCTGGTGTGTTTTGATACCCGAGACCCCTGGGGGAGTGGGGAGAGGGGGGTGCACTCAGTACATTCCTAAGTGGGTGAATTAACTTTCCTTATGCTTGGGGTTTATTTGTAGACCGTGACATACTCCCTATTTTAACATACTCCCTGTTTTTGTTTTGATTTTTTTTTATAAAAATCTTTTTTTATTGAAAATAAAACTGCATATGCAATAAACAGAATAAACACAGTTGAGCAGTATTGCGGGCTGTATATTAAATAACATCATTCAAACATTTGACATCACCAGTAAGGCGGTTTGTTCACCAAACTGGGAAGGTTAGTGAAAGTCCCACTTGCGGAACTGTTAGGAGTGTTTTTGAACAAATCAAGTGTAATGTGATTGTTTAACTGCTTTATTGAATAGGGGATAGAATGGAGAGTGAAAGAGGGGAGGGCAGGTGAGGTGAGGGGGGCCGGACCTTATTCATTACATTGGGTATATAATGTATAGTCTTTAAATTCAATCCATTCAAACCATAGTTGGTAATATTCTCTATATCTATCAGACACGGATTAAATCATGTCGTCCATTGACATATACCAGTCCAAACGTATAAACCATTCTTTAATATAAGGGGGTGTTGGGGATCTCCAGTGGACCAGTATCACAGCCTTCGCTGCACTGCTGAAGTACTTCAAGGTGGATTTTTTGTATTGGGAAATTAGCAATTTGATATAATTAAGTAGCCAATATTTCGAACAATTGGGTACCACGGTTCCCACAATCGCCTTGGTGATGAGTAAAACTGTGTCCCAGAAGGGTATAAGATGTGTAGTCCATCCAGAGCCTGGTGCCAGTTGACACCTCCAACTTAGATGTAGGAACCCAGAAAACATTTTGGCTAATTGGCTGGGATACTGGTACCACGGAGTCAACACTTTATATTGTGTTTCAATCACCCGCACAGTGCCTGAGCTAGCTTGGGTGCGTTGGAAAATGTCACAGCACTCCTGGTCAGGGTTGATGGCGCCCAAATTGCACTCCCAGTCTCTAGTGAATTTGGGAGGTGCGTTAAAGGAGTATGCAATCAAGATTCGATATATGGAGGACAAATTATGTTAAGGGTACCGAGGAGCGATACATAAGGACTCAAACTGCCTGAGTGCTCTCTCTGCAATCTCGTGAACACCCCGGGGGACATGGAAAGTGTTGTAACTGTAGGTGGATCTACATCTCTGCGTAGGGTAGTTCACATTTTGTCTGAAGATCAGCAAATGGGATAACTCCCGAGGTGTCCACCAGCTGGCCGATACGGGTGACTCTGGCTTGTGTCCAGTGTTTGAAAGCTTGTTTCGAGTGGCCAGGAGGAAAGTTTGAATTGTTGAGAAGTGGGGTCAAGGGTGAGTTCAGCGTTGATATATCTGGGACAGTTCGCAGTCTGGACCATTTAGTCAGGGTCGGAGAAATTGTCGGATGATGGATGGTGGGAAGGGGTTGCCAGGGAGCTATGTTAATGGGTGTGTGTAATGTATATACCTTTATCCAAACCCGCTGTTTGTCTGACCCTCCTCTCATCCAGTTCATTATATTATTCAACCTGACATCGTCGTGATAGGTAGAGAAATGTGGCAACTGTAAGCCTCCTGAATATTTGGTCTTGTATAGGATGTCATGTTTGAAGTGAGGTCGTCTACCTCTCCAAAGTGTGGTATGGCCCTAGGCAGGTCAATTAAACCAAGAGGTGGGGATGTGGATCGTGTAGTAAGTAGAGGACTCTCTGGATTAGATTCATTTTCACTATATAGACTCTACCTATCGGGGAGAAGTCCTTTGGGAGCCATTCTCTCAGGTTTTTACGGATGGTCGCAGTAATGGGCAAAAAAATATCCATGTAGATCTTGGATATGTCCCTATTTATGATCACACCCAAGTATTTAAGTTGGGTGGGTGCCAGACACAACAGGAATGCAGGCTTCAGACCTTCGACTATATCTAGAAGTGTTGAGATATTGAGGGTCACTTGGACTTTGAGTAATTGATTTTAAAGACGGAGAGATCTCCAAAGGTGCGGAATTCGGACATTCGGTTCGGAATCCAGATTACAGGGTCGTGAGGATAGCGAGAATGTCGTCTGCAAAGAGTGCCAGTTTAAATTCTTTGTCTCATACACAGTCCAGATATTCACTCTTATGGACCATGCTAAGGCTTCCATACATAAGAAGAAAATCATTGGGGATAAGGGTCTTGTTTCGTTGGTAATCCCAACGGAGTCTGACAAGCCTCCATTAACTTTAATCTTAGCTGTCGAGTGAGAATATAGAGTTTGAATTCGCTCCAAGCCCAATGGGCCCAAAGCCAGGTGGCTAAGTATGTCCAGCAAGCCTCAGTCCATCCCATCCCATCGAAACTCCCTGTTTATCAAGTCTAGTTACGTTTGGACCAGTTACCTTCTGAACTTTAAAACCCTGCCACTCCTTTACTCGCAAATTACTGTGGAGGCTCCATTATATCTCCACACTCAGCAATATTAATAAGTCTCCAACTACAGTAAAACCAGAGCATAAAAATGCTCTGTTCCAAAAAAATCTTTATTTCTTGTTTTGCATGTCTGTGGGATGGGGTGTAGACAGGGCGGGCTGGCTGGTCTCCAGATGACCTAAATAGTAAATTCTTATTTGCGTGGGTCTAAGAAGTAGCTGGGATATTGTATGTGTGGACTGAGGCTGAGGAAATGCCAGACTTTTTGTTCAATTGATTCAATTATTCCAGAGAGGGGTTTCACAGAAAACTGCTTACGATAGCATACATGTGTGTCCAGCATTTAGTGGCACGTAGAGTTTATTAAACACACAACAAAATTTAACATATTTTGGTGTGTGCTACCAAAGGCAAGAACTGTCCTTGACTATGGTAGTCGGGATACTGTAGTTGGCGTTCTCCGTCCGATGCGATGGTTGTTGGCTGTGAGATACAATATACGGCATGAGACAAAATTACCTCACGCTTTTAGTGGCGCCATTGGTCTCTAGGAGATTGATAGGTTTCATACTCATGAATGTTGGTACAGACCATAAAATGGCTGCCCAGACGTGTCTCAGTGATGTCACTGGTTTCCAGCGAATTGATAGGCTGCATTTTAATGAGTATCGTTTCGGTTCACAAAATGGCTGACTACAGAGTGCATAGACAAAGGAAGGGTCCACGTTAACATACCTGTTGGTGTATGTTAATGAGAACAGTTGAGTAGTACGAATTAATAGAAGAATAAATTTATAGCTGTTCCTTTTTTAATATAGGGGTAGCTTATATACTAGACTACATTGTCAGGGCCTAGTGACGTTTACAGTGCCATAGACCATGTGATCACTGAATATTGCACAGAAGGTTTTAGTTCTGTACGACTCTGCTTGTACCCTGTGGTCTCCCATTTCCTCCTTTCCTGTACTTCAGATTATATGTGGTTTAGCGGTTCTTAGATATGTCACTTATTTTTAGCAGCAGTCCTGATTGCTGCTTCACCACAGCGCGCCCCTGACACAAATTCTTGCCGATCTCTCTAGTTTTCATGCTGCTAATTCCCATCTCATCACGGACAGGAGCCAAAATAAAAAAACATCTCGCTGGTAGTACACCTTTCTCTGCGTTAAGTCTCGTGCGGCTTTTCAATCAGCAGCTTCAATAAAGAAAATATTTATTAAGTGTGAAACTGTGGATGGGCAGAAGCAGGTAGGATGATGCTATGCCAAGCTGACTTCTAATGTCATTTATTTTTCAAATATAGGTTGCCTTCATAAGAGGGAATACTGAATCTAAAAGAAGTTGATCTAATATTAAAAAGCATTTTATTATGATGCAATATAATTGTTCCCAGAACTTGAGGTGTTTGACCTGTCTGTAAAAATCCAGTCACATTTCATCCAGCAGATCTGATTGTTTCAGGCCCACAAATGAGGATGTTTTGACAGCTCTACAGTCATCTTATTGTAAGACAAGACTGTGTAATGTGTGTCCTGCTTTACTCGCACTGGGTCTGATTCATGTTTGTTGCGTGTTAAAAAAAAAAAAAAAGTCACAGAACTTGTGCATAGTTTTGGCATAGTTGCCGTCGTGTCCCGCGAGGTCCGGGAGGCAGGTGTGTGTGTGTGGGGGCGCGGCTCGAAGAATTGCGTCGTCAGCCCCGGCCCCAGAGCAGTCATCACTTTTTTGGCCAATAAAAATAGGGGGTGGGGCCACAATGACGCGTACACGGCACCACTAAGCCACGCCCCCCTCTGTTTAATTTGTAGAGCCGGACGGGAATCGGGAGAATTGCCTGCTCTCTCGGGAGTCCGGGAGCCCGACCTGGATTTCGGGAGTCTCCTGGACATTCCGGGAGAGTTGGCAAGTATGAGTTCCAGCCGTATTTAAATCCAAATGTGTCTTAAGATACGTCCCAATTTGAATCTGGGTGTATTTGCCGTACGTAGACACACACAGCTGACTGCAATATACACACAAACGTCTGTTCACTAAAAGGTGACGTCAGAACACATTTAAAAAAATGTACATTGTAAAATAATTTAACAACTCAACAGTATAATCCTTAATAAAATTATGGACTTAAATTATTTTGTTTACATTAAATAAATGAAGATGCTTATAATGTCTAATGTACATGAAGAGCATTTTTAAAGTTTATCTTTATTGCATATACATGTTATCTTTGCTATCTAGTGCCACGCATTTGTGTGGTTTTAATTACAGAGACTATACAGTGTCAGTCGTCGCCATCACTTAAACCTGCCCCGTAGCTGGTGCAAGTGATACGAAATCAAGCGTACTTTAGAGGAATCCAGGACTTGCATTGGCCGCATCTGCGTTGCACGCCTCGGCAGTCGTAAGTGTCATTTGCATTCAGACAGTTGCATGCAGTTGAGTTCACTGGCGTTAGGAACGTTTATGAGCATGCGCAGAGCTATTTAATACGGACTTCTTCAGATATCTTAATTTTTGGATGATCCTAAAATGTTTACACATATGTAGGAGTGATTTGTATTCGTATTCAAGGCGTAAGTACTACAATCTGCAGGGGGGGCATGGTTTTGGGGTCTGTAGGTGAGGGGGTCTGGTATCACATCTTGCAACAGCGGTAGTTATAACTAGTGGGTGCCATTGTCTGCACCCACTATTATGTCATGTTATGTGCAGTAAAGCCCAAAGCTAGACACCCCCAGCCTCTCCCCCATGTGGCACCCTATCACAGAATCTTGCGTTCCCTTCTCTCATTTAAAAAAAAAACCAGACGTAATTTATAAAAAAAAAAATGCTCACATTTAGTTCAACCCCAGTTTTAACAAAAGAAAATCTTCATATCAGATATTCATATCAAATATCTTAATTTCTGTACCATACAACAGCTCATATATTATAAAGAATAATTCACCCCCTGCCATGGAATATATAGATAATAGAAGTCGTCTCTGTGTTCCGTGACCTCGATGAAAGCCCGGGGTCTTGTATACGTTTTTAGTTTATTCTATTATAAAAAATAAATTTCTCTTATTCATCATTTTACACAACATGGGAAAACTGCTAACTTGATGATACATTTGATTTTAGGAAGTGCAGTACACAGCAGTCTGATCCTTCCTAAGTAGGGCACCCTAAATATGGCTATTTTCCCTCTAGTGCTTAATGCTTCATAAGGAAAGTTGTCTACAGTTTCCATGGCAACAGGAATCTCTGTTACCAGGGCCTGTCCCTGTGCTTACCATACAGGGAATATCTCAGTGTTTTATTTCTAATAACATTAATAGTCAAAGAATCCCCACAGTGAAACCATGTTATGAGCAAAAAAAAAAAAAGTGCTGTAACCCATAGCAACCAATCAAATGTTTGCTTTCCCTTGCTAAACTGCTCTAGGTAAATGGCAGCTAGAATCTGGTTGCCATGGTTACTGCACACTTGTGCAAATATTGCTGTTTTATTTAAGCAGTCTCATTGGGGCATATTCAATTAGTCACGTTACTGTCAAAGGTAACGCAGCCTGCACACTATTACCGTTACTACAGTAATAGTGCGAATAATTACTGTTAGTACGGCAATACCAACGCCGAGCCGCGAACAGAAATCAGTGTTTAAAATGACCATATTAACGGTAATAGGTTTAGCGCTGCATTACTCTGAAGGGAATTGAATTCCCCCCCCATTGAGGTCTATCAAAGATTTTTCTGTTCGAAAATATTATTGTACTTGAGGGAATCATCATTTATTTATATGGCGCCAGCAAGTTCCATAGCGCTCTACAATTGGGAGCAAACGCAGTGATTAAACAATACTGACACAGTAGTATACTTTTTAACTGAATACAGTTAAAAAGGTAGTTGAACTACCCTACCTTTAACTGTATTCACCTACATTTTCAACAATCTATGGTTACTCTTTAATATTTCGCTATAATTGTTTTTAGAGCATAACAATAAAGGATAATATTTCTATAACAATTTCTTCTCTCGCTACTGTTGTTCTCCATAATTGGGAAGTTGGCCTGATATGCTGTGTGTGACCCCATAATGCCCAATAGTCTGTTTCAAGTCCAGCTGACCGTTACTGAGCGTCTAGTTATGCCGAAAATTCTACTACGCGTGCGGCTAAAACCGAACTAGGTCCCATCACCCGGGGTGAGGGAAATCGTTGGTCCTGTGTAGTCGTCTGAGGCGATTTGAAAATCTGATATTTATGGCTGAGGCTGAACAAACATGTTCTCAACAGAAAATATTGAATTTATATAGAAAATTATTTGTTGGATGTCTGCAATCTGAACGCTCAAACGGTTTCCTCAATACAGTCATTGGTTCACAGTGAATTGATATATTGCAGTATTGTTAAGCTCACAAAATGGCCGCTTCCACCGTGTAGGCAACCAATGCGATGTTTAATTTACACCTCTGTCCCCGCAGGCGAGGCTGATGCCTCAAACCATTAATAATTCTGTTTAGCAACCTGTTTTCATTCACTGTCTGAGTTACAACCAGTCTGTCAGTTGCCCCCCTCCCTCTGCCTCTCTCAGTGTGACTCAGCGGGAAGACGTCCATTCATTCATATTCAGCCATAGAAGTGAATGAATCGTCTCTCAGCCATTCACCGTCAGATGTAAATCCAGCCTGCTCTCATTAGTCCCTCTCTTCTCATAGATTCAGCTCCAAATCTATTTTTTTTTTTTAAAAAAAAAACCAAATAGACGTAGAGACACTCCTGTTGTTTCCCACGATGTGTGATCTGGATTTAACATCATTTGGAACTTAAGTAGTTTCTGAAAATAGATATTGATGATATCTTGGCTGTGCTCACAACGGCCAGCCCAGGGGAATATTGCTTCATTAGATGGTTACTGTGATTCTTTCTGATACAAAGCACATGTTTACAGACAAATACTTCTACTTTAAAATATGAAATGGGCGCTTAAATGTTTGGGGATACTCTTGGTTTATACATAATTGTTTTTTTATTTTTATCGTAGCAAATTATGGCATATACTGATGATTATTTCAAACCAGGGGTGGTCTGGTGTAATGCAGGGTCTCCGTCTCCGCGAGGATGGGTCCCTGTGATCATCTTTTTGCAAAACTACTGTGGTATTTGAAATATTAATTTAATTTGTATAATATGATATACTCCTTGGCAACAATGCAGCAATTGCATGGAAGTATTATCCCAAGTTGAGGCGTGAAGCTGCCTTTCAGCAGGGGTAAATGCAGGATTTGTAGAGGGGGGTTTTCACACCACGCCGCCAGTGGGCGTGACCAGCATGCATGGGGGCGTGGCTATAATATTAGACAGTGCATGGCTGCTCTCCAACTCTTTCTATCCCTATAATATACATGGACAATGCTGCGTGCACTACTGTTAGGTGCACGCAGCTCTCCCTTTTCAAGCAGAGCCGTGTGAAGTGGGGGCAGGGTCCAGCCACCTCAATTATACAGTGCCCCAGGCTTGGATGGGGGTTTCCAGGCACCAGGAAAACCCCCCATTGGTTTGCCTATGCTCAGATTTCATCTGTGTTTCTCCGAATTGTATCGGAACCTTGATAAACGTCGGTGGGAGCCGACCACCTCACTGTTATCCACAGCTTGATTCGGGTGGTGCTGGCCTCATGAACCCATGCTCATTATTATTCCAGTTAACCTTCCAGGTTGCTCAGGGAGAGCGTTAGCTCCTGTGTACAAGAGAGGGATATCTGGTCCTATGTTCGTAATATTTAGTCATGTGTCCATATTCGTCCAAGTATCTATAATGTTGCCAACAGGTGCGGGGTCAGACTAGCGGTACCATACTGTGGGATACGGACAATGATTTTCCAGATTTTGCTGTTAGCTAACCTATAGGCAGCTAGCGATTGATTGTGTGACTTTGGTGCATGTATAGTATTAGAGAGCGGAGAGCTGAAATGCCCGTAATCTGTCCCAGATCATTGTACATTTTTATTCTTAGAAAGTGTATCTTGTAGGTGACAATACAGTAGGTGTAATTAACTTTGCAATGAACTGCTACAGTCACAATAACAATCTTTTCCTTCTCTTTTCCAGCCAAACCATTTGCCCTTAAAGTCAAGCAGTTGCGACTACATAAAGAAGACTTTGAAATCCTAAAAGTGATTGGAAGAGGTGCTTTTGGTGAGGTAAGGAACTTTATGGTCTACCACAAAGCTAAAGATTTGTAAGGTTAAAGTGTAACCCCAATATGTCACCTAATTAAAATGGTTATGCCGGAAATTGCAAATTAGTGGAATAATTCTTCATGCCTGAAATACCACTCCTTCCTAAAATCTTCTGTTGAAAACTCAGAAACCCACTGATGCTTCAGTTTTTACAGTTTTGAATGACTCATTTTTCTTTGCAATAACAATCAATATTTGTTTCCATCATTACTGAACTTGATAAGGGGAATCACTTATTCACCAGCTACCTATGAAACGGCAGCACCGCTTGTGGGTTTTCAACAGACAATTGCAGGCAGGAATTGTTTATTAAATGTATTCTCCGTGATTGCCCGAGCACGCTTCATTTGTGCCACATACCGATGTCTACACTTTGCAGTTTGCAGGCGTGCAGTGCAGTTTGCTGTACGTAGTCTCGGGACAGATCTGCTGTACAGTCATACAGTACACACAGTGCTGGACGTAGCCGACAGTCACATTCCTCTGGCACAGTATGGGGTCTAGAGATGAGTAGTGTTCTATCCAGACATGTGATGAATGAGGAAACACCACTGTGTAATTATATGATCTATATTTGTTACACTCAGCGATTGTGTCTTCCAGATCTAGTTACTGTTCTCATGCTCATTAAGATTTATCTGCTCAGAGACTGGGGGATGCTTGCGGGGGTGTGTGTGTGTGTGTGTGTGTGTGTGTGTGTGTGTGTGTGTGTGTGTGTGTGTGTGTGTGTTTGGCAGCGTGTTTAACACTTTAGTTGCCACCGGCAACAAGTAGGATCAAATGAAGGAATACTGTTTAACACGTTGGATGTAAGAACTTTATTTCATGTAGAGCTGTGTTTGACACCATAGTCTTTCCACATCGTTGTGACAGGAGGCTCAGATCATTGCTGTGTGCTGATGGAGGACCCTGCTTCTTCCACTATATAACCGTCAGTCTCTAACTCAATATTGGAGCAGTTGGACAGGTCTCTGCTTCCCATTAGATCAGCACACCTCTCCTGATACACTCTGCACTGCTGCGAACATTCGGATTGTGTTTTTCTGGGGTCAATTCAAACAAAGAAGAAATAAAGTTTATATAGAACAAGGTGCTCAGACCCTAATTAAATGCACTTAAAGAAGCATAATGTTATATATTTTTCAACTGCTGAACTGGATGCCAGGAAAGTTTTCTCTTTTTTTTTTTTTTTTTTACACTCTGAAGATCATTCATCTGTTGCTCACAAAACACTACCATACTTCTGAGAAATCTCATCGTACATACCTGTTCAATACAATAAAAATAGACTGTCCTGTTATTAGCACTGTGCTATAGAGGCAACAGGTTTCATACTGTTTACTTGTCATTCTATGTGTGATGTGATCTTGTTACCTAGCTATAGTTATATTAAATTAGGGAATAGTCAGAAAATTAGTCACATGATACAAGTGTGTGGGGCTTTTCCTAACATACAAGCAGACAATCCCGGATGAGCGTTGAAGGCTGTTCGTACCCACAAATTGACAATCTGAAGCATTTACATTATTGATGAATACAACACACTTCTCCCCATCTTGACATGAGATAATCCCCCCCAGTCAACAAAAGCTGAGATGTTAGAACTGTGTCAATGTGTATGACCCGTTTATCACTTTCACTTACAGAAACCGATATCACGAGGAGTTTTTAAGTAAGTGTTTAACTAAGTTTGTTATAGTTTGTCCATATGAAATTGAATTAAAAGGGGCCTCTTTATCTAACATTTGATAATAACATGAAAAAAGTAACTTAATTTCTGCTGCCTTATGATTTTATATGAAAAACTTACAAGTGCTGTTTGTACTTTATCTGCTTGTCTGAAGCAGCATGAAGATGGCATTTGATGAGTGAACCAGGAGCAGGATGTGGATGACATTTGATTAGTGAACTATAGAAACATGATGTGGATGGCATTTGATGAGTGAACTAGAAGCAGGATGCGGATGGCATTTGATGAGTGAACTAGAAGCAGGATACGGATGGCATTTGTTGTGTGAACTAGAAGTAGGATGAGGATGGCATTTGATGAGTGAACCAGAAGCAGGATATGGGTGACATTTGATGAGTGAACCAGAAGCAGGAGGGATGGTATTTGATGAGTGAACCAGAAGCAGGATGCGGATGGCATTTGATGAGTGAACTAGAAGCAGGATGCGGATGGCATTTGATGAGTGAACTAGAAGCAGGATGCGGATGGCATTTGATGAGTGAACTAGAAGCAGGATGCGGATGGCATTTGATGAGTGAACCAGAAGCAGGATATGGGTGACATTTGATGAGTGAACCAGAAGCAGGAGGGATGGTATTTGATGAGTGAACCAGAAGCAGGATGAGGATGACATTTGATGAGTGAATGAGAAGCAGGATGAGGATGGCATTTGATGAGTGAACCAGAAGCAGGATGAGGATGACATTTGATGAGTGAATGAGAAGCAGGATGAGGATGGCATTTGATGAGTGAACCAGAAGCAGGATGCGGAATGCATTTGATGAGTGAACTAGAAGCAGGATGCGGATGGCATTTGATGAGTGAACTAGAAGCAGGATGCGGATGGCATTTGATGAGTGAACTAGAAGCAGGATGCGGATGGCATTTGATGAGTGAACTAGAAGCAGGATGAGGATGGCATTTGATGAGTGAACCAGAAGCAGGAGGGATGGTATTTGATGAGTGAACTAGAAGCAGGATGAGGATGGCATTTGATGAGTGAACCAGAAGCAGAAGGGATGGTATTTGATGAGTGAACTAGAAGCAGGATGAGGATGGCATTTGATGAGTGAACCAGAAGCAGAAGGGATGGTATTTGATGAGTGAACCAGAAGCAGGATGAGGATGGCATTTGATGAGTGAACCAGAAGCAGGATGCGGACGGCATTTGACCTCGCTTTAATTCCTATAGTGTGAGGAGAAGCCTGGAACACAATTTTCTGACTAGTATAGAGGTGGGTATTTGGGACTTCTGTCATTAGTGAAGCCCCCTTTATGAATTCAGTGTCTGATAGCCAGATCTATTCATTTGGGCCGCCCATATTTGCATAAAATGAGTTCTGTGTCCTAGTCCTCAGGGTGAGCTGCAGGATCGGCCTCGTCTGGCTTTAGGAAGAGTTTCCTTAGGGACTTTTATGTTTGGAATGTAACTTAAATATAGACTCCGTCTCCCATGTAACGCAGCATCAGCAATTTATTTCATGTTTTAATTGCACGGGATATCTCATCCTCCCCCTTCACCTCAGCCTCCACCCTGATTTACTGCAGTCTATCATATTAATAATCATGTGCATTTAAAATATCTAATCATATCTTTAACCCTATATGCACTTTAACAACAGTTTTGACTCATGTTTCCACCTGGCAAGATATGTATAGGGTATTATTTTTACTTTTTTTTTTAATACGAAACCACTGACTCAACCCTTCTGGAAGTCACTAATGAACACAAATATGCTGTAATAGTTGATACGGAGGGTCCGTCTCAGACAAGATATTAGAGAGAGCAAAGTCTCATGACTTACACTGAATGCTATTGGGGGGTAGGGTTACCCTTCTAGCTGCCAGAGGGTAGGATGTGGCCCTGCGACTTTTAATTTGCGGCTCCCAGCTTCCCTGAGAGCCTTTATTGGCTTATTTTGATATTTTATTGTGGTCCGGTCCACAAGTATTTCTATCTCTAGCTGCAGGAATGTTGGAACACGGCTGATCTGTACGGAATGAAGGAGAGAATGTTATTAGTGGAAAATATTTTGAGACCCACTTCCTTTTTCCGAGAAAAGTCATTTGCTTCTACTGAAGACTATAGTGCTCGATAAAGTGTTTTATCCTGCAACATGACGGACAAGTTCTTTTAAAGTAAATAAAAGCATGGGACAAGTAACGTACCTAAAGATAGGAGAGAAGCAGATGGGACAATTTTACTATTTGTGGGGGAGGAGGTAACAAGGCTTCATATTAAAATCTAAATTTACAATTCACCTAAACAAAATGGAGGCAGATGTTTTTGGTTTGGACTAACGTTTAGCCTATTGACTCACTAGTATCTAATGACTGCTTGCTTCTGCCTATTTACATATTAATGAAAATTGGTTCGGCCCACAAAATATTTATCCTGTACTCATCCAGTTTATTTGGTACCATATGAGTCTGGGTACACACTACAGAAAACTTCTCCCCATGCCATATCTTGAACGATTTTACCACCGACTGAAAGTCCCGATCAGCAGCCGATTCCTGTGTACACACTGTACACGTTTCACACGATTTTCCTTCAGATCTGTGCTCTTCATCTGTCATAACCATCTGCTGAAAAGGTGGTGACTCTGCACACTGCATAGAGATCTATGGACACTGCCGGTCCTGAGTGATTACACACTGCAGGATTGGAAGAACATCGTTCCATCATTGAGATCTATGGACATTGTTGGTTGTGTGTGCATACACACTGCAGAATTTGCTCAAAATTGTATGGCTAAAAAAATCTAATGAAACGATACCATGTGCTTTGTTACTATAAAACCTGATTGTTGGAGTGTACACACTACTGCGATATTGGACCTAACGCTAGTTTATCGTGTGATTGCCACAATAATTGGGTGAAAAATCTGTAGCGTGTACCATTCTTAAGATATACACATAATGTAAAAGTTCAGTACCAGTAGAATTTGAAAAATACAGCACGGTGGCTTAGTGGTTAGCACTTCTGCCTCACAGCACTGGGGTCATGAGTTCAATTCCCAACCATGGCCTTATCTGTGTGGAGTTTGTAGTTCTCCTCGTGTTTGCGTGGGTTTCCTCTGGGTGCTCCGGTTTCCTCCCAAACTCCAAAAACATACTGGTAGGTTGATTGGCTGCTATCAAAATTGACCCTAGTCTGTCTGTGTGTGTGTGTGTGTGTGTGTATGTTAGGGAATTTAGACTGTAAGCTCCGATGGGGCAGGGACTGATGTGAGTGAGTTCTCTGTACAGCGCTGTGGAATTAGTGGTGCTATATAAATAAATGGTGATGATGATATTTGATACAAGTTTGTGTTCTCGGTTATCAGACACGGTAGTCTCTAAAAGGGGCATTATTCCTCAGTAGGCCTCCTGGCAAAAAGTCCAGTGTGGATGAAGAAAATGCCTCCCTGTTTAGTTAAGCTCTTATTTGAAGACTCTTGTTCTGAGATGCTCGATACTGTTATATATATTTTGTAAATGTTGTTCATTCCTGTGTGTGTGTTTTCAGTTTAATGTTCCCTTGTGGGGCACAGGTAGAGATTTTATAGGAATGCACCTGAATGCCAGGAGCCAGCCGTACATTCAAGGACACTACAGCTGTCTGGCTCTTGTCCTGACCCTCTAGTGAGCAGTTGGATCCCACAACTACTAACGCTAAACTCTCCTTTTTCCGTCCTCGCAGGTCGCCGTGGTGAAGCTGAAACACACCGGTAAAGTGTTCGCCATGAAAATACTGAATAAATGGGAGATGCTGAAAAGAGCAGAGGTGAGCAGGGGCGATGGGGCTGTCCAAAGATAAAGCTGTTTTGCGAAGTTTTAGAAGGACATTGTATCAATTTAAAGGGACCTCTGTGCTTTGCTAAACCTGTTGTGTGTTAATAAATGTCATTATTATGTTGCTGCTGGACATTTGGTGACTGATGTGTACCAGGAATTTTCTCTGTGTTGGTTCCTGCCGTCGACAACGGGGCAATCGGCAAACGCTGCAATGTTGCCGCTGATATCGGCTAATTGCTTCGTTATTGCTCTGTTCGCAATGCCCAGTAATAATTTGATCTACATTAATTGGATTATCATCGAGTATTTTGATATATGTGGTCAGTATTTGCTCAGACTTCTTCCAACCCAAGCCCCGCTGAAACCAGACTTGATCCTGGCTGCTCGGACTGCTCACCAAACGGCCAGCGTGGCGGAATCCACCCGCGTGTGCCGACTTGGCTAATAGCATTATAGTTCTCGGTCATCTCTCTATACAACATACTGTATTTCACACTAGAATGTGGACTTTCAAATTGCATACATTGGCTTCAGTTATACAGTGCAAATATCTGCTTCAATCTGATTTGCTGATCCTTTGGGTACATTGTCCCGATGATACATTTTGGAGAAGTGTAAAGAAAAATAACAATGATGTCAATCTATTATCTTAAAGAGATGCTTTTTGTATATAAAGAAATGTGACAAGTTCTGTGTGTGCATATTAGAGTATAAGGGATGTTTGTTCATCTGAGATGAAAATATTTATGTGATTGGGGAATGAAAGATGCATTTATCTTTCTGTGATTGACATGGTGCCCAACAGTCTGATCTATACAGACGGGAGAGCTCAAACTGCTTTGTGTGTTAGCGATGGCATTGCCGATGTACATGTAAAATATATAGGAGGCCATTTCTAATGTGCAGCCCAGAATCTGTATTGGTCCCATTGGAAGCCTTGATTCACGCAGGTAGACCTGGATACCTGCCAGGGAGCTTCTAGAGCAAGACAGCCGTAATTGCGCATCCCCAGGGGAGGAATTGTAACTACTGCCCAGGGGCAGTTTGAGGAACAACAAAAATGAGATTTAATTTTGCAGAGTAAGATTATTGATACATGATAAAGCTGTAGCGAGGGGTTTGTTTTTAGGACTCCCTCAGAAATGAGAATTCATCTTTGTACCAGCCCAGAGCTGGTGGTCTTTGGGTTTTAGTACTATGACTTTATTGGTACTCGCCTTGCTCCTCCCCATTGCACTTCGCCAATGGAGCGAATTTCTCTGCCAACTCCAAGTAATGCAATAAAACATACTTGCCAACTTTTCCTCATTGGCTTTAGGGAGATCCCGGTGGAGGTAAGCGTGCGGGGGGCGGGGCTTGACGAATCGCATCATTTTGGCCATGCCCCCTAAACGATTGTCGCAATTTTAGCCAATTACAACATTAAGCCCCGCCCTGCAACTAATCTATTGCGGGGACTAGAACTGGGAGGTTGCTCTGCTCTCCCGGGAGCCCGGGAGGTCTCACAGAAATGCGGGAGTCTCCCGGACATTCTGGGAGAGTAGGCAACTAGGCGTTAAAGAAAAGCAGCTAATGAATCTCTAGAGACGGAAGTGTCTTTTACATTTCTGTCTCCATTATGAAGTCATGTTGTCTTACCTGTCAGTCTTTCATTAAATCTTGGTCTCCATGAAAATGGCCACATCCATAGGCATCAATACATGGACATTGAATACAATTTCTGAATTGTGTCATCATGCCACAGATGGTGAAGCCAACCACGTCTTCAGGGAGTGAGGGAGATCACCCCTATTTCAGGGAGTCTCCCTGACATTCAGGGAGAGTTGGCAAGTATGCAACAAAAACATCACACACAGACGTTTTATGTAATGAAAGGAGTGGTACCAATGTGGTGTGTGTTTGTGATTGTGGGGTAAGATATTTCTCCTGCACACCACATTTCCTGTCAGTAATCCCTCTGGAGGACTTCTTTAGTTGCCCTCTCTGTCTGAAATGGCTGATAACAGAACAGCTTACGCTCGCTGCAGAGCAAATTTGATTGTAACATACCTCAAATTATGGAAACATTTACATATATACTTGTGAATGTTATTACTATTTATTTTGTGCAAGACAACTTGTATTTTAAGTTTAGTGGTCCTTCAATTTCTGAATCCCAGCTGCATTACATTAACTCCCACAATCTAATAATAATAATCGAGGGAGGGGGGAATAACATTGAAATATTACTGAACACCGTTGATTAATCTGTGTGTGGGCTGACCTGTGGGCTAACCGTGCTGTGTAAGCATGCTCCTCCTCCTGTATCGTGTGTCGGCTACCTGGTTGTCATCCTTGCTGGTATTTTTCTGCATGGTTGCATATGGTTGACTTTTCAGTTTCATATGCCCAAAAGTTAAGCAAAAGGGTTAGTAAATTGGCCTCCGTTGGTGCGAAGTATTTTAACGATCTACGTTAAAGTTATGCAGATGCAAACACAGCAATTTTGTGCTGTGGTGGTTGCTCAAATTAGGATTCAAGCTCCGCTATAACGGCCTCAGCATTGCAGAAAACGGCAGGACGTCCTGTAGAATAAACAAGAAGAGATTTGTTTTTCTTTTCTCTGTATTTATTAGTTATTGTCATTTGTTTATATCATAGTTGCCTCCTCTCCCGGAATGTCTGGGAGACTCATGAATTTCTGGGAGTTGTCCCGGACTCCCGGGAGAGCAGGCAATTCTCCCTGATCCTGGCCGGCTGTGTAAACTAAACAGAGGGGGTGGGGCTTAGTGATGCCATGGACCGAGCATCGTGGCACCGCCCCCTGTTTTTATTGGTTCAGAGTAGTGATGTCCGTTTTGGGGGCGGGGCTAATGACACGATTCTTCTAGCTGAACCCCCGGACCTCCCGGGAATCATCTTGCCCATTTTTGCAAGTATGGTTTATTTAGTGCAGCAGGTTTGAGGCCATGATTTGCCTCCGTAGGTCCCAATGACACTAGTCATGCCATCAAGGCCCGTCCACTTCTAAAGAAAGAGTAGCGGTATCCGAGAGGGTGGCCTACACTCCCGGGAGTCTGGAAGGTCTCCCCCCAAAATTCAGTAGTCTCCTCTGGACATTACCGGAGCGTAGGCAAATGTGGGTTATCTTATATAGTATTTCACTACCTCAGGTTATCATATACAGCAGGAAAAGATTTTAATTCTCAATGTTCTTTTTACGTGAGGAGAATCCCACTGTCTGTATTTTCTACAGTCGCCATTTCTATCTGATCTGTTCGCAATTGCGCGGATAGTCCGTTACTGTACTCGGCCTACGTTAGAACTTTCCCATCTGACTTCTCCAGGCGCAAACAGGACTAACTGGCAGAATCACGCAAGTCTACATGTGCGCATGCGGTGACTTTGCGCAGAGCGATTTCACGTAAGATATCCTACGCACACTGGCATATCACTCACTCAGTATCCCCCCCCCCCCTAAGTGTGTTTCTAAATAACTCTTTGAAAATATTTTATTCATAGCTTACAGCGCAAAGATATCAAAGAGCATAGTTAAACATGTAAAGATATAAGGTGGTGTTAAGTCAAGTTGAGGCAATTAAGACCTGTGCAATCATCTTCTTGCAGGGTTCTCTCTTAACGAAGTCACTTTTGTCATTCAGCTGTTTAGGGTGTGGATGCTGAAGGTCAGATTCTGTAGTGTAACACAATACGGAGAGACAGACTTTCCATCACACCCCCTCTGGGGTAACGGCAACTGCAAAAATATTGCTTTGTAACAGAGAGTCGTTTGCCGAAAGCTAGAATCTGGCTCCTGGGAAGAGGGGGGTGGGGGGGGGGGGGGTGCGACATGCCTTAAATAGGAAAAAAAGCTCTCATGTCTATTTATAATTCTTGGAAGGGAGGCCGTTTAGACATATATTAGCTGAATAAAGACATTTTTAGTTTTTTCTTTTTTTTTCTTTTTTTATATCTAACCCTCTGATTGCCAGAGATAAAAGTGAACATGCGTTTGTAGCTGGATGCACAGAAGATTGTATTCCTGTACGGTTCTGCATTCTCTCATGACGTGTGGTTTTTCTGACCACAGTCTGAGGTCGTACAGTGCAAATATTTTCCAGTTAGCAGAAAACGCAGAGATTGAGATATTTCCTGGTGATAGGATAAGATTTGCATGGACATTAAATTGTGCACAGCTGGTACTATTGTTAACTGGAGATATGAACTTTAGATCGTAAGCTGTGGGGGCAGGATTATTAATGTAGACATCAATTTTTTTGGAGGAACTTTTTCTGTTCTATACAATCTGCATACAATTAATACACACATATTGCAATCTGGTCATTTCTATCAGATTGTACATTAAAAAAACCAAAACTCTAAACAAACTAGTCTGGTTTTGGTTTGTAGGTATGTAAGGTGTAATTAAGTGGTGGAGTCGTTAGACTTTTGCAGTACGATTACAATGCGTGATTGTTTATTCCAATCCACGTGGACACTGGCTGGGGGGAGGAACGCGTTGGAGAATGTTTTCCGTAGGTGCTTTAGCAATTTTTATGTAGATTTTTTTTGTTTGCAAAGTTCAGTTGCCTTAGTAAATTCAGAAACACACCTTAATTCTCTGCGGAAGTTTTTATATTTCAGCTGTTGCATGTACACAGTGGGGGTAGACATTTTGTGGCAAAAATATAACGGTGATGCAGCCTGTCAAATCAGTAGGGCCCCTGTTCTGGCTTTGTGCTTCATATCCTGTATGAACACTCACTCGTAGATGTGCGTGATTCATGATTAGAAGCCGTCTATTGCCCACCACACAGCAGCTCATTCAGCCGCCCCCCCCTGTGTCTCATATTCTCTGTTCTCTTGGTTTATGGATGTGGTTTAGGGACATTAAAGCCTAATTTAGAGATGGTCCCGAACATACAAATAAGAAATGTTTATGTTGAGTCGAACATATCTCCAGGTAGATCCAACTCAAACAGTACGTCCGGCGTGCATATACACGAGGGAATCATGTCGTGACAGCGTTATTAATAAATAGGAAGTCACAGTTGCCATATAAACTGTAATTTAACACAAAACACCCCCTACACCACTATATAACTTCAATGGGAACCTTCTTTCCTGCTGTAGTCCAAAACAGCTGTGACTTGACATAACATGAATGAATGAGGTACTGGATTGGTGACTATGCAATCAGCCAATCAGAAGGGACTAGATACTGCTACTGGTGTCATCACCATCATCATCATCATCATCCTCATCACCACCACCATCCTAATCACCACCACCATCATCACCATCCTCATCATCATCATCCTCATCATCCTCATCACCACCACCACCATCCTCATCACCACCACCATCCTAATCACCACCACCATCCTAATCACCACCACCATCCTCATCATCATCACCATCCTCACCACCATCCTCATCATCATCACCACCATCCTCATCTTCACCACCATCCTCATCATCATTTTTATCACCCTCATCATCACCACCATCCTCATCATCATCATCAACCTCATCATCATCATCACCATCCTCATCATCACCACCATCCTCATCATCACCACCATCCTAATCACCACCACCATCCTAATCACCACCACCATCCTCATCATCACCACCACCATCCTCATCATCACCACCACCATCCTCATCATCACCACCATCCTCATCATCACCATCTTCACCACCATCCTCATCATCATTTTCATCACCCTCATCATCACCACCATCCTCATCATCATCACCATCATCAACCTCATCATCACCACCACCACCATCACCACCACCATCCTCATCATCACCACCATCCTCATCATCACCATCCTCATCATCACCATCCTCATCATCACCATCCTCACCATCACCACCATCCTCATTATCACCACCATCCTCATCATCACCACCATCCTCATCATCATCCACCACCCTCATCATCATCCACCACCCTCATCATCATCATTCTCATCATCATCATCCTCACCACAATCATCATCCTCACCACAATCATCATCCTCACCACCACCGTCCTTAACCTCATCGTCCTTAACCTCATCGTCCTTCTTATCATCACCATAGGATACTTTCCTAAGAAGCCTTAGGCTAGGTACACACTACAGGGTTTTCAGCCGATTATTGGACCAATCACACGATAAACGACCGTTTGGCTCAATATCACATTAGTGTGTACACTCCAACGATGAACGATTATCGTTCCAAAGCTCATCGTATCGTTTCAGTTTTACACCAAACTAAAAATCTTGTTCAGCGATGGAACGATAATGTTCCAATTCTGTAGTGTGTAAGCACTCAGGACCGGCAGTGTCCATAGATCTCTCTGGAGTGTGCAGAGTCCCCATCTTTTCAGCTGATGGTTATGACAGATGAAGAGCACAGATCTGAAAAAAACGTGTACAGTGTGTACACAGGAATCGACTGCTGATCGGGACTTTCAGTTGTTGGTAAAATTGTTAACGATATCACATGGGGAGAAGTTTTCTATAATGTGTGCCCAGCCTTAGTCCGAGTCCCATTAGTTCACATCTCTAGGGCGTGTGAGCTCACCCTTATTGTACTCAACTTGTTTGCCCTCTTCCGAATCTCAAAAGCCTTTGGGAAGCAGGGAGCCAATATGTGTATATTCACAGCACAAATATTGACGGGTGTCCAAATGTAAATGAGGACCGAAGTGACTTTCCCCATCTGTTACACCTGTTTCTTGTCGTCACGTGTTTTCACAGATCAACCTTCCCCAGCAGTTGAAGGGTTAATGGCCGCTAATGCTGGCAACACACGGCTCTACAGGGAGTCTAGCCCCAAGGTTGGGGCGGTATGCTGGGACTTGTAGTTCCACCGTAGCAGGCAAGCCACAGGTTGCCGATCCTCGTGAAGGACTTACGGAAGGAACAATTCCTTTCTCTTCATTTAACCAGACTCTTTCCCTGGAATATAACCTAAAACTATTTGATAAACAAACTGCACCATGGCAGCAAATGGAATGAAAAAATGTCTGTTTCCAGAGGTATTAAAATAGTCTCCTTCCCGAAATGCGAATGTCTTCTCGGTTGTGGCCTTTCATGGTTCTCCTTCGCCTCCTCTTGTAGTGTTTGTTGAGTAACCACTAAAACATGTTCCCCTTTTTTGAAATACAGCTGTATATAGACACACAAACTATTTGCATAGATTTTCTGCATAGAATTTGTCAGTAGTTAAAGGAGAAATTGTTTTAGTAGATAAAGGGGGCTTTCCACTTCTAAACAATACCCATATTTATGTACTTCCTTCTCTATGTATCCTATTTGGATCCCATAGTGACCTTTTAGCAGTAATTCATGCTGAAACAGGACATTCACCTTCTTGCACATGTTTACATCTCATATTCTATTAAAAATGGAACGTTCGATGCGAGCATTTCAGTGGTGGGATATTGAGTCCATACATAGACGATACTGTCACTTTAAGAGCGGTCGTGGCCACACCCACTGAGTAAAGACTGTATGACAAGTCATCATTTGCTGCATTACCCATTAATCAGGCATGCACTCACGCTTGTTACATAGAGTTTTTCATGTTTCATGCCACTTAGGTTTTTCCACATCGCAATCCCTAGCGGAGGGATCTATAAATAAGTTATTAACCCTGTGTAAGTTGTAGTGTAACCTATGTACATAAGTGCTATGACTAGCTATGGGCGTACCGCTTTATTTCAGTGTCTGATATGGTATAATACTTCTGTGTTTCATGGGGAACCTTCATTTATATGCAATTTGTATTAAAGTCCATGCATCCGTTTTGCTTATACCTTAAACAGAACATATAGAGTTCTATATATCGTATCATATGGGAAGTGACAGGATATGTTTCTCAGACCAACATTCTATTATTTTTGCTCAGTCATTTCAGTGTAATGTCCCTGTAAGAACTGCTGACCTACACGTGTTAGAATTTAGGAAACTGGGTGAGTTTGCTGGGAAGTCTCAGTTCCCCTTTCTGTGTTATATAACTATATATATAAATATATACACGGTTCCCACGGAAGAGGAAGCTTGTTCTTGTTGGTCTCCTATTTACTATGTACATATTTACTGTAAGAATATCGGAGCAATAAGAAGCGCGTTTAGCGGAATATCTTTAATAATCTGCGCTGACAATAGTTTTGCTGACCATTTCCCAGCGTTTCCTCCTTGTGGGGATATACCAGGGGTTCAGGTCACAGCAAAATGGTTTTGGTCGGTGGGCTCATCTATTAGAGGAGGGGGATGAAAACATTATGGCACTCACCACTAAGGCTCTGCCTAATAGCCCCTTGTGGCAGCATTAGTGACTGGGGTAATTAATTGGTAATCACAAAAATGGCAGCTCTACCCCATTCCTCCCCCCTGGGTCTTTGGACACCCATCCATTACATGAATATACGGAAGATAAGAAAACAATACTTCCCAGATTATTCTTAAAACCCTTTGTTTTTTTCCTAGCTACAGAAGATGGTCCTTTATTTGGAGCATGCTCTAAGCTCTGATTGGTTGGCCTTTTCAGCCAGTCAGATGCATGGTCCCTTATTCAGAACGTGCTACAAGCTCTGATTGGTTGGCCTTCTCAGGTAAACAAATGCATGGTCCCTTAATTTGGAGTGTGCTACAACCTCTGATTGGTTGCCGTTGCCATCCAGTCAGATGCAAGTAAATGCTACCTTCATTTACATTGCACGTTGTTGATGGCTTTAACAATCAAAGCTATAAGCAGGGTCTATATTATTTTAATTAATGGAAAGACTTTATTGACCTGCATATTTCCATGTACTTACTCCTACAGCCAGAGCTGCACAACCATTAATTCAGTTTACGGACAGTCTGCTTCAATCTTGTTAAATCTCATGAATGGAAGATATGGATCTTCCAGGAACGCTTACTGCAAAGTTCCTCATTCTGTGGCAGTCAGAATTTAGCACATGTAACACTCTTGATTCTCCTGCATGGCTGCGTGATGACGTATATGTGATGTTTCAAACCATTTGTCTTTGTCCTAATCCTACTTTATATGTTCCTGTTTTATGAAGAGTTGTGACCTCGGATGAAATCAGGATTATAATCTTAGTTGCCTTCAAATAAAGTGCATATTCTACATCCCCACAAACTAAAAGAAAGGGTAACGTTTTGCCTATTTTGACTCTGAGAACAGGTTGATTGCATTACATGTGTGTGTCTGTATATTCTATGGTTGTTTTATACACCCCCCTCCGCGTTCCACAAGCTCATATTTCTGGACAAAACACGTTTATCTTGGCGATATTTCCAATGTGACTTTCTTCAGACGCATCTTCTTCACTCACCGATGCAGGACGACCTTGCCAAGAAAAACCTTGTTGATGGGAGCAGGGAGAGGTTACCAGTTCCTGTAGCGATTCCACTGGTTCTGTACTTTTCCTGCTACATTGTATCTCGGTGTACAGGCTCTCTGGCAGCTGGTTACATCTTTCTTACAGTGTCGGCCATGTTTCTCGTGATGTTTACTAGCAGAACTCAGCTGGATTCCATTAGCAAGGAAATTTTAAATCAACCCAGGTACCAATTTCTCTGCGGCTCCTATTTATGTATAAAACCCACAATGCCACGTCTATAATAACCTGGAGTGCATATCATTTCATCTGAAACATGAATGCTAGACCAATCTGTAGCCAATCAGATCAGTAGAACGTTCACAGCCTGACCAACCTGTAGCCAATCCGATCAGTAGAACATTCACAGACTGACCAACCTGCAGCCAATCCGATCAGTAGAGCATTCACAGACTGACCAACTTGTAGCCAATCCGATCAGTAGAGCATTCACAGACTGATCAACCTGTAGCCAATCCGATCAGTAGAGCATTCACAGACTGATCAACCTGTAGCCAATCCGATCAGTAGAACGTTCACAGACTGACCTGTGGCCAATCAGATCACTGGAAAGTTCTCAGGCAGTGGAAACTGTAAAATATAAGTGTGAAATGTGTATTGTTGATAGAGCAGGTTTATATTCTACATTCAAATTCTTATACTATGTGCAGTAATATCTGGGTAATATACCCTCTACTGTAAATTGTAAGGATTTTAGTCATAGACCTACACCTATGATATAATTCAGTTCTCATCTGTCTACTTTCTGTAGATGAACCAATCATGTAACCGCCCTGTAAGGAGATCTGCCTGGACTAAAACATTTTCTCTGACCTACTAAATGGTGGTGGCAGCATGAATATCCGGCCTGGCCTGGGATAGTAGAGGTGCCCTCACGGGCCACGGACCAGAGAGAAGATCTGCGGAAATGGTTCAGTGATTTATAAGAGTATTAGTAGCCACCAAGGAATTCTGTGTCCATATAAAGTGCAGAGTACTTTTATACAGGTCACGGAACTGCGAGGTCACGTCTAATATCCAGTAGTGCGGCTCACTACTCCTTATAATACACAGCGATTTCTCTTGGTTATAAGTGATTCTGCTGGCATTGTTTTTCAGTATAATTGAGGGGGGAATTAGATGTGCATGGAAAAATGTTTCCCCCATGATCACAGTCTTGTCACAAACAGTTTCAGTTCCAACCAGCTCCATTATTTTGCCAAATGTGAAAGTATTAGTACTAACTTTCCAACCCTTTCTGGAGTTATGATATCCGACGTCCCCTAGGTAATCCTGTTAGTTATCCTCGCTCTATTTCTGACCGCAGTACCTTTAATCCAAATATCTTGTTAATATACATTTACATATACAGTGGTTAATGTTGTTATTTTAGCTCTTTTTAGTAAAGTAACTTGATGACACTTTAGGTTTCTGATCTTACTCTATCACAGTGACACCTACAACAATTTTTTACATCTCCTGGTCTTCTGCCCTAATCCTAGTCATTCAGACCTCATCTTTCGTCTATTCTGTGTTCTACAAAATAACCCGTTGTAATTTGACGGGATCGGATCTCAGAATATTGTTGTTTGTACAGCGACATGTTGAGGTTGTACATAGTGATAGATTATTAGACGTGTACACAATTACGGAATATTCCTCTGTCTACTGAATGTAATCAGAGATCCGATAACTTATGAAACGCTGAAGTGGAAAACTGTAGCTCAAGTGCTCTTTTGTGAAATTGCACAATGTTTTATGGGGACGAGCATGTATTTGTGGGCCAAGGTGACAGCGATAGCTTTGGTACGATAGAAGGGTCCTACGAATAAAGGTAGAAGCCCGGAGTAGGTTGATGTGCCTTTATTGCTATTTCTAATACATTTTCCAGAACATACGTGAACTCGCAAAGCTAGGCGCAGATTATTTTATGGGGATGTGTGAAACTTGCAGACTTGTATATTTTCTTATATATAATTTATTAATTACGGTAAAAGTTATGTGACTGACCTGCCTGCGTGGGGCGGAGTTTGGCGGGACATCCAGATGTGCAGGCCACAGAAGGGGTGCGGCTTAGCAGGAAAGTGGGTGGTGTTTTATCCAAATATGTCCATTTGTGGGCGGGGTGTGGCTGATTCAGGGCGGGGCTTATATTCTCCCACTTAGGGATTCTAAATGTTGGGTGTCTTTATGATCTTTATCTTTCTGCCCCGCAGACGGCCTGTTTTCGGGAAGAGAGAGACGTGTTGGTGAACGGAGACAGTCAGTGGATCACGACTCTGCACTACGCCTTCCAGGATGACAACTATTTAGTGAGTTCACGTTCTTGTTTTCATCATGTAAAATTGTCATCAGCCCCCAGGAAAGACATATGGGCGACATAATTTATTAAAATCCGGTGCAAAGGGAAAAAAAAGTTGTTGTTACCTATAGCAACCAACCAGATTTTATCGTTTTATTGTATTGTAGTTGGGTAAATGGATGCAAACATCTGCTTGATTGCTATGGGCAACACACTAACATTTTGTCTTTTCGACCAGTTTCCCTGTTCCCAGTTTATTTCATTTTATTTTTTGTATTCAGTACCCCCCAGAAAGCAGTGGGCCCACTTTCAGGCTATCATCACGGACCTAAAGACTCGCTCTAACCCAACAGGTCCATATGCATTAATGTGTATTTTGTACTTGGGCGCAGACATTACTTTTATGTGTGCATTTGTTACTGCTGTGTTTTTGCTGTTGTCTATGTTGTATTACCTTGGGTCCTGCACACAGAGATTGGAACTGGTGCCTGTGGGTTGGTCCATTCAGTTCCTGGATGGGTGTTGTGTACATTAATCATTAACCTGATACCATTGGTACCTGTGGTGATATACTCTGCACACAGGTGTAAGAACAATGCACTGCGAAGCATCAATGTTGCTGAAATGTTTTCCCCGTATTTGCTTCATTGGGAATGACGTTGGATCGATAATCATTGATGCACTAGATATCTCTGTGATGCAGACATTAATATCGTTAGAGTGGGATGATTATGATAACAGAAAGCAGATTGTGGAGACACAGATATGGGTAAGAGACATAACTAACAGACAGGATCAGGATAATAATCTACTGAAGTTTCTTTTTTACCCGCAAAGTTTACTTGGTCTTTCCGATGCCTGGAGTTTAATCATCATAATTTTCCACAATCCTGATAATCTATTTAGAATCCGTTTCGAATAGGAATCCTCAGTACTGGATTTAGTTTGACATGAGTTCATGGAACACATTTCCGGTGTCTGTTTAATCCCTTCCAGAAACCCTGAAATCTTCCACAAATTGTGAGATGTTCTTTTATACTGATGGCTTTCCTTACATCATTATCACTAAGGTTTAATAAAAGTTTTAGAAGATATATGAATTAGTTGCAATATAGTAAAATACAAAAAAAAAAAGCTCTCCGTCCTCTGGGAGAGCGCAGATTTCGGGTGGGATCTCACGGATGGATAAGTAATGGATCTGTGTTTCTAATACTGATGTAAGTGTGTTAAATCCTACCTAAATCCTTATGAAAACAATTTAAACTGAAGTAATGCAAAGTGAGATGTGGTGAGAGTGCTAATATTAAAATATCTGCAAACGTTGGGAAAATATTGGCAGCTGTGAGCTCCGTCCAGGATTCAGTCCCAGAATGTATATTATATTAAATTTTATATTACACACTTGAGCTTCAAACCCTGCTTCATTTTCTGTTTAAAATCCACACATTTTTTTCAATACATTTATACAATACTTTGTTTAAGCTGCACAATCCACAGCCCAGTAGAACATTCCGATTGTAGCGCCCGGCTGACCGCTCCGATTGTAGCACCAGGTAGACTGATCTGATTGTAGCGCCCGGCTGACCGCTCCGATTGTAGCACCAGGTAGACTGATCTGATTGTAGCGCCCGACTGACCGCTCCGATTGTAGCACCAGGTAGACTGATCTGATTGTAGCGCCCGGCTGACCGCTCCGATTGTAGCACCAGGTAGACTGATCTGATTGTAGCGCCCGACTGACCGCTCCGATTGTAGCACCAGGTAGACTGATCTGATTGTAGCGCCTGGTTGACTGTTCAGATTGTAGCGCCCGACTGACCGCTCCGATTGTAGCACCAGGTAGACTGATCTGATTGTAGCGCCCGACTGACCGCTCCGATTGTAGCGCCAGATGGACTACTCCGATTGTAGCGCCAGGTAGACTGTTCCGTCTGTAGTGTCCGGTTGACTGTTCCGTCTGTCGCGCCCGGTTGACTGTTCCGTCTGTCGCGCCCGGTTGACTGTTCCGTCTGTCGCGCCCGGTTGACTGTTCCGTCTGTCGCGCCCGGTTGACTGTTCCGTCTGTCGCGCCCGTTTGACTGTTCCGTCTGTAGCGCCCGGGTGACTGCAGACTATGAGGAGTATTTGTAGGATTAATATAGACATGTCTCTATTGTTTCATAGTGTATCACTAAAACCTCTTACATTTTATTGTATTGTCTTTATTTCTATTATCATCTTCATATTTATTTCCTTTCCTAAATGCCACCTCCGGGAATGGGCCTAAAATGTAAATTCACTCTGTTGTATATGATGATGCCGTTATAACAATTATGATGCTCAACAGAAATAGGGAGAAAATGAATATTAAGATTGAACAACATTCTGTGGTTTGTTGGGTAGTGGTGGTGGGGTGGGAAAGGAACTATGCTTGTTTGGAGAAGAGAAACGTGCACTGGAGCTATGGACTGTGTACTGGAGCTATGGGTAAAAATACCACAATGTGTATGTGGGAGTTGTGACGTAATATAGAAACAGATCTCAATGAGATCTGGTCCCCCGGACTGGTGTCCTATCTCTTCCTCTGTCTACTAATTGTCTCCTCTCCTCCCCCCGCAGTACCTGGTTATGGATTACTATGTCGGAGGAGACCTCCTCACTCTGCTCAGTAAGTTTGAGGACAGGCTACCGGAGGACATGGCTCGTTTCTATCTGGCCGAAATGGTCATGGCCATCGACTCTGTCCACCAGCTCCACTATGTCCACAGGTAAGAGAGGACGTGGTCCGGAGTCCATGAATTCTAACTCTTTACAGATTGTACGGCACAGGAATTGGAAGACGATGAGTTGATGTTTGGGATGTGTCACATTTTACTTGGCTGCTATCGGATCCAGATGTCTGATCTGTAGGATCTCTGTGTTGTTGAAGGTGTGTGTCCTCCAGGCTGTGTTGTTAGGTGATAGGAAGAGTGTGACATCTTCTCTAGGATTGCAAGCGATCTGTGTAAGTTATCATCATCAAGATACGCTTTAAATAGAGGCATCCAGTCCTTGTGCTGAAGCAATGTTTCGTTTATTAATTCACAAGTAACATTCGGACACTAGTTTCTGTATTTTATAGTCGCCAGTCTCATCGTTATGTCCACAAAGTGCAGACGACAGGTTGACTTTAAAAGTAATTTTACTTCTTTACTTACAAAAAAATGCATTGTTTTATACATTTATTGTTTTGTTATGTTACTCCTCTTCTGTAGTATTTTTGGTAGTCCGTTGTATAAATTGCTATTGTTGCCCGTTAAGAGGTTTGTGGTGGGCGCACACAGTAAAACCAACTTGTCTGGTTTGGAAAGTTTCAGATCAATTTGCTCTTATATTGTAGTCTCCATTCACCACAAATTGTCCCAATAAAAGGTCACATCGGATTGATTGTTGAAGATGACAAATCTGCTTGACCGATGAGCCCGTCTGTTCTATGTTTGGGGTGGTTGGCCGACTGGAACACCCCTTTACAATCTGATTTTTACAATCTGTCGCACCATTTGTGTAGTTAGATCGCCCACGATTCTGTTCTTTCAACAAACAAATTGAGTATGTTGTAAAACAAGATTAAATGGTAATCACCATCGCCGCGTGCGTGGACATCATGCTTGTATCGTGGTCCAGCTGTTTGGCCAATTTTTCGCTAATATATATTCGTGTGAGCTTTGTACCAAACCTTCAGATAGGTGTGTGTGTGCGTGCGTGTACGCGGGTAGATTCTAATGTGAGTGTCAGAGACATGAGGGTACATTTACTATGCTGAATTCGTCAATTCTCAGCACTTTAAAGTAATTTTCTTCAAATGCCAATTTTATTAGGGACAAAATGTCTTTAATAAAATTACCATTTTAAAAAATGACTTCAAAGTGCCGGGAATCGGCAGTTCTACAGAACCGCCGTATAGTAGATCTACCCCATGGTCAGCTAATCGCTGAGTTGTTTGTGTCACCGGTATAAGATATGACTGACTGGTTTGGCCTTATAAATAAATGATGATAATTGGGGCTTCTTCAAAAAAGTGATATTTGTATTTCAGCACTTTGAGAAAAACCTGAAAGGCAAATATACCATAACATTGTGGATTATGTTTAAATAGTAATTATATAATGTATATTTACATTTGTTCGAAGTGTATAATCTCGCCTTTACTGCTTGTTCAGCCCAATACAATGTTGAACTGTGAGACTCTTAAGAGAACGTTGCCAAATTAAAATGCATGTACCTTTTGTATTAAAGGACCAGTATAAACCCAAAGTTGACATTTTAGCCGCAGTTACAGCCATGAGTCTATTTGGGTCTCTACCAGCTGTACACATCCTGGACACTACTAACAACTTCCCGTCTTACATGAATGATCAGTTTTGGAGGGTGGCCTGGTAATTAGATGCCCAGTAGGTGCTGTGTTCTCTCCATTTCTTTATGGTGGACTTGGCAGTGGTCTGAGACATGATAAAAGTCTTGAAAACTTCTCGTGTTCTTCCCCATTTGTGCTTTTTATTCATCTTTCCCTTCGCTTTGACTGTTCTTTGACCTTCCTGATGAAGCTCTTGTTTGGAAATGGACTAACCAACTATTGAACCTCGAATCACTGAATTATGTGACCTCTGAAGAACACTGATTTTACCAGGGTAGCTAGGTGTTATTAAAAGGGGTGAACACTTATGTAATTAATTATTGTCTGTTGTCTTAATTTGTAAATTAGAGGTTTGTTTTCTTTTCTTTTTTTTTTTCTTAATTTGACAGTACGAAGAATTTGTTGTTGTTCAGCGGCCAAAAGACTGAATAATAGCCACAAAACGGCTGCCTCCACCCTGTGTGGGTCACATTAATGTTTATACCCAGTGTCCCCATGGTAAATGCACTTGGAAAGTGACTGGAGGACTGGTCTCATTTGTCTGGCTACTCGGACCGGCTCCTGTCTAGCGAGTGAGACATTTTTGGCCTCTGCCTTCATGTGACACGTTTCCCAGATGGTTCCCCCACATCTCCATCCACACACAGAGACTGCAGACACCAAACATATGAAGTTACTTAATCGTTCCGTTTGCACTTTTATAGCTGGCTTTATCCTGAATGGCAGCGAGCGATCTTCGGAGGATACTCAGATGCTATATGGAATAGTAATTATTGGGTTTACACGGATGAATTCGCTTAGTAGCATGCTAGCTAGTCGGAAAATAAAGCTGACTTGTTGACCAGTATATATGTGAAAATAATGCGTGTAATGTGTGTGTAATATGTGGCGTGCAGGAGCTTAATTCAGTCTGTGACCGATCTATTCCAGCAGTCATTACCCCCAGTTACAGACATACAGACGGCTCTATCTCTAAGAGCCAGCAGCGAAATATTACATTGATAAATGACTGATTTCTAAATCGTAAACTCAGCTGTGATCTTCCTAAAGGTCCATACACTACTAAAGCTCTGTAAAGCAAGTCTTTTTGTTTCTAAGAATTCTTATTGTTGGGTTACACCCTCATGTCTTAGTTACTCATCCTATTTCATCTGTTTCAAGCCCTTTCATCTACTATTAGTGGAAGCAGCCATTTTGTGGGCTGAACCATTTTTCTTGAGAATGCTGCCTGCACAGTCCGGCGACATCGCTGAGGTACTTCAGGGCGGCCATTTTGTGGGCTGAGGTAATACTCATGCAGCTCGTAGGGTAAAGAGCAGAGCTGTCTTAATGCATGGGCACACTGGGCAGTTTACTGGGGGGCCCCACGAACATAGGGGCCCCATAGGCTTGGCAACTTTTCAGTATGTTGTTTCGGGACAATTTTTCAAACCCTTCAAACCCTCTTTATTAAAATGTTTAGGTCAGGCCTGTCCAACCTGCGGCCCTCCAGATATTGTGAAACTACAAGCCCGAGCATCCTTTGCCAGTAGACAACCTGTTGATAGCTGGAAGGGCATGCTGGGACTTGTAGTTTCACAACATCTGGAGGGCCGCAGGTTGGACAGGCCTGGTTTAGGTGGATTAATCAGCTCGGTATCGGCTGTTATCTGTACGTGCGATCTTGCTGTTGCGAATACATATCTTGACGAAAACAACGTAAACTCACTAATTGTACATATGAAGATACACAATTTTTTTTAAGCAATTCTCTGCAAAGTAATTTTGCAAATGTTTGTGTTGAACACCTGATTAATAGTAAATAATTCATAGTAATTTCGTACTGTGCCATCTCCGTCTCTATGATTTACTAAGTAAGTACCTTTCTTATGTTGAATTACTTGTTTTTCAACTTCAAGGCTCATGTTATATTGTCCAAGGGTTTGTGTAGATTAATCTCTGCTGTACGGCATGTTTTTTTTAATGTTTAAACACTGATTTTGTTACAGGTACTAATAAATATAAGCTTAATTTTATTGATAATTTACATTATTATTCCTGTGAGTGGCTGTGTAGGTAGGGCCCCAGTGCACTGCTTTGCCCGGGGGCCTATAATGCTGCTAAGACGGCCCTGGTAAAGAGACATTGCTGAGGTACTTTAGGGTAGCCATTTTATGGGCTGAAGCAAAATCTCTGATTCTGCAACCTGTGTGGTATCACAGGTTCCTTGTGAATTATTACACTGCTTTCTTAGGAATGTTAATTTAAGCCCATCGCTGCCTCGTCTGTGTAGGTCAGTGTTGGCTAACCTGTGACACTCCAGGTGTTGTGAAACTATAAGTCCCAGCATACCCTTCCAGCAATAAGCTGCTATATATTGGCAAAGCATGCTGGGACTTGTAGTTTCACAACACCTGGAGTGTCACAGGTTAGCCAACACTGGTGTATGGAAAGGCACACTTTATGTAATACACAAGGCCAGATAATCTTTATAGGATGACTTAACCCTGAATTACAAAACACTAAAGTCACACATGACGCTTGTAAACGTTTCTGTCTCCTGACTGAGTTCAAGCTGTTTTATGTGGTTCTCTCATGTACAAGATAAGCTATTGATCTTTGTAATCCACCATTTCAGGCTCTGAGTGACACACTGTAATGTTTATCCGCTCCCAACATCCCACAACGATCACAGACTCCTCTCAAATATTTGTTTTTATCCTAACAGGTTCCTGATCCCTTTGCATTGAGTTTTAGCATTTTACAGTGGCTTTAGTGCTTTGTAAATATTTATCCAGTGTCCCCTCTCTGTCCGCAGCTGTTTTATGGTCTCCGCCATGTTTAGTGTGTACATTTCCCCTCCTCTCTCCTTCCCTGTGAGACTTTCTGTAAACAGCATGCTAATTTCTCCTGTACAATGAGCTCACAGCAGTGCGCTGAGGTCACCGATTCTCCGAGGCGTCTTATCCTTCCTCTGTATTCTAACCTTGGCTTCAGGGGGTCCTTATAGTCCTGTGTGACTGAAGTAAGGAGATGGGATCTATGTGGAGGAATCTCCCATCGGTGCCCTTTAAATTGCACCTGTCACCGTGATGGTCTATTTTTGCTTTACTGCCTGGTGCACACCTGGGAGAGAGCGTTTTATTCGGCCTCCACAGGGGGAGATCTTGCTTCTGCTTCCCCTGTCAGCTCTCCTGCGTAAGTGGGCTGCCCAGGAGAGAGCGTAATGCAGAAACTGAGCTTTAAATAAAGAGCTCTCCCTCTGGCGAGTGTGGTTTACATTCTTTTTGCTTAGATAATGCACAAGCACTGGTGACTGATCGTCTTTATAGAGCCAGTGAACCCCACAGTTTCACACCAATTTATCGCAAAGCCCCTGAGTATTACTGAAGAAAATATTATATCTGAAATGTTATAAATGAAATCTGTCCGGCTGCCTCTCCCATCTCCCTTTCTCTCACAGGTGAGGAGGACGGAGCTTCTCTACCTCTCATCACTCTGGTATTGGTAAGGAGCTGTGTTGCACGCAGGGTGATTGGCTTACAGTCTCTTAAGTAAAAACAGTGCTGTGTACAGATTGGTGGATTCAAACACACAGTGGTGTGGCCAATGATGTCACAGCAGACATAACTGAATGCTATGCTTTGCCATTGGTTTTTTTCCCCTGACCTATATCATTTTACCAACTCTGTCATTGCTAAGTGGCGTTTGCTGTTTGCAATGAAGGGAGAAGGATATACTCAGTCACGTTTTACTTTTTAACAAAACTACTGCATAGTACATAGTACTGCAGTAATAGCCGGGCATTTTACCTTATGCTCCGTATATGAAAATGTGCAATGTTTGATTTAGTTGTCCTTTAAATACTACATAGAGTTTCTCTTCTGTGCTGCCATTAGAGAAGTTTCTTCATTACTAAGCGCAGACCCATCGGTCTTCATAAGTGGGCTAGGACGCAGATTCAGGTGGGCATGTGATGACGTCCTGATCCATCGTTCCAACTTTGCCCGCTTTTTATACACTTCTTTTTGTATCTGATCTGCTAAATGTAGGTTTACTGTATTGTCCTGTGTTGTAAATGGATATTATTCATTGTAGAACGTTGTGTTAGTTCAAAAGGTGTCTCTTGGCGAAGCCCACGCCGAATTCAGCCATGATGCTGCTCCTTGTGGTCACTAGTGACTCCGTAGGCTAGGCTATATTCCCGTTAATCTTGGCTCATCCCACCACTGTCTATAGACTATGGAGTAATATATTTATACTTGATTGTCCTGTTCTGACTTCAGTAATGGAAACAGTGAGGCTGTGTCCGCTCTAAGCGAGTAGTTTTCTGCCCGGGAGCCATAGGCCAGGATGGGGGAAGATCTCATGGAAAGTCATGTCCGGAATATATGGTGGCTTTTAGCGGCTTAGTGTGTGACTTTTAAACCCTGCGCTCCGAAACGTGTAAGACCCGGAGACGAGATTCAGAGCCGGCTGATGAGATGTTAGATTTCCACTTTTATTGTACGTTGAAAATATTAAAACAATAAAGACATTTCTCTCTTCCCCTTTTTAATATGTGTTGGGTTTTGTGCCAGGAGATGTGTTCTGCAGCTGTAAAGGTTTTATTGGGCTGACATGGCCGGTTGTTACTGTATGGTGTGTGTGTGTGCAGTAATACATAACACGTCCCAGCTTCACAGCAGTGAGAGGGTCCCGCTTCCAGCTGTGCTTATAATACACACTCATCTATCTAGTCTTCCTGTGCATTCTACAGTCACACGTTTACCCAATAGAACACTGAGGATTCTTGTGGAACACTGAGGATTCTACTAAGGAGTTGATGCTCTCGCCTGAAGAATTCCCCCGGCTTTAATGTTTCTTCCGAAAAATGATTATGGAGGATTGGTGGTCCCAATGGCACCTCTGGTTTATATCAAGGGAACACCGAGATGGAAAGAAAAACAGACATATTTTAAGTTCCATGCTTAGAGCACCGTCTTGTTACCAAGGCCTGGTTACGGTCTAAGGCTGGCCTAGGATAATACGCTCATAGTGCCCTCTCGCCTTCCACGCCAGGCTAAAGCTACGAATAAACTTGTCCTTACTGTAAAATCTACCTTCTGCCAATCTCCTACCCCATTCTACCTGTGTTTACATTTGTATGTTTTTCAAAACTGCTCCACTTTGTAATCTTTGTCACTCATTTAATTTCATTAAAATCAGAACTATATAGCGGGAGGGTGAAGAGGGAGGGAGCTGTCCCACTTGTGCCTGCCGCCATCCTTGTCTGTCCTACCCGCTTATCCTGAAGCGCCCACCTGAGAATGCCTGCAGCCATTACCAAGGGAATGCGTCAAGATTAAAACCTTACCACATTTTCCGTTCATGTTTTCTTTTTACTTTGGAAAACAACTATTCTCATATATTTTAAAATCCATTTCAGTTTATACCTCTCTGTCACAATTTTGCAGCCCCAAAAATCTTCTGCCCCCCCCAAAGTCTTACTCCTTATATGGAGAGTGGAAAGTTATATATGGATGATGGATAGGAAATAGACTGTGAGCTCGTGTTTTCCTGGTCTCGGTTGAGACGCCGGAGCGTGGTCTAGTAATAGCTGCCATCCATTAAAGCCAATTAAATTTCAGTTATCAGTTGAAGAAACACCCATTAAACGCAGACTTCATTGATGTAAACATAAAACATGTCTTGAGATCGCTGCCTAAATACAGCAGATTTTACAACTGCTTGAAATGAGATATCTGGCTGCAGTGTCAGCCCTCTCCTTATTACCCTTACTACATTAGAGGTTGCATTGCATGCTGGGATTTGTAGTTCTACAGCAACTGGTGAACTACAGACTGCCTAGACCTGGCTAATCCTCCGCTGCTAGTTAAAGGTGGTCAGTGGGAGGACTGAAAATGCCACAGGCTATGTTTGCTGGAACTTGTAGTTCCACAGCTGTAGGAAAGCCACAGCTTTCCTATATGTTATAAGCAGATATCGCCTCAATGTTTATTAGTATGAGCGAGAGATGTCCTATCTAGGGTACCTAGGATATGCCTCTACTACATGTGGTGATTTTCTGTGTTTGGATGTTTTTATTACATTGGTTAAAAAGGCTCCTTTAAATGGACATTCTTGTATAAAATACATCTACATTGTACAAAGACATTGTATTAAACATATAGGCTGACGTCAAGTATCCATCAGAGTAAATTCAACTCTTTTTCTAGGGGGGAAAAAATGATTTTTCTCCCCTGCTAAACCCCTGCAGACAAATATTTCCCCATTTTTGCACTCTTAGATATTGTGCACAGGGTACTGTTGGATTGAGTTATATTAATGCAGTGATAGGGGCCTCCTTGTGCGTCCCTCTAACCTTCAAAAGGGCCGTACATTACCTTTCATCTCAGTAATTTGTTAAAACAATACATTTAATCAAAGAAAGAGACGTCTATCTGTAATATCCTATCAGCAGCATAGAAAATATGCTTTGATAGATTGAGAAATAAATAAAAGATATTCACAATAAAACCAAGGTGTTGCCAAGAATAGTAAAGCAAGTAAAGTTGGACGGTTTGTTTCCACCTGGTACATCCCACACAGAAAGCAGATTAGCACCCACCCGGGCTAAATATATCTATTATAAAATATTGTCATACATTGAGGGCTGGGACACTGGGTCACAGAATCACCTTTGAGAACATCTAATTGACCGACATTGTGTTAATTAGCCCGGTGTTTTGTCTCTTCCAATCTGCTTAAAAGCTCCAGCAATCTTAGCTGATTTTAATTAGATCATTAGCCCTTTTAAAATGTACACTTTCTCTTACCGGTGCCATCTTGGCGGTATAACGTCTCTTCAGCCATTAAGGTTTTACAGCTGCTAAATTCATAAGCATGATGTCAGCCATTTTATTAGGCTTCAGGAATTCATTTTATTAACGAAAAACGCTGTTAATTAACGTTTTTCTCCTCAGTTTTTCCATTCTTCTGTACTTTTATACTACTGGAAGATTGTGAATGTGGTTTTCATAAGATCAGTTAATACTGTGCAATTAAATGGGATTTTCTTACTTATTGGAAGTTTCTGAGGTAAATATTATATACATGTTAACCGTCTCCTACCAGAGAGGGTCCAGCATTTCGGATAACCTAAAAAAATACTGCCTGCGGGCCACATTGTATGCGTGCAAGCCCCCATGTGTGTATTAATTATATGATAGCTCCCTTTCTAATGCGCTGCTATGTCTTCCAGTCACAAAGAGCGTTATATATGAGCATAGCTAGAAGATATGCAAATGAGTACTAATGTGATAGAGATTAAGTGGGGTATTAGTCTATCCAGATGTAGTTTTGCACTAATAGAAGTTGATCTATTTCTATAATGGATTACTTAGCAAAAATGTGTTCAACTTGAAATTTTCACCCCATGTTTGAAAAAGCGTATCGTTGAGGCGGTACTTTGAGGTAAAAATATGAATTACTACCAAAAATAATGGAAGGAATATACACTTTGGGCAGATTTAATACATCACGAGGTGCCGCTGAACGTCACCAGATGCGCATTTTGCTTAGAATCAAACACATAACAAAATTGAAGTGGGCATGGATTTGCCAAAGTAATTCAGTAGATTTATTTTTGACTCTCTATAACTAAAGTAATCAGGATGGATCCGTGGATATAGCGTATTTCTATTTTAGCCAGTGTTTTGTTAGAGTCCCACATTAAATTCATTAATGGGAAATCCTTGGATTGGACTCCAAGATAGTGGAATGGGGGAAAGTTTGTCTGAAGGACAGGATACACAGAGTATTGTAGTCAATGGTTGTCATACCGTATGAAGAGGGGGTAGCCATAACTCATCTCTGGGGTGATATAAGTTACAGCTGGTGAAATAAGTATTGAACACATCAACATTTTCCTCAGTAAATATAGATTTAATGGGGCTATTGTAATGAAATTTCCAACCAATGTCAGGAACAACCCTTACAATCCACACATGCAAAGAAATCAAACCATAGATGTCCATAATTTAAGTTTTGTGTAATAATGTGAAATGACACAGGGAAAAAGTATTAAACACGCTTCTTGAAATTTATTTAATACTTTGTACAAAAGACTTTGTTGGTAATGACAGCTTCAAGACGCCTCCTGTATGGAGAAACTAGTTGCATGCATTGCTCAGGTGTGATTCTGCCCCATTCTTCAACGCAAATAGTCTTCAAATCTTGAAGATTCCGTGGGATTCTTCTATGAACTCTGATCTTTAGTTCTTTCCATAGATTTTCACTTGGATTCAAGTCAGGTGATTGGCTGGGCCATTCTAGCAGCTTTATTTTCTTTCTCTGAAATCAATTGAGAGTGTCCTTGGCTGTGTGTTTGGGATCATTGTCTTGCTGAAATGTCCACCCTCGTTTCATCTTCAGCATCCTGGTAGATAGCAGCAGATTTTTATCAAGAATGTCTCGGTACATTTTTCCATTCATCCTTCCTTCAACCATATGCAGTATGCCAGTACCGTGTGCAGAACAACATCCCCACACCATGATGTTCCCACCTCCAAACTTCACTGTTGATATGGTGATGTCCAGCGCCATTTCTCCACCAAACATGGTTTGTATTATGGCATCCAAAGAGTTTAATTTTGCTCTCCTCTGACCACACTATATGCTTCAGCAAAGGAGTCTTGCGTGGTGAGCGTGCATATAGGTTGACTGCATTACTTATTGTTTTATTTGAAACAATTGTACCTGCTAATTCCAGGTTTTTCTGAAGCTCTCCACAAGTGGTCCCTGGTTCTTGGACAACTCTTCTTATAATTTTTTTCACTCCTCTGTCAGAAATCTTGCGCGGTGCACCTGGTCGTGGCCGGTTGATGGTGAAATGATGTTCTTTCCACTTCCGGATTATGGCCCCAACAGTGCTCACTGGAACATTTAGTTTAGAGATCCTTCTGTAACCAATGCCATCAGTATGTTTTGCAACAATAAGGTAATGAAAGTCTTGAGAGAGCTCTTTGCTTTTACCCATCATGAGATGTTTCTTGTGACACCTTCGTAATGAGAAATCTTTTTATAGGCCATCAGTTGTGGCTGAACCAGCTGCAGGGATTACTTTCTACTTACTGATAGATTTCAGCCGGTGTCTTGGCTTTCCAGCCCGTTTTGCTCCTCCCTTTCTTCATGTGTTCAATACTTTTTCCCTGTGTCATTTCACAGTATTACACAAAACTTAAATTATGGACATCTATGGTTTGATTTCTTTGCATGTGTGGATTGCAAGGGTTGTTGCTGACATTTGGTGTAAATTTCATTACAATAGCCACATTAAATCTATATTTACTGAGAAAAATGTTGATGTGTTCGATACTTATTTCACCCAATGTAAATAACCCCGGGAACGTGATACCAGCGCACGTCTATCGCAGGGTTTAAGGAACTGTGATTGATCGAAAATGTAGAATTAACGTCTGGTATCAAATTGATTCTGTAATTCGGACAGTTGCTTAAATCATCGTGGAAGTGACCAAGGTTACAATGTCTGAATGTTCATAACACAAGAAACAATTTTTTTGTACAGAAAGTGTGATGGATTCATAGAATACAGTAAAATACTTGAAGACCACATGGGACATAATGCAGTTACTAAGACTTAAATAGAAAACATTAAGAAAGCTCATCCCCATCAAAACACAAAAATGTAAAACTAGGTAAACCTGTAGCTTTTCTTCTTCTGTATAAGTTTGTCGTCTTACGAGTGTTTGTTCACAGCATAGACTGCCTCCGGTGTGTGTGTGTGTGTGTGTGTGTGTGTGTGTGTGTGTGTGTGTGTGTGTGTGTGTGTGTGTGTGTGTGTGTGTGTGTGTGTGTGTGTGTGTGTGTGTGTGTGTGTGTGTGTGTGTGTGTGTGTGTGTGTGTGTGTGTGTGTGTGTGTGTGTGTTATTCGTTTTATTCGTTTTATTAAAACAGATAATTGTTCTCAGGCTGATTTGGAATTATAAAACAGACTTCTGTGCACCAACACCCCTTTACAGAGTAATACGGCAATGAGAAAACAATATTTATGTAATTCTAGAATTACGTTCTCTAGATTTACAAAGTAGTTCCCCCTTTTGGGTGTTGTACACTTGTTATCAAAGTCAGATATGTTCGAACTGATAAAGTTCAATAAATAGAAGGTGTATATTTACTAAACTGCGAGTTTGAAAAAGTGGAGATGTTGCTTATAGCAACCTATCAGATTCCAGCTGTCATTTATTTAGAACATTCTATAAAATGACAGATAGAATATGATTGGTTGCTATAGGCAACATCTCCACTTTTTCAAAGCCGCAGTTTTAGTAAATATACCCCAAAGTGTTTTTTTGTTTTGTTTTTTTCACTTCAAAAACATGAATCGATGTTTCAAATTTTAAAATCAATGTTTTGGTATTTTTGTGTGTTTTGTTTTCCCGCTATTAAGACAAGCGAGCGGCAGTGAGCTGCTCTCCTACTGCAGGACCTTATAGGATTACAGCTGAGCAGGTTGTCTGGGGCAGCTTGTCCTGCAGTGAACTTTTACGCCGACCCGTTTATAATTTACAGCAATCACTTATAACAACATCCAGAGCCTGTGGAGAGCCCCCTTGTTAGGCCACCTCTGCAAGGACCGGTGCGGTCTGAAACTCATTGTTCTGCACCATTGTAGCTGTTGGTTTCTGCATTGTCTCCACTAGGAGGTAGGGTTATTTGTGACCCCCTCGTAGGGTGACGTTAAGGTGTCAGGTAGCTGCTGTCTTAGCAACAGCTGAAAATGCTTCACATTCCGCCTCAGCCTTTTTCCTTCAAAACTTTGCGACAGATGGTACCAACAGATGGACCCCACATTCCTAAGAAGCTTACCAGGCCCGCGCCGTTCCCGGCCGGTAGTGCACCATGCCCAGGCCTCTCTTACAGCTGGACGGGAATTAGCTGGGCTGGTGGTTGTCGTTAGTCTTTAATCTTTGGCTGGCAGCCACAGATCTGTAGTACTGTCATAATCCAGTTTGTGTTCTCTGATAGTGCCAGTGGTATATGTCTAATAACTGGCATTCCTCTCCTCTCACTGAGCATAGGGAACTGTCTCCATCCGACGTCGTCTATCCTGCTTGTGCGGGAGTGTTACCCTGTGTCGTACAGAAGGAGTACATATAGAATAGTGCAGATATTAGGTGCTGGCTGCAAATAAGCAACACAATAATAAATAAATATTTTTACTGATTTTTATCAGTTCTATAATGCCCACGTTTGATGAATGGAAGCTACCATGGTAAGCTGTCTCCAAATGTTCAGTTTTATATAAGACAACAGGGATTTTCTTTTTCTTATTGATCTTTGAATCAACCATATTGCATACTATACTGGAGTGGTCTTTGCATTAATCAGGCTCTTACACTGACTTTTTAAAGCAATATATAATTTGCTTGTTTGTGACACTTGTGTTATCTCACCAGTATTGGCTGCCCCCAGTGGTGATGGTGAGAATTATATGGGAGTGTAATGATTCAATTGAGTGCTGTCCTTCAGCACTGATGTCATATAGCGATGGGTATAAATGATCTATCTGAGAGGCTCTATTTTTGCGAAGCCAACAGCCCAGGTATGTAATATTGCAGTCAGGGGCTGGCTGGCAAATTTTATACCTGGGAGGGGAGGGGGTGGTTTGAGACTCTGTTCAGCAGTCTATTATGAACATATGCCCCCACTCTGCCCAGCAAGCTCCTGATTGGAGCTTTGGATACTTTTTGATGACCTTTAAAGAAAAAGCAAACAAAACAGTTGGTCAATTAGTAGAACCTCTTTGTCTCTGATTATTAGCTGATTGCACTGGTTGAGCCCCAAGTTATGCATTTGTTGAGATTAAATGCCAAACATTTTTATCTATCCAAATGGCAGTATGTGTGTGACCAGATCTTAATGCACATGGACCTCCTCGTCCTCCTCTCCAACATTTAAAAATAAAGAAAAAATGCAAATATACTGCTATAGTATTTCTTTAACCTTGAGACGGAGATGTCAGGCTCCCAAGGCATATCCTCTTCTAGTGATATAATGGCATTTAGTATCACTAGGATTTTATGGCATTTGATTACAGATATGAAGTTTAAAAGGCTTTATGGAAAAAATATGCAGTTGTACAATTGCTGTGACTGCAGAGTCAGAAAACTGCTGCGTGATTGGTACAGACCATCTGGATGGTCCTAACCAGCAGCTATAAATACACACAGTGTTTTCTCAGGCAGCAATTCAAGACTTTGATTTCCATGCTGGGTGCGGGTGACGTGTAAGATCGCTGCAATCGCAGTGCCGGGGTCTGTCCTAACAAAATCTCTGCCGGGGTCGTCCTCCCATCCGAGGGGCCTGCAATCAATTAATTAAACAAAAAAGCAACGTCCTTTACTGTGGAATCATTGTGCTGATACATAGACACATAGTCATCATGTGAAATCTGTGTTTATGGAATTGGGAGATTGTTTCTCGTTAAATACATTAAAGGAGAACTATTATCTACATTCAGGTTTGTAATATATTACATGTTTATTACTGGATATCGTTGGACTTTACAGTTTGTTTTGTTGAAAAAAAAATGTAGATTTCTTATTTTGTGTTTAGCATTTTGTTCTGATCCTTCCTCTAGTACCGGCCTATCCCACAGAGAGGGGCAAATCAAATACCTATGCCGGGTGGACATTTTGGTGCGCAATCAGGCAGTCCGATCGCATGGCGTGGGGCCTGATAATGTGTCCAGTAGATGGACGCACAACTGTCATCTGCCAGTTGGATTTCAGGAAGAAAATAATATTTTTTTATTTGTATTTAAAATATGCTGTGATTCTACCCCTTTCCACAGATTACCTTTTGGTGAAGAATTCTTAGCCACTGACCTTTAAAGTAAACAATGCTACTGATAATTGACTTTAGCGAGGGACACAACTGAACAATTATATTAGAAACATTATCCCCTAAGTGATTACTTGGTCAAGTTCATTTGTATAGAATAGAGTGAAAATGAAATATTTTGAGCATAATCCTCTTTTAGAATCTGTTACAGATCTAGAGACACCTGTAGTCAATCACAAAATGTTACAACATTCACATGGCTAAACCAACCTGTACCCAATCAGAGCATTAGAATGTGCACAAGACTAGACCAACCTCTAGCCAATCAGAGCATTAGTATGTTCACAGTGCTAAACCAACCTGTAGCCAATCAGAGCATTAGTATGTTCACAGTGCTAAACCAACCTGTAGCCAATCAGAGCATTAGAATGTTCACAGTGCTAAACCAACCTGTACCCAATCAGAGCATTAGAATGTTCACAAGACTAGACCAACCTGTACCCAATCAGAGCATTAGAATGTTCACAAGACTAGACCAACCTGTACCCAATCAGAGCATTAGAATGTTCACAAGACTAGACCAACCTGTAGCCAATCGGAGCATTAGTGTGTTCACAGGGCCAGACCAACCTGTAGCCATTCACAGCATTAGAGTGTTCACAGGGCCAGGCCACTGTGTATCTATTAAATAGAACATCAGCTGTTTCATGCAGCCACCATGACCACCAGGAGATTTTTGGATTTTAGTACAACCACCGCTGAAGTTGGAGTCTGCACTGTAGAAATGCTGCAGCTAATAGTAACTGGAGTGACACTGTGCTGTGATTGGTGGGAATTCTGGCTGCTCTCTATCTACCCCCCTCCCCCCTCACAGACACACACACACACACAATAGCCAATCAGAGTCCACAACCTCCAAATGGCTCTTGGAGGAGCATGCAGCATCCTACCAATGACTAGTTGCATGGACGGCAGGTTCAGTGGGCAGATAAGTAATGCTGGTGAAGGATCTCTATATACTGATCAAATAGTGCTGCCCACACATTGCCATAACGTAAGTTATGGCAATGTGAGGACAGCATGGTGGCTCAGTGGATAGCCCTTCTGCTTCACAGCACTGGGGTCATGACTTCTATTTCCATCCAGGGACTTATCTGTGAGGAGTTTGTATGTTCTCCCCGTGTTTGCGTAGGTTTCCTCCGGGTGCTCTGATTTCCTTTCACTCCCCAAAAACATACTGGTTACAAAATTAACACTAGTCTGTGTGTGTATGTTAGGGAATTTAGACTGTAAGCTCCAATGGGGCAGGGACTGATGTGAATGATAAATATTCTCTGTACAGCGCTGCAGAATCGGTTGCGCTATATAAATAAATAGTGATGGGCAGCACGGTGGCCAAGTGGTTAGCACTTCTGCCTCACAGCACTGGGGTCATGAGTTCAATTCCCGACCATGGCCTTATCTGTGTGGAGTTTGTTCTCCCCATGTTTGCGTGGGTTTCCTCCGGGTGCTCCGGTTTCCTCCCACACTCCAAAAACACACTGGTAGGTTAATTGGCTGCTATCAAAATTAACCCTAGTCTCTCTCTCTCTCTCTCTCTCTGTTGACTGTGTGTATATATTAGGGAATTTAGACTGTAAGCTCCAATGGGGCAGGGACTGATGTGAGTGAGTTCTCTGTACAGCGCTGTGGAATCAGTGGCGCTATATAAATAAATGGTGGTGGTGATGATGATGACGAATGTGTGTACTGTGTCTTTAAATTTAGCATCCTTTAATTTCTTCAGCTTGTCTTCAAATCATGAACAACTCTTCAAACAAAGAAAATTCCTATAAAAATCTCCAACACAACATTACGACATCCACAGTGCGAACAGCGGGCATTATATTTTATGAGCATTCATAACATTTCTTCTGGAAACATTTACTTGACCCCAATAAAACACAAGTTAGAGCTGGGCCATAAATCTCCCTTGTTCCAATAGATGTGGCCAACTTACTATGCTGAATTACTGCTTGTTACCCTAGAAGGCTGTATGGTAGACGTAGGACACGGTCACAGGGTTATCATGCCAATCACATGACAAACGACCGTTAGATCCGATATCGCATTAGTGATTTGATTTTATAAACGGACTAAGGCTGGGTACACACTGCAGACTATTTCTCCCGATGTGATATCGGCAACGAGTTTACGAACAGCATAACCATCTGCTGAAAAGATGGTGACTCTTAATGGAGATCTGCCTGCACTGCTGGTCCTGAGCGCATACACACTGGAGAATTGGAACAACATTGTTCCATCATTTATAGGTCACTAGTACACATTTTACAAAAACTTATAGTAGTCTAAATATTTGTTGCAAAATAAATCTTGAACATTCTATCCCTGTCATTCATAATATTAATTTGTGACGTCGTCTGTATCTACATTTACTTAGCGTAGACCATTTATTTCCTTATCCTTGATTAGTAACATATATAAGCTATTTTCATTCTGAATTTATGTTCTATTTTCCCCATATCCTCTTGACACTCATATTGTCTAGGTGCCCAGACGGGCTGTATAATTGATGACTTTGCCACAATGTAATCTGCCGCTGGCAGGATCCTAACCTTGCCTCTGCTTTCCATGGCTGGTGACTGAAATACCCTGCAGTTGGGTATTAGAATAAGCAGTGTGTATCAGATTAGTCACGTGTGTACATAGCTACATACATGATGGGTGTAGAATGGAGGAGCAGAGCTTTCATGTCATTTAATATATATATATATATATATATATATATATATATATATATATATATATATATATATATATATATATATATATATATATATATATATATATATATATATATTAGTTTAAAAAAAATAATAAAAGCTGCAAAAATAATTATAAACTCACCACACAATTCGTTATACAATTGTATAATTGTTAATCATCATTGGTTTCATTATTCTTTTATTGTTTTCATACATCGGAAGCTGTGTGCTCCCCTAATGTCAGATAAGTGTACCATTTAAATAGGTCTTTAGAATTGTCTTTAAGAAGATATTTGGAGTTGCAGTTAGCATTGTTTTGTTGCCTTTTAAGCTGCATTAACACCTCATGGCTGGATTGTTCATTAGCAATTTGTAAAAAATAAATAAATACATAAACAGCATTATTCATTACTGTCAGTTCTGTGAATTTGGATATGAGCATATATAGAATAGTTAATGTTCCAACCTAATGGATTTTTATTTCATAAACACTCACGTTAAGGTAATACGGCTGCAGGGTGACTTTTTTTAGCCTTTTTTGTTTCACTGAAACCAAATAATTCCGTGACCAGGTCCCTTTGTGTCCTCCCCTCCAAACATCTGCTGATACAAGAGCTTTTCCATAGGGAACAGATTCTATAGTGGTGCTGTCGTTGATCCATTATCTGCAAGGGGAGAGCCATCCCCATCTCTAGAATAGTTTGCAATCATTGAAATCTCTGAATGGGTCCAGGGTCATGTGCTCGGTGTCATAGTGCTTGTGAGAAGCTGTCAGTAACTCGTTTTAAATGTCATTGTTTCTACTCTTCATCCTAACGCCGCTGAGTTCTCTTTGCTCCAAACCATCTATCTTTGATTTTATACACATAAGTGACCCTAATTATTGTAGAACTGTGATTTAATGCTGACTTCTGACCTGTACGCAGGGCTCAGTGTCCTGGTTATACACTCGGGGGTGCTTCTCTTATCACGTTTAAAGAGCAGCATCTAAATGTTACAAATTCAAACCCTTTATAGCGGAGAGGATGTCACACAAACAATTTAATCACTCAACTGGTTTTTAAAACGCTCTCAAGTTGAGCTGTGAGTTTTAAACTGAAAGCCCAGCAGCTGAAAAGAAATTGCTGTATAAATTAGATTATTTTAGATCTTCTGAAAATGATAAAAGGCTAGCATGAATAAACACTTGTGTCACACCGGCCTTACAGCGTTTGCAGGGCTTCGGTTAGAAGCCCTGCTGGAGAGGAATACTCTGTCCACTCACAGCCATCACCGTGTTTGTCTAATTTGTTATTGTGAGCTGACACACAGCCGCCAGTCTCTATTATATGGATAGTGAGGGGTACAGCTACATACTGGTCCGACCGTGAGCTGCGCAAACGTGAACACGCGTTAACAGAACACGGTGATGACTGTGAGGGGAGAAACCGGTGGACTGGACACATTATGAAGTTTATGTAGTGCGTGTAGACGGGCTAGGGTGCCTGTTGACTTAACAGTTAAATTGATCGCTGTTTATATTTAATATCTTGGACTTCTGACCTCGTCTTCTCCCTCTTTCCAAAAAAGACCGGTCACTATTTTGTAATATCCTCTTGATGAAGGACCCTAGCTGTCCTATTATTTTGGGGAAGAGACTTTCCTGGAAAAAGGTTGGTAACGCCACCAAAACAAAACCTTTACTTAGCTTTGGGTGGAAGTTATGGAGTTGAAAATATAAAATTAAATGGTATTTACCTTGGATGCACCTTCTGAGAATTTGCGTGGTTTCCCCATGGCGGTAGCGGTCTCTCGCCATTCTCCTCTCTACTCTTACTGCTTGGCCGGTTGTCGATGCCCCTCCCTCTGTAAACTTCCCATTCATGCGTTAAGAGTAGGGAGGAAGGTGGAGTGGCACCTTGCAGCCATCTGTGACCCCAACAGATCTGGCAAACGCTACATCCAGGGTAAGTATAATTTAATAATATATTTTAACGCTTTGCACGCCATCCAAAATTACTGTTTTTATTTTTAGCGGTGGTGTTATTTAAAGGACAACAACACTACAGACTTTTCTTATTTATGCGTTATTGTTGTATATGTTATGAAAGTCTATTGATCCGTGTTTGTATTGTACATGTACAATGTTTGTACTGTACATGTATGTCTTTCAGCTTCTGAATGGTAACATGCTTATAGCAATGTTCTTTGAACTAATAAAGTTCTCTCTTTAATACTCTGTGTTGTTTGGGTATCAATGCCTGTCCGTCTCCCTCTTCCAGGGACATTAAACCGGATAACATCCTTCTAGATATGAATGGCCACATCCGACTGGCGGATTTCGGCTCCTGTCTAAAGCTGATGGAAGATGGAACAGTAAGTTAGCGCTGTGCCCATTTATAATTTGCCTTTTACAGTACTAGATTTCAATGGATGTTTCAACACAACTTTTTGGTGTGAAAACTCCAAAATGTTCCTTGTACAGTTCTAAGTCACTGGGACTTACACATTGTTGTGACAAAACGCCAGTGTTGTCCTTAAATGAAACCAAATTCAGTGGGCGGTTATGTACTAACAAACTGCAAATTTGGCAGCCAGTAATCAGTTGGCTTTGATTGATCGAGTGTTTGTGAAACTGGTTCCGTGCTCAGTGATCACTGTCCAGTCTGGTATGGAGATCGTTTCATTTGGTGCATGTTGACCATGCACACAGGCCGATGGTAGTAACCTTCCGACCACTTACAATAACACGCCCGATAGTTGCCCAGTAGTATCCTTATCGGGGATCGCAGTCATTTCAAGGTCACACGTGAAGATATCATACTGGTTGCCCAATTTCACTTGTGATATCATAGTGTTTGTGGCCATCTTTATAGAATCAATCAATTGTCTAAGGCAGCAATGACTGTGAGATATTACACATTTGTACTTTGTTATTATATAACCCAATATGATCAACAAAATATTGTACATATGTAAAGAAATATGCGGTCAACGGCTGGATATTTGGTCAACATTGAGGAAGTCGATAACATTAGGTTGACAAATGAAATGTCGACAGTATTGTAAGGTTAGGGTTAGGAATGTTATTGTCGACCCTATAATACTGTATACATTTGAATTGTTGTATTGTCAACCTTATAATACTGTCTACATTTCAATTGTTGACCTAATAATACTGTCGGTCATTCTCGACTTTCCAAGCCTGTGTATGTTATTGTGTCGACCATATAAATGTCGATCATGTAACTGTGGAACATACATGTCACACCCATGTACAGATTTACTGCTGTGATCATGTCATTACCTTTTTTTAAAAACAAACAAACATGGACTTAATAAGTAATTAATGATTATTTTATTTATTCTACTTTGCTAGGAACTTGTGGCTTTTTCTCCAATTTGCCTACCTAATGATGTTAGTATTGCTCGTGTTTTTATTCTGTTACCGCTAATGTGGTCATTTTTGTGAGCTTAAAATGTAAAAATTGTTGATAGAATGAAGATGCAAAATGTGACACCCACCTGATAGTGGATTGATATATCAGAGATAAGAGGTCACGTTTGGTGTGAAATCAACTATGAAGCATAATTAGGAGTCATCGGGGGTTGTTTAACGAGCAGATGGTGCATGGATAATTGGCGCACCTTGTCCCCACTGCCTCTGCCTTTGCACACAGAGCACGGTTAGGATCACACCCCAAAAAGTGATGGAAATGTCCGTCTGCTCCGATTGCTTTTGCACGATCATTGTGCCTTGTCTGCGCTTCCAAAATGCACCGGGTGCAAAGGTAAAACTGTAGAGCGAAAGCACAGTACAACTTCCCTGCTAGGTCCCTTCGTTCATGTAAGCCTGTGTATACTGTATTAAGAGATGTCCTCTCTCTAGGTCCAGTCGTCGGTGGCTGTTGGAACGCCAGACTATATATCTCCTGAAATCCTCCAGGCTATGGAAGATGGGAAAGGGAAGTACGGTCCGGAGTGTGACTGGTGGTCGCTGGGCGTCTGCATGTACGAGATGCTGTATGGGGAAACTCCATTCTATGCAGAGTCCTTAGTGGAGACTTATGGGAAAATCATGAACCACAAGGTGAGTACAGTTTTGTCATTGTCTTGTTCTTAAGCAATAAAGTTTCCTTTGTTTTGAAATTAAAAACTGGGACACCCATTATGGGCGGGCTATAAAATACAGCCCATATAAGGTAAAACGGTGACTGCTAACATTTGAATCTTTGGAATTGGAACACTGTATGGGGACTCCGAAAGGGGTCCTGTCACGACGGGAGTGTGGCCATGTAATGTTGGGGCATTCTTTGCTTTGGATGCTAGGGCCTTGCAGGCACCAATCAGGCTGGGGGGGGGGGGTTGGTGGGGAGACATAGACAACAGCTCCTGCTGGTCTGAAGGCAGAGAACAAACAGTTGTCTGAGATAAAGTGCTGGAAAATTGTAGGAGCCATAGTCATCCCAAGGAGCCATAGTCATCCCAAGGAGCCTAAGTGAAATTGATGAAAGGGCAGCCAGGAAAAAATTTGATAGGACATTCGTTAAGCACATTAAATAAAACTAATAATATTTGGGTAAGGTTCCCCATTAATAAATCCTTGCTGCTTACATATAGGGCTAATATCCATTTTAAAAAAAAAAATAATAATTGTATAACACTATCATTTTTGAATTATTATTGTTATCATCTTTTAAAGGAGAGGTTCCAGTTCCCATCTCAGCTAGCCGACGTCTCTGAAAACGCTAAGGATCTAGTAAAGAGGCTGATCTGCAGCCGGGAGCATCGCTTGGGTCAGAACGGAATAGAGGACTTTAAGAATCACCCGTTCTTTGTCGGCATTGACTGGGAAAACATTCGTAACTGTGAAGCACCTTATATCCCGGAAGTCAGCAGCCCGACAGACACGTCCAACTTTGACGTGGATGATGATTGTTTAAAGAACTGTGTAAGTTCCCGTTCTCCTTGTTCTAGAGCAGATCCACACGGTTCTCTTTCTTATATAGCGGCACAAGGTAAGGAAACTATGGGGGATGTAAATGTAAAATATTCTTATTTAAACACCCCCTTTATAATAGTAATATTATTATTAGCATTTGTTTATATGGCGCCACAAGGCGTCCATTCTAAAAATGTCCCTCGTTCCTTCCAGTATAAAGCTCCGCGTAGAGCCATAGTTTCTCCACGTTGGGCCATGTGAGCTCGCCCTGGCACAGCTTCCCGTCTCTATTGCCCGCTCCTATTCCAGTCTATTTATAATAGCAGCCACACCTCCATTAACGGTGGCCTGGAGCACAGGTGCCTACCCCATGTTGTGTAGAAGAGGAGCGGATGATGGAAACTGTCCTTTGTGCAACAAATAAAGAAATGAATAGCCCCCGAAAAGAGGTTGAGCAATCCGGGTATCCCGGTGAATAGAATGGTGCGATGCCCCTGGTAGAACAAATGAAACATCCAAAGGGTTTCTTTATCTATTTCATTTTACCCAGCAGTAATTTAGTTGTTTTTGTGTCTTGTAGGAGACGATGCCTCCGTCAACTCACACGGGATTTTCTGGGCACCATCTCCCGTTTGTTGGGTTCACTTACACAAGTAACTGGTAAGACATCGCAGATTTCCTTGGTTTTATCCTGGGTATATTATGTCGTACAACAAAATGTACTATGAGTAACGTCATTGTGTGTGTTGTGTGGTGGACAGGACTGCAAGATACAGTGTAGATGTAAATATTAAGTATACGTGGCGAAAAAAACCCCACTGTGCCCAACATATACAGTCCTGCAGCCACTTGCCCAACATAGTACTGTCCTGTGCCTTAAACATGAACATTATCTATAATATCGTTTAATAAAGTGCACCCCTCATCTACATACAGGGCTAAACCAATAGAGAATTCCTATCCATTTAGTAGTTATCAGTGATGTTAGGGCTGTTCTGTGGGCTGAACCAATATCCACGAGAGTCCAGCCTATTATATCACTAAGAGCCAGTGACATCACCGCGGTGCCTCACACTTGTCCGTCCTCTTTTTGCATGTGTAGGAAATAGAGTAACGTCCTTATTGTTGGATATATTACCCCTGTGCTCTTTTAAAAATCACAAGTGCAGTTATTATATGGAGCACTTTAAATCACACCTTATATTTCAGCAATCTGTAGATGTGCGTGTTCAGTTCTCAATCCTGTTCATGTTAATCCCCATCCAATGACTGCTTCTGAATGTTTCCCAGGGCAGGTTGCTGAAGTTCTGTTTAACTCTTTGGCACTAAAGGGCTGAAATCCACACAGGAGGTGTCTAACCTGTGTATAATAATAATAATCCAACACACTCTACGTTCTGTCTGTGACCTTCGCCTCTCCTCATCACCTATAACCCCCTCACACTCCCACCTTCAGGATTTGGAACTCCCTGCCTCACCCAATCAGACTCGTCGTCAACCTCGAATCTCTCAAATGCTCCCTCAAAACCCACCTTTGCACACCTACCTACCTGGTCCATCCAAAGACAACTCCCTCCTCACGCTCCACCTGCCCCTTTCACTCCACCTCTATCGTCTCCGTTACAACCCTAATCCCCTTGAATGTTATCTCACAAGTTTGTCCCTGTCTACCTTCTAGCCATTGATCCACCAGTATATCTGCTAAACATTTTTCCTTGTGTAATATCATCGTCCTCTCCCAAAAATGTCTAGAAATCATAGAGACACCTCATGTGTAAAGAGGTATTGCCAAGTGAGACCTGTCTGATGTGCAGGGCTCTTGTAGTCCCAGTAGGACCGATAGTAACAGCAAAATTGCCCTTTTTTTAAAAACCTCAGAACAGAAAAACTGTCTCCACTATTGCTGCAATATTTACATCCCGGGAACACCCAACGTTTCAAATTTTACCAGCTACAAACAAAACTTTGGTGTAGAGGTACAATTATTATTTTTCCAACTACCCTCCATCCAATTAATTTGATTTTATGGCTAAAAAATATTTTCCTTGTGCTGTGCTCAGTTCTTTAATGGTAGTTTGCTTCATATTGTTACATAGAATTGATACCTATTTAGTGAATTCCTTGTGTTTCCTCAGTGTACTTTCAGATACGAGTTCACTGCGAGATGCGTCGGGCACGTCCAGTACGGACCTAGACGCCAATGTTCAGCGGACGTTAGAAGACAGCTTAGCGACAGAGGCGTACGAGAGGAGGATACGACGCCTTGAGCAGGAAAAGGTGGAACTGAGCAGGAAACTGCAAGGTATAGTGAGCCCGGTCTCTTGTCTTTAAAGGCATTTCACCTTCTTAAAATGTATTTCCTCCATTGTGTAATAGTACATGGGATTGTATATGTTAGATATGGCTTTATAGTACCCTTCAGATCCACAGTTACGGAGTCCTGCTCTTTGTCATATCACGAGACTGAGCATATGGCTCTCTACTGAATGGTGAGCTCTTCAAGAACCGTTTATAAAAGCTCCATTATTGGTTGTTAAAGGGTCCAGAAGCCTAAAATTGACTCTGAAAAGACACCGTTTATAATTACATGTCTGAAACTCCCCGTATCAGAGTTTGTAGCTGTGCCTACTTTTGTTACTGACCAGCAGATCCTTCCTGTAATCCATTTATATACATCTTTATCCTACAGTTCGGTAGGATTCCCACATACAACCCAGGCTCTCTCTGATATCTCCAGTTTTGCCAATGTTTTATCTATGTCCCTGCAAAGTTTTTGGCAGATACAGACTTGAATGTTTCATTTTGAGGAGGGTATTATGCTAGTTTCACCTGCAGGTGTCACTGTTGCTACTGTTTTCTGTGTCGGTGGTTTAGTCGTTGACTAAGGATCTTAGTAGGCAGTGATACCTGACAGCTTTAGTATGTTGATACCACTGGCACATACAGAATACAAGGGATAACACTATGCAGTTTTTTTGATGGAACATTATAGGAGTCAGTGTGAATAATGAAGGTCTCTATGTAGATCTACTCTTGAATTATACAGACTTTGCACCCATTCTCCCTATTAATCATATGTTATTCCCTTTAGAATCCACGCAGACTGTTCAGGCTCTTCAGTATTCTGCAGTAGACGGTCCCATCACGGCAAACAAAGACTTGGAAATCAAGTCTTTGAGGGATGAAATAGACCAGCTGAAATCACAAGGTACATTCTCTCTTTCTATTTATAAAGAAATTGGTAGTGGTAGAACTTTTAGCCTATATTACTGCAAATGTTGAATATTTATTATAGCGGGTTTTTTTTCCACCTTAAACGATCTGCCGCTTTTATTGCATTATGTTTCTGTGTTTTTCATGAATGTCTTTATATCTCCCAGGCAGACTTGCATATATATTGATAGTTGTGCTCTGCAGCTGGGTCATGTGACCACAAAAACATCAGTCAGAATGGTATGATGTACTTGGTGATAAACACAGAAGGACATCAGTAAGATAAGGCTACGTGTTGGGTAAAATTAACAGGAGGTTTTGCCAGCTGTTTGCATTTTAGGGCTGCATTTAAAAAAAATGCCACTAATAAAGTGATACAGCAATCTCTGGTGAATTTATTTATGGTGGCTAAGATCTGCATGGCTGGGCTACGGCTTGTGGCCCCACTAGTCCGACGATTCATAACTGGATTAAATTGGTCAACAAAACAATAGGACACACGTGAGATTTGTATGTACTAGTAGGATACCTTACCAAGATTTTTGAAACTAAATGGTGCAGGTTGGTTTCTCTCCTTATGCTTTGTGCTCCGTGTAGAAATTGATTGTGGATGACTGATGTCAGGTGACGCATATCGCGTGGTCTTCAAAAATATTGTTACTGATCACATGTATTCCATGTTTGTTTGTAAGCGCTTACGCTTTCTGATTTTACATTTCCACAACTCCCGCTCAACATATTTGTACTGAACAGTATGCGGTGAATGTTATGATTGGATCTGATTTTGTTTTTTTCGCAGCCAATTTGCAGGCTGTAATGTTTGTATTGTTCTGTTCAAAAATACCAATAAAATGACTTGCTTAAAAAGAAAATGTACCGGGAGATGGCATGTACAGACCAGTAAATGTACAGTGGTCTAGATGGTTTCATTTGATTTCTAGATGTAGTAATATTCCGGGAAAACGCACGTTCCTAAAAATAATTTGCGGCTGACGGTTTCTTTTAGGTTAGTGTTATTAATTGTTATTGCGTGCACGGTTTGCTTAGTGTGCGCAGAAGATGTTCCCTGCAGTCTGGAATCTCTAGATCGCAGGATGTGTGTCAAGTCTCTGGGTATTCACACAAGACCTGGTTTTATTTTACTAGCTCAGCAGGGGGGGAAGATACTTAGATATTGAAAAAAATCATTCAGTGTATGAAATGTCGACAAAATGCTATTTTGGAGCTCAGCCAACAAGGCACAACAAGACCATCATCAATGTCTTCTCTACATATGTAACATGCACTGTGAGGCCTCTCGTTGTCAGACAGTCTGTGGATCTATATGTTCACAATTAACAGGTTCAATGAATTGAAAGAGAAAATAAATTATTGCAGACAGTAAAAGGTGTTTGTTTGGCTACATATACGTACCCATCTGTTAAGGCATTTTCCCACATTTGGGAAAAGATTTGGATTAGCAACATTGAATTTAAAGGGCAGCCCCAGACTCTTCACTCATACGGAGAATCGAGAGCTTGAGAATTTTGTCTGAACATTTCCTGCTATAATAGGCCATGGTAGAACGCTATTAATATGTGCAATGCGTTTGATAAGCAGTCGTGGGTCAAATCCTTCCACTTCCCAGAATCCTCTTCTTCAGAGCACTTATGGCACAGGCCAACCTGTCTCTTAGAAGAATAGAAAACAAAGTAAGATATCGCACAGTCCTAGTGGGTACTATATCATCATCTAAACCAAGAATTAGTGATGATAGAAACCGGGCTTGAATTGCGTAGCTTGACTGTAAGAAAACGGATAAAATGATTGGGGAAAGAGTAGGTTGACTGTGACTGGTCAAAAGCTCCCAAATTACTTTCCAACTGGATATAACTAAGGGTCTTGATTTGAAAGGAGATAAATATATCAGTATTAGGTTTATATCAGGGTGTAGTGGGGAAGGAGCTGTGTCAGTGTAGAGATCTGCTCTGATACAGACATCTGTGTTTCGTTATCAGAGTTTGGGAATTCCTTGGTTTCACAGGTGGTGATAAGAGAAACCATTTACTTTACTTATTGCCAGCATGTCTCCTGCCCTCAGCCAGGAAGGGTTATATGGGAGATTCTCCATGTGTAGTGTTTAATGAGTGTGGAAAGTCATTCTCTGATATAATGAATATAAAATATTATATAATTGGTTTTATTAGATAAGAATGAGGGACATGGGGCAGAACAGTTCTCTTTAATTTTACTTGATTCTCCACTTGTCTTTAGATTTTTGTAGTATTGCTAGCCTCGGCCACAATGCCAGTGGCACTGCCCACCTTTGTTGTACTGGGCCGCCCTCCCTCTGGCACTGCCTGCCTGGGTGGCACTCCCTCTGGCACTGCCTGCCTGTGGCACTCCCTCTGGCACTGCCTGCCGGTGGCACTCCCTCTGGCACTGCCTGCCTGGGTGGCACTCCCTCTGGCACTGCCTGCCTGGGTGGCACTCCCTCTGGCACTGCCTGCCTGGGTGGCACTCCCTCTGGCACTGCCTGCCTGGGTGGCACTCCCTCTGGCACTGCCTGCCTGGGTGGCACTCCCTCTGGCACTGCCTGCCTGGGTGGCACTCCCTCTGGCACTGCCTGCCTGGGTGGCACTCCCTCTGGCACTGCCTGCCTGTGGCACTCCCTCTGGCACTGCCTGCCTGGGTGGCACTGCCCGCCTGGCCGGCACTCCTGTTGGCACTTCCTCTGGCACTGCCTGCCTGTGGCACTCCCTGTGGCACTGCCCGCCTGGGTGGCACTCCCCGTGGCACTGCCGGCCTGGTCCGCAATGCCAGTGGCACTGCCGGCCTGGTCCGCAATGCCAGTGGCACTGTGCCCGCTTCCGCTATACTGTGCAATCTTCCAGCACTCCAGATGTTAAAATAACTGAGCAGAAACCAGTAGAGAATATAGTGATACAATAACTGAGCACTTACACGGCAACCCGTCTGAACTCCAATTATATATTAACTGCTGCTAGTTGAGATTTCTTCGCAGTGAGTCACAAAGATGACTATAAAACAAGATCTCCTTTAGGCATGTGTTTCCAATACACCAGGAGAGAGGAACAGTTCTGTTGTTTCAGTAACACAGGAGAAAATCTTTAGGAATCCCGCACTGTGCCAGTTATGTGAACGATAACAGCAGAGAGCGGTTCAGACACAGAGAACAGATTCGGCTGAGTGGAATGACATGTAAACGTTTCTTCAGGCCGTACAGACAGCCCTCCGGACTCTCTACCATCGCCAGTCACTGCTGCCTCTCCCTGTGCGACAAGCTGGTCATTGGACAGTGGTCGGCATAGTACTGAGTTCTCACTGCCAGGGGCCGGGGGGCATCTGTCCCCCTTACCGGTCCTATAGTGGGCTACCATGGACTGGGTCACTGGGCTACCTGCATATTTTTCCTTTAAAATGTTCCTAATTGGCTGCTGAGGCGAGTGTCGTTCTCCGGGCTAAAATTTGCCAGCCAGCCCTTGCTCACTTCCGATCTATTCTTGTCACATTTGAGAATAATTAGCCACCCTGGGCCAAATTCCAGACACACTCATATTTATTGCTCTGCCAATTCCCTCTTTTTTCCATATCGTTCAGTCATTAAACACGCATGTGCTCAACAAGTTAGGTCCAAGTTCCTTGAACTGCGCTGATGTTTAATCCTGTACAACAAACTCATTAGTAGACAAGACAGTAGAGCCAAAGCCTCTGTGTGACAATCCGTGTCTCAGGGGAAGAAGCAAGAGGTTACACAGAGCGTACTTGTCGTATTGCCATTTCCCAGAACCCTCTTCTTCAGTTCAGCTAGTTATTTACATGAACACCATGCCTAAGATTCCTGTGCTGAAGTTATAGTTGACGTTGGCTTGACAACAGAAAAGAAAGATAATTAGTTTTAAAAGTAAAAAAAAAAAAAGTTTTATTTTGTTTCATATGATGAATAAAAGAAAAGTTTTTGATCGACTATCCAGCTTCATTAAAGACGCCATTTCATACTGGATTCACTATTTATGTATCACAAGTGGCTATTATTTACTGCATAAAGGATACATTGTATAAGGGAGCACACATGCAAGTAATAAGATTTTGGGCCATTGCCTGATATCCAAATAGCCACAAGCATCACTGAATCACAGACTGTTAACCAGGGGTCGGCACCCCAAAGCTATTCCAGACCCTGGTTTATTTTACAAAGGAATTACCTTTTCCTGAGGAAAACAAACGACAAAGTTCACTTTTATCCTGTTTTTTAAAGGAACGGTTGTTTTTCCCTTTTGTTAATACTGAATGGAAGAGGCATATGGTCCTAATTTTAGCACGTAATCTGTATATAAACACCCACACCTGCGTCTACTTCCTCCTGCATGTGCTGGAATGTTTCGCCCCAGACACCGCACGAGTTATGTGATGCAGAGAGTGATAACAGCCTGCTACCGGATCAGATACACCACCAGCACCCACATATATCCCAAAGCTGCCATATCCTGGCTTTACCAGATGCAGCTTACACCAGAGGATTTGTATTACATTAAAGTGCACTTGTCACCTACTCACGGTGGAGGCTGCCATTTATTGTGCTGAATATACATGACGCAACCTAACAATTCACTAGGAACAAGTGACGTCACTCTGTGAGAATACCCGAGCAGTAATTCGCTAAGTGACATTACAGTTTGTGTGTGTTAGGGAATTTAGACTGTAAGCTCTATTGGGACAGGGGCTGATGTGAGCGAGTTCTCTGTACAGCGCTGTGGAATTAGTGGCGCTATATAAATAAATAATGATATTAGTTAGAGAGGACGACCGGAGGAGAAGAGATTCCTGTCTTCTGTGTACAATCTAATGGTTATATTGTTCTGTATGTGAAGAATCAGGGGTGGGAGGTGAACGTAAACCTAAATATTTGCCTACAAATAGTAGTGCATGAATTCATTGATAAATTAACGTTTAAAGAACTAAAAACGATGGTTCCCTTTTCCCTGGGTTTGGGAAATTTAGTTTTCTTTTAAAAACTTTTTTTAATCCAACTATTTAAGAGTCCAAATTAAGGTCCAATAAAAATTGTGAGTTAAAGAAAACTCCGGACTGCAAAATAAGAGTCAACTGGGAGGATGATATTCTTCTGAGCAGCAATTATTCTGACACGCCTCTAGCTCAGTCCGTGTAGTGTGCATGTTGTATGTGACGTCAGACAGCATAGGGGGGATTGGGGCGTGTAACTGTGTGCAGATGGTCAGACATTCCTGGTATTCTGTAGGGGCCAGTTACCCGTCATTCCCACATACAACCTGCTTGTTGTACTTACTACATCACATAAAGATTACAGTGAGAGACATCTGCTCATTGCTCACTCTGCAAAGATGGGACGATTGATATATAGACAGAAATAGATTTATATAGGTAGGTGGGTGATCCGTATACACACTCAGAGGGTGACAGGTGTTGTCTTGTCGCCATGTCAACTCCGTGTCATTTTATACACACCAATGAGTTTTAGAAGCCCCAGTGCCAATACCCACTTGTACAGATGCGCTGGGGGTGACCTGCATGCACTCTACACAGAGTTGAGAGGTGATGAAATAAGGTGATTGCTACATACACTCTACCAGAGAGTGTATCTAACAAGCTGAAACAGCCAATTAGTACTTTTATTTTCTTAGTGTCTTATTATGTAAACACATAAAGCCCATACAGGTGGACCTAAACCTGTAACAGCATAAGTACGACTTTTATGAGCGACTTATTTCTGTGATGCCGTTGTCTGAGCAGGGCACAAATACCAAGTTAAAAGGTCTTGGTCTGTAGATTTTCAGAAAAAATATTTGCATCATTTCAGAGTTAATTCTCAAAATGTCCACCTGCCAATGCATTATCATTGTCCTCTGGGAAATCTGACACCTGTGCACCTGCTGGGTGACCTGGAACAGGTGACCTGCTGGGTGGTCTGGAAACTGTGACAGTTATTTGCAGCCACAGATATCAGCGTTAATGAAATTTGTTTACAAAAAGGGAGGGAAAAGACCGCACCAAGTGAGTCCATATATTTCCTGTCAAATGTATGTTACAATCTAGCTTTTATAGCACTGAGTACATTTCGAGGATAGGTGCGCCCAATCATTAAATTGCTGTAGAACACATTAAGAAAGAGGAGAAAGAATGACCTTTGGGGCACTCAATTGGACCAGTGAATTGCTAAATTTGATAACCAAATTCTGCTAAATATATCTTTATTGATTTATCATTAAAACTCACTAGTAGCGAAATATAAAAAGTGCATAATGGATCACACATGAATTGAAAGTAAACTGATAAAATAAAATAGACAATGTTAATTGTCTAGCCGCGATACTGCTGTCAATAACTTATTAAAACATGGTTTGGTTGTCATGAACACATTTCATAAATTTTATTTCAATAGTTAATAGAGTTCACTTAACACATTACATGAGATTTCTTTCAATAACTGATTGGAGTTCACTTAGTTACTTTCTAGTTAAATTCTCGCTATACCATACATACAAGTAGAAGTGGTTGACTGGGGGCTAATGTTATTAACTAGACAGTAACTAAGTGAACTCCAATCAGTTATTGAAAGAAATCTCATGTAATGTGTTAAGTGAACTCTATTAACTATTGAAATAAAATGTATGAAATGTGTTCATGACAACCAAACCGTGTTTTAATAAGTTATTGACAGCAGTATCGTAGCTAGATAATTAACAGATATCAGCGCGTCTTGCGGGGACCATGCCCAGTAATGTAACTTTGATGGAAGAACTTATACATATATTGTGTGTGTGTATAAGGAAATTCTTTAGTTCCTTTAATATAGTGATTGATAATATAGTTATTTATTCATTATACTCCGTTGTTAAACTATGTAATGTAGTGTATAAAAAAAGTTATTGAATGCTGTTGTTAATAGTTTATCAGTTACTACCAGGTGAGCCTCAGAAGCCAGTAAAATGTTCCAGAAAAGAGAAGTTGCTAGTAATTTGTAGGCTGTCTGCTCTGTGCGTAGGTGACCGGTACATAGGTTACGTCTGAGCCTTATGTAAGTGATGTGTGTTTCTCCTCCTAGGTGTCGGGCAGCTCAGTCAGCAGCTGGAGAAGAGCGCCGCAACTCAACAGGATTTTGAGGATTTCTCAAGACAAATCAAGACCTTTGAAAAACAGATGAAAATACTGAAGCAGGAGAAGGAGGATCTGAGTAAGGTGAGAGCTCTCCACCTATAATACCTACGGTGACCATAACAGAGCAGCCAATGTCATAAAGCTTCTTACAGTTTACTTATCCCCCCTTACTCGGGGCTGGCGCTACGCGAACCTCAGCGATTGCTTAGGCTGCCAATGGTTAGGGGTCGCCAAAAACACTGAATGAGTAACATAATTTAATTTGTCCATTGGTCTCAGTGCCCCCCCATATGGAGCCCGGGCTGCAGCCAGCAGCTTCTTACATGTCAATCTGCTGCTCCTCTGTCTGTGATTGGCTGGGAGTGCGGCGCTTATTTATGATGTCACATCCCACCACCACACTCCCAGTCTGAGAAGCAGAGCTAAGGTAATGAGCAGCAGGGGTGCGGGTACAACGCCCGAGGGGAAGGGGCGTGGGGATGGTGGCGACATTTATTTTACTCTATATAAAACACTGTATTCATATTTGTAAAAATAAAAGATTTTTGGTTTATATATTTTCAATACTTTTTTAAGCTGACCCTCTTATTAGACATAATGGACAGGATTTTGCACACAGTTATATAATGTTCATCTGCTAACTGGGCTTACTGACAGGGCAAATAATGATCCAGTGAGGGCCAATAATGATCCAGTGTTTTTATCCTGGCAGTTGTCCAATATAAGGTCATGTGCACATTTATTTTGGGATAATTTAGTACAGGGGTGGGCAAACCAGTCCTCAAGGGCCATAAACAGTTCATGTTTTTAGGATTTCTGTCTGTAGAAACAGCTGGGATAATTACTGACCCAGCCAAATAGATTAACTCAGCTGTGCATGATTAAAGAAATCCTAAAAACATGAACTGTTTATTGCCCTTGAGGACTGGTTTGCCCACCCCTGATTTAGTATATACTGTATTAAAGTTCAATATATTTATTCAGACATTTTTGGGGTTGAATCTGGTGCATGCTGGGAATGGAAGTAGGACATCTTTTGGGGTGCACTGGATATGTGGCTGCTGCTCACTTCAGATTTAATGCCACTCATATTGACCATGTCTTTCAGGACCTGACTGAGTCTAACGAGAAGTTAAAGTCCCAAACCAAAGAGCTGAAGGACACCCAGAGTCAGCAGAAGCAGACCATTCAGGAGATGAAGGAGATGAACGAGCGCCTCACCGAACTCCGCTCTCACAAGCAAAAGTTTGTGCGTCAGCTCCGCGACAAGGAGGAGGAAATGGAGAGTGTGGCGCAGAAGGTGGAAGCATTGCGGCAAGAACTGCGCAGGGCGGAAAGGGCCAAGAAGGAGGTGGGTGGAAAACGCACAAATGATTGTTTTGCCTTTTGGTGGCGAAATTGGCCATAGGTGTGTGTGTGTGATTGTCCAACAGTCCATGTGTAACGGAGGGCTTGCACTCTTCATGTCCTACAAGTCTTGTATAATTGATGGACTGTGCTCCCCATGTCCATAAGTCGGTGTATAATTGATGGACTGTGCTCTCCATGTCCATAAGTAGTTGTATAATTGGTGGACTGTGCTCTTCATGTCCATCAGTCGTTGTATACTTGATGGACTGTGCTCTCCATGTCCATCAGTCGTTGTATAATTGTTGGACTGTGCTCTCCATGTCCATCAGTCGTTGTATAATTGTTGGACTGTGCTCTCCATGTCCATCAGTCATTGTATAATTGTTGGACTGTGCTCTCCATGTCCATCAGTCATTGTATAATTGGTGGACTGTGCTCTCCATGTCCATCAGTCGTTGTATAATTGGTGGACTGTGCTCTCCATGTCCATCAGTCGTTGTATAATTGGTGGACTGTGCTCTCCATGTCCATCAGTCGTTGTATAATTGGTGGACTGTACTCGCGATATCCAACAGTCCTTGTGTAACGGAGGGACTGTACTTTCCTTTTACAACAGTCTTGGTATAATAAAGACATGGTACTCTCCATATCTCCCATTTCATTTACACCAATGGTCTGTATAGTCCATCTATCCAGGTTCTTATATAAGAGAATGACTGTACTCTTTACATGGCAGAGTTCTTGTGTCACAGAGGGACTGTAATCTAGACATCTCCCGTTCTGTTTTACAACACAGAACTGGAAGGGACTAATTAGCGTTTTCACACATTTCTTTCAGATTGAAGCTCAGGCTGAAGCCGCATCGGCTGAAGCGTCGAAGGACCGGAAACTGCGAGAGCGGAGCGAGCAATATGCAAAGCAATTGGAGAGTGAGCTGGGGGGACTGAAAGTAAGTCAGAGTCTTTATCACAAATGCAGCTTATATCCCAGGAATGTCTTCCTGTGTGCTCTTGGCTTGTGGTTGAATGTAATGGTGGTCAGGGAGTAAGTTTAGCTATCAGGTACCTGATATGATTCATGTGGATGGACTGCGGTGCGATCCCCCAGAAGTGCTATAAGTCCATGCATGGCAGAACTTACATAATATCCATCGCTGTCCGCAAAATCTTTTGCGATACAGGGAGTATAGGCAGATCGGGGAACACTATGGTGTCAGTGGTTGAACATTTCTGGAATATCACTCAGGGACCAAATATCTGGTGCTCGTTTTAGTTTTGAAAACAATAAGTGATACTTCCCTACTGAAAGAGAGGAAATACCGGTGTTATTGTTAACAAATTGCGCGCCCAGCATCTGTCCGTGCATCTACACTGAACAGGTGCAGCAGTAAAGTTTTTATATGGAGATAAACCCTTTGTAGTAACAGTACCGGCTCGGCTGGTTCCTCAGGAGTCTAATTCAGACCATCTGAGGAGTCTGCGGGGGGAGAGATCATTATTGTGTTCTCTGCACACTGTCACCTCTGTACGCTACACATAAATACAGCATACGGATTAATAAGTACACAATGGATTAACGTATGCCTGCCACTCATGCTGGGTGTGTACGCCACTAACTAGGAACTTATGCAAAGATAATTATAAACATTTTACTTTATAATAATTTTTTATGGAAGAGTATATTTGCCGCTCCCCCCCCACACTACACTTCCACACCCCACCAAATGAGAAAACGCACTGATTGAAAACTTAAAAGGAATTTCCAGTTTCACTATTGTATCCTTTGGCAGGATGCTGCTTAATAGGGACATAAATATTGGTTCAGCCAACAAAATGGCCGCCCACACTGTGTGCAGGAGACGAAAACCCTGTAATCCTCACGCTGTTAATATGTTCAGGGACATTGAAGGAACAGTAACAACGTCTGTCATTGGTCAGCTGTTTGCTGAGTGTTTTGTCACTTGCTGTGTGTAGGCTGAATCGATATTCATAATATAGCATCATGCCACGTTGCTGGGAATTAGTGATATTACAGAAGCAGAACTTCTTAATGCATCAATATATCCTGAGGTTCATTAAATTTAGTGGCATTCTCATGTATTCAGCAAAATGGCTGCCTCCACTGTGTCTAGACGACAGACACACTTTGAGAGATGCAGAGTATATTGTACCGGAAGCTCATGCAGAGATGTTAATGAGCTAGTTTTTCTTAATATATATATAGAAGCACAAGGCTAGTGTCACCTCATATAAATGCCTACATGTGTTGCCCGTAACATGTCTTGTTGATGAAATTGCCATCTTCCCACTGCCACCCACCTCATTAATATTCAAATTACAGCAGGCCTAAGCTAATTGGTATGCAAATGAGTCAGCTCACAGTCTGGCTTATGACAGGAATCTCCATCCCTCTCACATAGGACTGACGTGATGTCTGCTCTAATAATGTCCTTTCATTTACCTGATTCAGTCACCGCTGATAGAACTGTTCTGTAATACCAAACATTTGCATTTGTGGTTTGAGAATACAATGGGCAGTGAGCTTAGTGTCCGGTAATGGTGATCCTAAGAGGTATTCTAAGACCTCTCACATAGCTCTTGTGTCAGGAGAGCTGCACACGTTACCTGAGGTCAGACGTGGCCGTGTGAACGTTTCTGGTCACAACAGTTACCCACGAGGGACTTCTTATACTCTCATAACCTGCCCAGACACATATTTAGCTGGTTTACCCTATGATTGACCTACCTCATAGGTCACAGATTGGGCCACACACATTAAGGGATTTTGTCAAATATAGCACAGTTTTAAAGTAATTTATTTTTAATGTAAAAACTATTATAAAGAAAGTGTTTATTTACAAACATTAAATATGCATTTTTTTGTCAGCAAAATTGTATAAATGTCAAAAATTGTGGTGAGATCGTTGAACAGTATGTTCTGAAAAACACAGTGTGGCTGGGTAGGATGAAGGGGTTAACAGCAAGGGTGATAGTCCCTTCCTTATGTTCATTTTAAGGCCCAGTAAGGAGGGGGTCACTAAGATAGAGTGTAGTATGTTTACTCACTCTGTACTACTGTTCTATATAGTACCTTTACTCCCAACCCTTCTCACTCTTGTTCCTTTGTTTGTGTTTGGTGTTCCCGCATTTGAGTCAAGTAAAGTTGCTGGCAAATTATACGCCTGTTTCTGGAGTCCTGACTCAACACCTACCCTTCACAAGTTGGTGTTAGAAGTGGGATTTGAGTCCTGACACTTAGTACTCGAGTGCCATCATGAAGGACCTGGTTCAGCAGTTAGCTAATTTTGCTCTTTAAAGAGTTACAAGACTGGAGCTTGTGATATCAATATCCTGGAGAAACATTGTCTTGCCACAGAATGTTCCGATGAGGACCTCCGTTTTCATCTCTGGGGGTTTATTTTGTTGTAATCACTGAGCATAACCCCTATCCGTCATGCAGGATGCCAATTCTTACTTGGCAAGGTAGTAGCTGATGCTTCAGCCCTTTTCTGATCAGCCTCATGACCATCCAGGACACCATAATGCAGATTGTATCTGCCCCAGGGCAGGAGTGCCACATGACCCCATCTTAAACTAGGCCCATCCCCTACAATGCACAATTACTGTAACTAAAAATATTACAGGTATATAACAAGGGTGACCGTTTTGCTACTGGAAATTAAACATTATCTTACTTGTCTCCTAGCAAAAACATGTTGGCCGCTCTGCGGGATTCAGCAGCTCAGCGCAACAACAAGAGGTCAACAAGTTGAAGACCGACCTAGAGAAGAAGAGCGTGTTCTACGAGGAGGAGATGTCCAAGCGGGAGGCGCTGCACGCCTCCGAGATTAAGAACCTGAAGAAGGAGCTACGCGATGCAGAGAGCCAACAGCTCACCCTCAAGAAAGAGATCATGATCCTGAAGGACAAGCTGGAGAAAACCCGCAGAGAGAGGTAATGGCTGAGCCAGGAGATACTTCTCTGATATGTCCCCATCTAGTTTAGTCTCGCTGTATTGTGAGAACATTGGTATTCCCATTTCTGAGAGGTACTGTTGTTGTTACTGGGCAGTGCCAATGCAGTGTTGTGTTATTGTTTTCATGATCAGTTGGATGCTAGGTGGCACTGTTGTGGGCAATATTATTATTGGGTGTATTTCACTAGGGTCTGAGCACCTATTGTTATCGTGTGTATTAGGGAATTTAGACTGTAAGCTCCAATGGGGCAGGAACAGTGAATGACAAATATTCTCTATACAGCGCTGTGGAATTGGTTGCGATATGTAAATGATGATGAATGATGATTGGTACAGGAAGATTGTGGTGCCAAGTGCACCTCTATATGAAGCAACGCTCATTCACCCTACTTGTTCTGACCTTTTTTATTGATGCATGGTTCGTTTTGGGGAAGATGTAACCAACCAGCAATTTTCCAGTTGTGGAAGTATAAATCCAAGCATGCCCTTTATAAGGGAACATCTATTCAGATGTTTTATATTTAAAAAGCTATGTGTGTTTATAAGAACTTTTTCATAATGAGTTTAGTTTGGGTTCTCTCTATGATCCTTAGTTCAGTATTCTCTGCACTGTCCTGGTGCATTTTAATAAGGATCTCCGTACACATCTGTAGGTAACACACACATCAGCCCTTTAAATACTCTCAATAAGAAATCATCATCCCAGACTGCGCTGACTTATCCCAGAGGCAAAACCCTCCTCACCCCCTCCTCTTGTCAGTGCTAGTTCTATAAATGTCTGTTCTGCCCTAGGGGTACAATCCTGCATTAGTGAAACGTCCCCAGGAACAAGTGCCTTGTGCCAGCCGGTACAGCAGACATTAGTGACGGCAAATCCAGAACTGGTGGGTTCGCTGTGTGCACCCTGGTCAATCCTAAAAAGGGAACGTTCTGAGAGCCTGCGTGTAAGAGCCACAAATGATCACTTTATTTTAACTCGCAGGATTTATGTCTAAACAAACCCAGAGGCCGTATGATGCATTGTAAATAAAGGTCGCAGGTTTCATGTCAGTTCTCTGTCAGATCTCCTGTTTAATCCCACAGAATGTGCACAATAAACCATACCAAGCTGATGATACACTCCAAGAGCTATTTAAACCAGAAAGATATTTGCATGTGTTGTACAGGAGGGAGAACTGTCCTTAGTATCAATGTGCGCTGCACTATGTTTAGGACCTTTTATGTTTTTATAGATCAAATGTATTTAAAAAGATAATTAAGTCAAAGAGTACTTCCTCATAGGTTTACCTGCGTATTACCATTATCAGTCATGTGATCATTCTTTTGGGCTGTCTATTGGGACCGCCTTTTTTTTTTATTATTTTCATTTGTCATATTTGTACATTGGTTGATGTGTGCATAGCAGGGGCAAACGCAGGATTTGTAGAGGGGGGTTTCCACACCACGCCGCCAGTGGGTGTGACCAGCACACATGGAGGCGTGGCTATAATGTTAGACAGTGCTTGGCTGCTCTCCAACTCTTCCTATCCCCATAATATACATGGGCAATGCTGCGTGCACTACTGTTAGGTGCACGCAGCTCTCCCTTTTCAAGCAGAGCCGTGTGAAGTGGGAGCAGAGTCCAGCCACCTCAATTATACAGTGTCCCAGGCTTGGAGGGGGGTTTCCAGGCACTAGGAACCCCCCCCCCCCCCCTCGGTTTGCCTATGCTTAGAAACATGCTTTCCTCCCACCAATTTTCTCGAACGGTACAAAGATTACCCCACATCCAATAGCCGCCTCCTCTGAGAACGTATAAAAATAAAGAAAAAAAGTCCTTATAATCCTCAAACCCTACTGCAGTCCTACATTGTGCGGTTGTTTGAAAACAATGTGATACAAACCTGTGTGCCTTTAATTGTAGGTTGATGCGATTGTACAGAAATGTAACATTCAGAACTGAAAGGCTTAATCCTTAAGCAAAACCGCGATCTTCCTGCACCAGATTGACGGTAGCCTCAGATCCCAATGAAGCGCGTGGCCGTCTTTATATAGAGATTGTGTGTATAATAACCATACCGGACACATGGTGACCTTCTGTATTTTATATCTCCGCAGCCAAAGTGAACGGGAAGAGTTTGAGTCGGAGATCAAGCAGAAGTTTGAGCGCGAGCGGACGCAACTCTCGGAGGAGAACAGGAAACTCTCCAGTGAGCTGGACAAGGTATTGGGCCTTCCCCCTTCCAGTGCTGCTTGCAGATAATGGTCAGATTAGAGTGCAGTGTGAGCCATACAGTACCTCATGCCTCAGACTTCTCCCTACTGCAGAATATAGCTGTGTAGGTGACGGGTTCACTGTAAGTTGGTAATGTGGAAAGAGCCGAGTTAATTAATGTATTTTTTCTGATTGTATAAATGATATAATTTGTATCCTGTTGTGTTGTAATCACTGGGCGGTTACTTGTCGCCGTAATGCCGTCTTCTACGTAGTGATACAGCTGGGTGTACTGGGTAAAGCCCACAGGAATACAATGTAATTATTATAATTAGACCCAGTGTTTGTGGGCTGGATACATCTTTCTCTATCGCGCTTCCGCTGTGGACTTGAAACGTAATGTTTGCTCCTTGTGAGTCTCTGCGCCCTCGTGTCAATAAACTCCTTGGTAACTTGTAATAGTCTAAGGGGAAAAACGGAACATTGATTTCTTGTAGCAAAATAAGACATTTTTATTAATTTAGTCATTATTTGACATAAATGGGTTTTCTATAAGTTCTTATCCCCACAATGTTCCGGTCTGTAACACTCTCACCCGGCAGCTGTTGGTGTCGCAGTTTATAACGTCCGACAACAGCAAATAACGTAGATATGTTTCAAAATAAAATAACATTATTCGGTAGATATTGCTCCTATGAGCTTATAGCAAGTCCAATTTAAATAGTTTTATATTAACATATATAAGTACGTTAAAAAAGGTTTATTTTGTTGTAATAAATCTAGTATTCGTTTTCGGTCTCATCCAGTACATGATATCTGATATGTGATGAGCACTCTATCAGAAGGACATTCTCCTGCACACTCTATCAGAAGGACATTCTCCTGCACACTCTATCAGAAGGACATTCTCCTGCACACTCTATCAGAAGGACATTCTCCTGCACACTCTATCAGAAGGGCATTTTCCTGCACACTATCTGAATGACATTCTCTTGCACACACTATCTGAATGACATTCTCTTGCACACACTATCAGTAGGACATTCTCCTGCACACTCTATCAGTAGGACATTCTCCTGCACACTCTAATTGTCTATCATGCATCATATGTAGACACGTTGTAACCACAGATGTTCTGTTCTGTCGTCTGATGTCTTGTCCGGGGTTTTTCCACCTTTCTATCTTCAGTGTCTGGTTTTGTGGATGACCCATAACTCTTCCCATACTGTACTGTGCATGTTATCATTTTATTAGATGAACTATGACTTAGTGTTAGGACCTCTATACCGCACCTTACTATTGTACTCTACCCCCAGCTCACCTCCATGGTCGAGAGACAGAGCGTGAACAACCGTCAGCTGGAGGAGGAGATGAGAGACCTGGCCGACAAGAAGGAGTCCGTGGCTCACTGGGAGGCGCAGATCACGGAGATCATCCAATGGTTTGTACTCCAGTATCACCCAGCGATCTCCCGGAGCCGGAGTCACTCCTGGCGCTGTCATCCAGCACGTTGGGTCATTCCGCTTATTAAAGCCTCTCCCTAAGACTTGAATTTCCGCGTGATGAGTGCAGTGAGAAGTAACGATCTGTTCTTGACGATGTGAAATATCTGATTTGGATTTACTGAAAGCTGCTAATATGCCACTCAAAGGAATCCCTGTTTATCCTGGAAATAATAAGCGCTAACTCAGACTGTGTGTTAAACATCTATACCAATAGATGCAAAGTAGAACAGGAATACAGGGATTTAATATATCTCTGGTGTGTAAATGAGCACAGGACCTTTATATTGTCGCTAGTACACCCTCTTCCACAATTCGCTCTTTGTTTTTGTGTCCTTTCTGTGCTTTCCAAGCATGCATTTATATCATAAGGGAGAGTTGTTTATATATGTTGCCTCTGCAGAGCTTTTATCCTAAGAGCTGCTTCGGGTCCGTACCCCCAGACATCAAAATCAAATAGCTACCTGATTATGTGAAGACATAGCTGAAGAGCACAGAAGGGAAACTAAGCGGAGAATGCGAAGCATTTACAAGCCAATAAATTCAAGTTATGCAAAGGTGGAAAATCCCCTTTAAGGAGTTACGTTCCCACACAATGGCTTGGTTGGTCTAGTAATTATAGTGCATTAATTACCCCAGTGCTCCGTAATTGCTGTATAGTCTGTTAACTCTGTCAGTGACAGGAGCTTTTGAGTCCTAATATAACCACATTTGAAGTGGGGACGGCGTGACCTCTCTGTAAACCTCGGATACAGACGGAGTCCATGAGAACGGTCCCCCGAGGGCAGATAATTCCTTCATTCAGCTCCTTGTAAATAATTGCCCCATAATGGTTTTACCAGTCCGCCAGGAATCACGTGTGACGCAGACCAGTGACCAGCAGGGTTTACAGCCCTGTATATACATGTATCTTGTCTATGGTTTCCGGCCCAAATATCAGAGCGTCAGATAAGGTTATGGGTTATTTATGTCCCAGACAGGAAGGATCCCGTGTAATTGCTGCCGCGTGCCGTTTTACAGCGCTGCCGTGTGCCGTTTTACAGCGCTGCCGTGTGCCGTTATACAGCGATGCCGCCGTGGCGTTACACAGCGATGCCGCGTGGCGTTATACTGCGATGCCGCGTGCCGTTATACAGCGATGCCGCCGTGGCGTTATACTGCGATGCCGCGTGGCGTTACACAGCGATGCCGCGTGGCGTTACACAGCGATGCCGCCGTGGCGTTATACTGCGATGCCGCCGTGGCGTTATACTGCGATGCCGCCGTGGCGTTATACTGCGATGCCGCCGTGGCGTTATACTGCGATGCCGCCGTGGCGTTATACTGCGATGCCGCCGTGGCGTTATACTGCGATGTCGCCGTGGCGTTATACTATGCTGCGTGGTAGAGGCCGCTGAGTCTCGTTCCCACCCTCTTGTGGTCATGGTATATATTTGGTTGGAGTTGTCGTCTCCTCTGAAATGCCAGATGAAATGTTGGGGTTTGTTCAGCGATAGAACACGCTAAGGGTTGTTCCCGAACGGCAGAACATGAGACATACATTGCTACACATCTACAACTGTATTTAGTACATGTGTCATGATTGTACATGTGACTTTTATTTTGTTACATAAGTTTTGCACCTATGAATGTGTGTCCCTGTATGAGGGTGTAATTGGTAGACAAAGGGGAAACTCCCGATCGTTGGCGCCTCCAGAGAACCCTTATAACGAGCCGTTTGTTTTGCAGGAGGAAAATGTCTCTATATCCTCACACTAAGGGGCAGATTCAATTAGCCGCGAGGTCGCCGGACGTGGCCTCAATGCCCTTCTGCACACTTTGCCGGTACAGAAATCTCCGCTTATTGTCCCTCACACGTCTGAGCTGAGATTTTAGTACAATCTCCACTGCGATGTGTCGTCCTGGACTGTTCCGGTTGAGTTCCCCCCCTGGTCTGGAATCCCTCATAACTTCACATCCATTGAAGCTCATTTAAACATCCCGTCACACGGATTGGTTGCTAGGGGCAACACCTCCACTTTTTAGAAGGTTTAAGTTATTGCTTCATTACCTTTGCTGCACTATTTATTAATCCCCCCTCGTCTCCCAGATTGACTGTTACTGATTGGCACAAACGAAAGTGCTGCCCCTTTGCCCAATGTCAGCCGCTGATTTGTTGTGTATGTTGGTGACTTAGCCTTTGTTGAGCACCAGATGGAGCCTTCCCGAAGCCTACTGCATGCTGGGATATGTAGTATTTATTCCAGGGGACATGCTTTATAGCCTACAGATCTTTAAAAAATAAATAAATGGGGGGGAGGACTAGTGAACCGCGGCACACAATCCATTAGCAAAAAGTTATTTTTCTTCTTCTGTAAAGGCAGCAACTCTGGTTGCTATAGGGTTACAGCACATTTGCGCTCATAGCGCCATTTTATTTAAATAATCCCCACCGTAACCTGTCAAATTCAAAAAAGCACAATAAGACCAGAAGGAGGAATAATACAGAAACGCTTGATGACATTTTAAACCAAGGAAATATCCCGGTGTATTTTGTAGTATGAGCTCTCCCTTCTGCTGACCAGCTAATCTGCTGCTCCGTAGGGATCAGTGATCCCGTCCTGCACATGCAGCCAGTCTCCGGCTACCGCTCATCGGGGAGATGCCAAACCTCCTTTGTGCATAAATCCAATCTTAACTATAACTTTGTTTATTCACAGAAGTGCTTAATTCTCTTGTGTGTGCAGTGATTTATAAACAAGGGGAAAACGTGCGGCAACCAACCAGACACTTATTTCACCCTGAGTTTTATTCTATATTACTATTTCTTCTGCTGTACGTTGTGTTTGTTGTGGTGCCTTTGCTTAGCCGGTGTTCGGTGCGCGGTCACGTTAATCCCACTGTGCACCAGCTTCTCGCTCAGCCACCTCACTCCTGCAGCGACCCGAGCGGGGCATGTTGGCTTTTTATGGGAACGTGGCCCTTGCACACAGCCCAGCATCAATCTCCTTATTTGGGCAAAGTTTTGGAAAGTTCCCTCAGTCCTCTCATCCCCGGCCGTGGACATTCAAGAATAAAAAGAGCCTCTCTGGCTGGATGGCAGCCAAGCCTGGGAATAACAGCATTAACCCTTCCCCTGCTGCCGGGCCAGAGGCACTGTGGGAGTAATGCTCTCTGCTGTCAGGCTGTAGGGGTTACATCGCCCTGCAGAGAGGGGGGGGGGGGGTGTAAGGAGGATGTTGTACAGTTATCTGGTCTGTAAATTGTCTCTCTATTATATCACATACAAGACACTAATGAGTCTACATTAGGCCTATGGGGCAGATACTTAAAGGGCCATGTAAGCTAAAATACAGTTTCCGTTCTGGTAGGAGATATTGGAACATTCACAAATATTTATGTCTCCATCTTCTGACGGAACTGAGATATTCTCTACACAAACTGTTCCACGCACAGCCTGATGTCTGTCGGAATATGACCACACATCATCATCATCATCATCACCATTTATTTATATAGCGCCACTAATTCCGCAGCGCTGTACAGAGAACTCACTCACATCAGTCCCTGCCCCATTGGAGCTTAGTCTAAATTTCCTAACACTCAGACAGAGAGATAATCACACTAGGGTCAATTTAATAGCAGCCAATTAACCTACCAGTATGTTTTTGGAGTGTGGTAGGAAACCGGAGCACCCGGAGGAAACCCACGCAAACACAGGGAGAACATACAAACTCCACACAGATAAGGCCATGGTCGGGAATTAAACTCATGATCCCAGCGCTGGGAGGCAGAAGTGCTAACCACTGAGTCACCATGCTGCCCATAAACCGACAAAAGAGGCATTTACCGATAATAATAAAGTGATTTTGACCAGATTATTATTCTGTCCATTTCCTGATGTTCTAACGTCTGGCCAGACAGGAAGACCACTGTACCACTGTACTACAGCTCTGATATATACTGGTGAATGTTACAACTACACTATTATATAGGTCATTATTAGGTGTTGTCGTCCTTTTAAGGTGTAAATAAAGTTAGTGATATTTTTATGAATATAATATTAAGGCGTTTTCCTCTTGGGATGTAACCTTAGAAAGCAGGAACACCAGCGAGTTATAGATGGGAAGTCCCATGTGTGTCACTGAGCACATTATTAGGAGGACCCCACCGTGTCACATGCCAATCACATCACTGGCGGCCTGTGCGGAGGGCCTGGCTGGTAACCTCTGTGCGTTTATTTTTCCAAATCAGTAACGATGAATCCCAATCAGTAGACAGAAGAGAAATGTGTATTGCTGCTTGTCATTGGTTCTAATTGCCAAACCTGTCTTATTGGCACCCTCACCTCCTACCTCCCAAACATCTACGTAGAGCCCGTCACAGCGGCTCATTTTATCAAATAAAACAAACAAAACAAATACTCTGCTGGTATCATCCCAGGACTCTGATGTGACCTTTCCACAAACCCGGAGGCAGCCAGAAACAAGGGCACCTTGGTCCTTGGCACAGTTATAGTGTTCTACGGCTTACACAGGAAATGTTACATTTTGGTTCCTGAGACGTTTACCATGCTGTGCCCATCTTGTCCTCCATAACACTGAATGTTAGAATGTAAGATCCTGTTACATGATGTCTAATATATTCTCACCCTTTTGTTTGATTTTTTTTTTCTTGGTCAGGGTGAGCGATGAAAAGGACGCTCGGGGCTATCTCCAGGCGTTGGCTTCTAAAATGACGGAGGAGCTGGAGACGCTGAGGAATTCCAGCCTAGGTGCCAGAGCCACGGTAAGCCACGGTACCCTCCCCCCTTCAGCCTAGAGTAGAACAGTGACCAGATTAAGGGGCACAGAGCTGCGGGAGGAGGTGTTGGGGTGTTCTGTAGATGTAAGGCAGCTCTTACTGCCGCTGTGTAATACCCGCTGCTTGTGTTGTAGGACATGCCTTGGAAAATGCGCCGTTTTGCTAAGCTGGACATGTCGGCCAGGCTGGAACTTCAGTCCGCTCTGGATGCCGAAATCCGAGCCAAGCAGAACATCCAGGAGGAGCTGAACAAGGCAAAGGCGGCCATTATTGCTACAGAATGGTATGTGCTGCGTCCTTCCCTGCCATCCCCTGCTGCCCGTAGATAGTTCCAGTATGTAATCCATTATTGTACTTACATTTATTGTACAGAGGTGTACAAGCCATTGTTGTTCTCTATGCCCCGCCCCCCCCCCCCCCCAATCCTCTTCAGCATTCTGCCATGTTAGGGGTTAGCTGCTTCTCTGATACAGTAGACACAGAGTGACTGACAGCTTTGCAGACCTGCTTTGCAGATGCACAGTGTGTATTGGTTCATTTTCATACACTAGGCTGGGGCCAGTGATGTTTCAGCAGCTCAATCCCAGGTTTTCGACCTGTATCAGAGATCCCATCGTCAGATTGTGCTGTAGATATAAGAGGAGCTTATGGTGTCCGTTATGCAGTGAGGAAGGTGGCACTTTACTTTTTAATAGAGCCGCAGTAGAATAATAAAACATATATATTTACCTTCATAGTTATTATCTGAGAATTTCAGTTTAGTGGTCCATGAAACACAGGAAGTGTTTTGCACAAAGGAAAAAAGGATTCCCCCCCCATGCCAAGGTAACATTTATACCATCTACCTTTTAGCTGCTCTGTTTATTTCTCTTGTGGTTTTCATTGTGCTGTAATGTCGCCATCTAGTGGCCTTTTCATTCCTAACACTTCACCAGCTGAAACGAGGTGAAATAATTATAACAGTATTTCTCCACGGGAGGTTTGTAAACATCGTGACGGGAAATGTGTAGTGTTTAAAAAGCCGATATACAGTCATGGCCGAAAGTTTTGAGAATGACACAAGTATTGGTTTTCACAGTTTGCTGCTTCAGTGTTTTTAGACCTTGTTGTCAGATGTTGCTATGGTATACTGATGTAATATTACAAGCATTTCATAAGTGTCACAGGCTTTTATTGACAATCACATTAAGTTTATAAAAAGAGTCACTATTTGCAGTGTTGATCCTTATTTTGAATCTGCAATTCGCCCTGACATGCTGTCAATCAAACTCCAAGCATTGATTAGGCGAGAATGGGCGGCCGTCAGACAGTATGTGGCCCAGAAATTGTCAGACTTTGTGGGTTTTCGTTTGTCCACTCGCCTCTTGAGGATTGACAATTTCTCAATGGGATTAAGGTCTGTGGAGTTTCCTGGCCATGGACCCAATATTGTGATGTTTTGATCCCCGAGCCACTTAGTTATCACTTAGGGCAAGGTGCTCCATCATGCTGGGAAAGGCATTGGTCGTCACCAAACTGCTCTTGGATGGTTGGGAGAAGTTGCTCTTGGAGGATGTTTTGGTACCATTCTTTATTCATGACTGTGTTTTTGTGAGTGAGCCCACTCCCACCAGTGCAGAGCTTGCTCAGGAATGGCAGCAGACAGGTGTGAGTGCATCTGCACGCACAGTGAGGAGAGAAGACTTTTGGAGGATGTCCTGGTGTCAAGAAGGCCAGCAAAGAAGTCACTTCTCACCCAGAATAACATCAGGGACAGACTGATATTCTGCAAAGGGTACAGGGATTGGACTGCTGAGGACTGGGGTAAAGTCATTTTCTCTGATGAATCCCCTTTCAGATTGTTTGGGGCATCTGGAAAAACCCTTGTCCGGAGAATGAAAGGTGAGCGCTACCATCAGTCCTGTGTCATGACAACAGTAAAGCATCCTGAGACCATACATGTGTGGGGTTACTTCTCAGCCAAGGGAGTGGGCTCACTCACAATTTTGTCTAAGAACACAGCTATGAATAAAGAATGGGACCAATACATCCTCCAAGAGCAACTTCTCCCAACCATACACTATTATCTTCTATTTTTGTGGAGCTTCGTAGTTTCCAATATGGATACCGCTACATATTAATCCAAAAATTTAAAAAGGAATCCTCATCTCTTGTATTGTGAAATTCGCGAATCACTTGGGTTATTTACTAAGCACCTAGAGCTTTTATTTTCTATTTAGGTTTATTTTATTTTGCAAATTTCAGGTTAGTTACTATATTCCTGCCTTGTTTAATGACTATTCCTGCTGCAAAGTGCCTTATTGCTGAAAGATTACATAAACACAAAATTAAAATTTACTATAATTGTGGATATTTTGTGCTAATAACTGGGCTTGATCTGGTTCTAGTTATTCGTTACCCAGCCCTGGGCTAAGTTCCCCCTTTCTCTGCTCTGCATTGACAGTAAACTCCAGGAGTCTGACAAGAGGAACCAGGAACTTGTGGCAGAAGTTGAAAAACTTAAATGGGAAACTGAGGAATTCCGCTCAGAGAAAGGTAATGATTGGATCAGACACTAGAGACGTATTTGCTGCACCCTTCGGAATGTCTGGGAACCACCCAATGTTCGTGCTAAGGTTCCCAGGAGAGCAGTCATTCTCGCAGACCCTGGGCGGCGTGGTGTAATGACGTGATTTGCATCGTTAAGCCCCACCCCCTGCCATGCCATGCCACAAATTGCTACGGGGGGGTGGGGCTACTGTGGCGTCACCACGCCCCCTCCCGCACCAGCCCACTCTCCTCCCTTCCGGGTATGTGACTAAGGAGCAGACGTCACCTGGCTCGTGAATGGGGGTCGTTATCTAGTTATCAAGAGAAATGAAAGGGTTCAAGTGTTACATTATTCCATTCTATAACTTGCTCCTATTACGTATTTTATTTTGGTTCAGCCCAGGAAATATCTACCAAACGGGATGTAGGTGTCAGGTTTAAATTAAAGCAGATCTATTACTTGATTATAATGACAGACGTAAAATATAAAAATTGGGATCATCTGTCTGACTTTTATGCCAATGTTTTGCTGCCTGCTGCAGTCTCCGGTATTGTCTGTCTTTTTATACTGTTGCAGACGGGCTTTAAACAAGTGAGAACGAGGAGGACAGTAAAGAGGAAATGATGTAAATACATTTATTCTCCTCTGTGCTGTGCCCAGAAATGACTGATGGACTGTATGTAACAAGCGCCTTATTGGTCACATTCTAGGTCTTTGTGGGTCCAGACGTACTTTGTGTACGTCCTGCCCCAATTGAAACAACATGGGTGGTGATACAGCTGGGACGGCGTTGGGTCTGTGACGTGCTGGGCGCAGGCCAGATACCAAGCTCTTTCCTTTCAAAAAGATCAATATACTAGCCTATAACAAACTTGTTAGGTGCATTCTCTTAGAGAGTGTATCTGACCAATGTTTAGACCTAGCATAGGGGTTCGTTTTGCCAAAAAATACACCTTCTAAGAATCTTATCTGGGCATTCATCCTTGTCTCATTAGGTCGCACTTACATGAACACACCCGTACTGTCCCCGACTATCGTACGCCCTGTTTTGCTTCTCCAGACGCATAGTCTAACATACGCACAAATCTATATTTTGTACATTTAACCCCTTGGAATTCTTTCGGTTATAAGCGGCTGCTCTGTAATTATCTGTAACTACTATTGCCGGATTAGATCAGACATATATTGCATGTTGTATCCAGTGAGGTGTTTGAGGGTCATCGCTAAATTTATTTCCCCTTCACCTTTCCCGTAGGTGTCAAACATCAGGAATCCCAGAATTCTTTCCTGGCGTTCCTGAATGCACCGACCTCGGTGTTGGATCACTTTGAGGTAAGTTGGCTTCATTCCCCACTGTACGATATGGATCATGTTTTCAGTATTAATCGTCTGTGTTACCCCTGGTCCTGGCCAATGTCTGACCCATCCCTGTGTTGTTACATTTGTGTCTTAGCAGAATATTGAAGAGGTAACTGGTAGCGGCCATAACAATGTGTCACTATGTAACTGAATAAACACTTATCTAACACTGAGCAAATATAAGTGTCCTACATAACCTCACTTAGTCTGGTTTATTCACTGACACTGAAATGGTAACAATGTATATAACTAATGATCACTGACGAATCTACAGTGTCAGCTACAGAAGAGTCACATAGTCCGTATGTGAGAACTAAGATTAATTGTGCTAGATTTAAGGGCTGTTTATTAGTCATTCGGAATATATTGAGGTGATGGTCTGATAATTACTTCTTTTTCAAGTGACGTTTTTACTGATGAATCTTCAGTGCACATTTGTTATACATTGTTACTATCAGTGTAAGTGTCTTATCTAAAACTGATTAATTACAATTGTTTCTTGAACCTCCTGACTTTCCACTTACGATGTTATATTATGTATATGGTAAATAAATGTTGCTTTTATGAAGGTATGTTCATGCTTTAAGTGGATTAATAGACAGCGTCCGACTATTGTAGGTTCAGAACGAGTTCTATCTTAATACTTTCTAATTAAGCCACTTTTCAACCAGTATTTAACCTAAAGCATCCAGCACAGTCCATACCGTCTCTATAGGAACTTTCTGGTGTCCTTGGGGGGTAACGTGTCACGTTGTTATAGCAGAAGTTTCCCTGGTTTGTTTTTGAGTATTATCACTGTCAAGGGTCTTGAGCTCAGGATCTCCATAATCACCATCTGCGGGAGAGTCTCTTATAATCCTATTGTGCAGATCCAGTTTCAGGGATCACAGTTAACTTTTCCACTTTCCAAAATTGTTGATTTTGAAGTTGCAGATTAGAACACGTTTGCAATGACGAGCGAGGATCCTACGGGACCTTGCGGTTAATTGAATCTCCCCCGGTGCCAGGGTTATTACAGACACCTACGGTCCTACATAGAACCATACAAGGGAGATCAGGGTGTCAGAATGTTACAACATTTAGAACTAAGATAATATCAAATTGCCTATGTGGAATAAATACTATGTGACATATCTTAAAATATTAAGCTGCCCCTTAGTGGCTGAAACGTCCTGCTGCCTAATTACACCGAAGGACAACAGAGCGCTCGTACAAGGATAACCGTTATATAACACTGATCATCCTCGCATGATCTTCTATCACTAACAGATCGTATGTACATAGAGGGTCTGATACCCTGAGGAAGGGACAATCCGCACTACCTCTTTCACCCTGCAGAGGGCAGACTATTCTGTTCTTACAGACTGTGACTTGGAGGGGGGGAACATCACTTTCACATATAGAGAAATCTGTTTTTCAAGATCTATTCTGAAAGGATAAGTCCCTAGAATATAAAACGGTCTGGGTTATTATTTGTAGAAATGCGTTACTGCCCCGCAAGAGCCGCCCATACGGCTGTTATGGGGTCCAACGGGGAGGGGCCCCGCTGATTGGGTCCTACATGCTCAGGATAATAGGAAGAGCCGTCTTCTGCTGAATTTGTGTTGTTAGTAGTCATTGCTTCTGTGCTTGTTTGCCCTTTGTAGCTGGTTAGTTGCTCTATTTATATATTATAATAAAATGCAATGTTTGTTATTTGTATAAACTCTCATATCCAGCATAATGTATAAATTGGTTATATTGAATGCTAAAATTATAATAATACAAATCAGACTGCCCTCCATCTATCTCTGGATATATAATTATTTTTATAACATTTTGTGTGTGGTGTCGCTTTATAATTCCCTGCAGTGAATTGTGCCATCTAGTGGCGGTTTTAAGAAAAATACATTCAAGGTTCCAATAAGTAGTTTTATGTGCTGTTACGCTGCCCCCTGCAGGCTGTCTGTGATATTGTGTATTTCCATGTCTCTGAGCAGTGTGTGTGTAACCTGTTCTCCTCTCTCCTGAAGCGTTCTCCGTCCTGCAATCCAGCTAGTAAAGGCAGACGAGTAAGAGGCTGTCTTGCTTTGTGTGCTCCCCCTTTTCTGCCTGTGGTATAAATGTCTTTGTTTTACACATTTCAGGCTTTTTCTGTCATTGCTGTTGCATGCTGAGTTGGCTGCTTTCTGTGATCTAGAATTACAGCTATAGAACGGAGGGTACCGGATTACATTTATAGTAACCTTGTGGCTTTTTTTCGTGGGTGGAAAATAAACATCACTGGCAAATTGCAGTTATAACAGGACATTAATGTCCTGCACTGCGTCAACAAAACAATGTTACTCCCAGGATAGCCGGCAGCTGCAGTATATTTATTATATAGCTCCAGAAATGAATGCTGGTCAGTGTCTAGGTATAATATCATGTAACTGGCTTATAATACATCCTGAGCTGTGCTTTTAGATTTTGAATACAAAAACTTTACTGTTGTCTACAAAAATCCACCTTTTTATATGTTTTAAACCAGTTTTATTAATTATTTTCTGCTGCCTTATACAGTTGTTGGAAAACAACATTTAGGGCTAATTTTGGGATAATGGGTAAAAAAAACTGAAAAATAATGCACATTTTAGTAATGCATTTTAAACAGATTTTGCGTGTGCATTTGGTCATTTTGGCATTTACCAATACAATCTATTGTACTGGTAGCACTTATTGGAAATAGGTCACATCACATTCTAACATTTTAAGCGTGGTGTTAGTTTTATTAGACATCGTTGGGAACAAGCCAACAAGAAACCGCTCATCCTATTTTTAACGTGGTTTTTCAGGCGTTGGCGACTGAAAAGCTCATTAGAAGTGGATAGGTGCGAACGAGCCCTTAAATTCATTGACTTCTGCAACAGTTAAAGAGCTGCAACATTACTGCTACAAAGTATTTAAAGAAATATTGCTGCTACTTTACATTTGTACTGCAGTTAATCGGGGGGGGGGGGGGGTTTGAGAGTCGGAAGATTTGAAATTGATACTGGTCGGCTCACAAGTAGATAGTTTAGAAGCAGCTTTATTATATTTTTATACCAGAAGGCAGCAGAAATGTTTGTGTAATTCATCTTAGAGTCAAATGGGGAAGGGGGATTGTATTTTTGTAATTATAACTAGAATAAGATAAATAGTTAAATGAGATTATTAGATGGACAAAGTCATTGTGTCAACTACAAATGATAGGAGAACAGGAGGGAATGTCATTGTGCGTAGGATGAGCTATATATTGCTGGTTAGGGAGCAATGAATAAGCGCAGGTCTATAATATACAAATCTATCCATCCCACAGATGGGAGATGTATCAAACCTTGTAAAAAGTAAAAGTGGAGATGTTGCCCATAGCAACCAATCAGATTCTAGCTATAGTGTTCTAGAGAATGTACTACATGAATGACAGCTAGAATCTGATTGGTTGCTATGGGCAACACCTCCACTTTTCCTTGATACATTATTGTCTTGCAACCCTGTTGCTGTGATACAATTGTTTATAACAAATGTCTAGCATTTCCATGCAAAACATGGGACACGTTTGTTATTAAGAGTTCCTGACCCCTTATTACCATTCTCCAGCTACCATATTTTTTTTCCTAACCATTACTACCTCTCCTAGGACGCTGCCCCATGTCTCAGTATTAACGACGTTATTAACTAGTTGACGTATAACATTCTAGACCGGTCTTAGTGTGGATTTGTGTAGTAAGCTGGACATTTATTATACAGCTTTTACTAAACCATTTCTAATTATTTCTGTTTTTAATGAATTTGCTTTTACTTTCTACATAGAGACTACAATTAGTCTTTCGGGGGCCTTTGTTCCTGACACACAGTTCACCCATTCTATGATTTGCAGGCGTTAGGTTACCGCTTCTGCCTGAGTTGCATTCATCCCTTAGAATTAGGAGGAAGGTTGAGAACCGTTCTGGGTAATGAGCACAGTGTTTCCTTTCTGTGTTTTCAGATGGATTCCGTGGACAATTTTACCCTGTCCAACACTCCGTCACGCGACGAGGACATGAAATCTCAGGTCATATCACGCTCCAGATCTCCATCAACCATGAGTGACATCGAGCCCAGCGAGGTACCCGCGGAATATTCTCCGTTTAATGCTTCTCCATCTACAGTGCTGGTCATACCTGTAATGGGCTCTTTATTGCATGTTGAACTTCTTTTTTGCTTTTTATTATTTGTATTCAGTTGATAGGATGGTTTGTCAGCCAGTGATATTTTTCTGCTGCCTTTTGATGGTAACAAAGCTGGATTCTAAAACAACGTACACACGGGCACCCGGTTGTACATTGGCCGCCCTGGGTGATGGCCGATTGGATGGTCCTCAAAATAGTGCGCTGTTCACTGAGGACCACTCCATGCCGCCTGCCTGGCGTCTGCCGCAGTTATCTTTTACATCTGCCCTCCCTCCTGCCAGCTGGTACTGATCCATTCAGTGTTATCCAGAGATTATCATACTGATCCATTCAGTGTTATCTAGAGATTATCATATATTTACATCTGCCCTCCCTCCTGCCAGCTGGTACTGATCCATTCAGTGTTATCCAGAGATTATCATATATTTACATCTGCCCTCCCTCCTGCCAGCTGGTACTGATCCATTCAGTGTTATCCGGAGATTATCATATATTTACATCTGCCCTCCCTCCTGCCAGCTGGTACTGATCCATTCAGTGTTATCCAGAGATTATCATATATTGACATCTGCCCTCCATCCTGCCAGCTGGTACTGATCCATTCAGTGTTATCCAGAGATTATCATATATTTACATCTTGCTTTTCAAATAAAAGCAAACTAAAAAAGTAATTTTCAGATGGCCTGATTATGGATTAAGGGATGTGAATTACATTGACATAATCAAATAGATTGAAAAAGCCATGGTCTATATGACACGCACGCAGGGCTGTAGCTGGTATCGTGCGCGCATTACCATCGCTACCATACCATAGCTGGTATGCTGCGCGGGTCCGCGGCGGGCACAGTGTGCTTGCGGGTCCGTGGCTGGCATAGCGCGTGCACAGGTCCGTGGCTGGCATAGCGCGTGCACAGGTCCGTGGCTGGCATAGCGCGTGCACAGGTCCGTGGCTGGCATAGCGCGTGCACAGGTCCGTGGCTGGCATAGTGCGCGCACAGGTCCGTGGCTGGCATAGCGCGTGCACAGGTCCGTGGCTGGCATAGCGCGTGCACAGGTCCGTGGCTGGCATAGCGCATGCACAGGTCCGTGGCTGGCATAGAGCGTGCACGGGTCAGTGGCTGGCATAGCGCGTGCACAGGTCCGTGGCTGGCATAGAGCGTGCACAGGTCCGTGGCTGGCATAGCGCGTGCACAGGTCCGTGGCTGGCATAGCGCGTGCACAGGTCCGTGGCTGGCATAGCGCATGCACAGGTCCGTGGCTGGCATAGAGCGTGCACGGGTCAGTGGCTGGCATAGCGCGTGCACGGGTCCGTGGCTGGCATAGAGCGTGCACGGGTCCGTGGCTGGCATAGTGCGCGCACAGGTCCGTGGCTGGCATAGCGCGTGCACAGGTCCGTGGCTGGCATAGCGCGTGCACAGGTCCGTGGCTGGCATAGCGCATGCACAGGTCCGTGACTGGCATAGTGCGTGCACGGGTCTGTGGCTGGCATAGCGCGTGCACGGGTCCGTGGCTGGCATAGCGCGTGCACAGGTCCGTGGCTGAAGTGAAATGAATACATTGCTACTTTTCTCCTTGAGATTAGATGTTTTCTAGCTATGAGGCATCTGGGTAATGTGGAGCACAGAGCGGACAGCTGACCGTTTCTATTTACTAACTTATCCTTACAGACCACCGACCACCCTCCTCGCTCAGTGCAAACACCGACAATCAGAGCTTCATACCTCAGTTCAGGCTCCTCGGCTCTCAAGGTAACGCACATGACACCAATAATGTCCTTTATACCAATCCGGGAACACTATTGCGGAACTACAACTCCCAGCACATGAGCCGGACGGGTTAGGCAGGGGCTGATCTTGACTATGCGTGAAGGAGTGGGGGAGGAGCTGTTCCAAGCACCTCCTACCCAGCTGGTCAGATGACCTGGCTCACTCCTCCCACCCCCGACTGGTCACATGACCTTAGCTCACCTGTCGCTCAAAGCCCTCTCATTGCAGGGACCGCAGATCCTGCAGGGAGCCATGCTGGGACTTGTAGAGCCGGCACAAAGAGCCATAGTGACTAGTCCAGTGCAACAGAACAGCGTCTATATTATCATGTGATACTTTATAAATAAGTCATTTCATGACTGGACTGCGAGTTTCCGATGGGATTGAAAAGTGAAGATGTTGCCTATAGCAACCAATCAGATTCTAGCTGTCATTTTGTAGAATCTTCTAAATAAATAACTAGAATCTGATTGGTTGCTATAGGCAACATCTTCACTTTTCAAACCCGCCAGAAACTCGCAGCTTGATACTTTTACCCCCTGGAGTTGTCAATTTTTCCTTAGGGAAAAACTCAAGCTTCTGGTAATGATTCACACTTTTCCAAGTGTCATGTGATTACAATGTCACCCAATCACAGGACGTTGGATGTCGTGAGAGAGGCTCTGGAAGTTTTTAGCATAAGCCTAAGCCCCCCTCCCCTGTCTGCAATCACCTGACTACTGAGAAGCTTCCTGACTGACTGGCTCAGGAGAGATACTTTGTTGTCATTATTATTATTATTGGAGTGGCATATAGCTTAATCCTCCTGTAAAAATCAGGTTCATGTGTAAGAGGTACACCGACACGTTACATACATGTGTGCCACTGAGGCGATAACTGAAATCTTTTGTCTTGTAGCCCAAAGCCCACCAGTTTGTTGTCAAGTCCTTCAACACGCCAACGAAGTGTAACCAGTGCACCTCGCTGATGGTGGGACTGATCCGACAGGGCTGCACTTGTGAGGGTGAGTATAACGGACATCCACATTCGCCCTGTTCTGTCATGTGACGCAGCGGCTGCACACAGAGGTGGCGATGCCTGAGGACCGCACGGCGCCTCGCATCGTCGCCACCCTTCGTGTGCTTTTGAACTGTTCTGTTGACTCTTATTTCCCCAATCGCTCTACGTTTTCATGCTTTTGTTAACGTGGGAAAAGCACATTAAAAGCGGATTGGTGTGAACTGTTCTTTTTATATAAATAAAATAATCCAAAAAAAACCAAAAACAATTTGTCACCGTTGGGCTGGAGAGAGAGGTGGGACCGCCTGGGGCAGTTTCCTAATCTACCCCTACCCAAAGGGACTGGTCATGTGATAATGCATTAAGTACATGATTTTAGGAACTGAAAAAGCAACATTAAGTTATTGTCCTGTGGTCTGCTGCTTCTATGTGATAGATCCAGTAGGGATCGCTCTGACATAAGGAAAGGTACATGATAGGACAGGATTCAGTCTGCCATTTACATAGCGACCTGACTGCATTCCGTTAGAGCATTCTTGGACAATCTACAATGCACACAATGTATTATGTTATCCAGGCAGAGATATTGGAGTTTGTTCTGTTTCTGATAACAATGTAACTTGTGCCCGGAACCAAACTTTTATTTCAAGATTCCATTTATGCCTTTTCTACATTTCTATTATATTTGGCAAATTTGTTGTCAAAATACAGCAAAACATTGCAGTCGTGGTGGTCTTAGGAGTAATTGGAAGCAGGACATAAAGGAGTAGGGAGGTAACAACGTGTTTGATGTAACCTGTAACGCGTTTTACTGCAACACATCCCCCCCCCCCCCCCACCCGCTTTCAAATCTCTCCTAAATGCTGTGGCTGTTAATCGCCATTGGTGGATAACTCCATTTAATTCTATAATTCTTCTTCCTCCTAAATATATTTGTAGTTCCCTGCCCATGTTCTGTGTCTTTAAAATTGTTAATAGCGTTTCTGCTGTTACTGTTGAAGTCGATGCTTCTGCCGAATGTAAGTGAGATTGAGACGCTCAGTGTAGGGACCATATAACCATCACACAACGACCTGCTGTATGTCCTTATGATCTCGCACACTTCACTTTGTCTTCCTGGCACCAAAAATGTATTTGTAATGTAATCTGAACACTCGTACACACCTGAGGTTACATCTATTGTGTCTATGTTTCTGTAAGTATCTCATCCTCGCTGTCCACGTCTTCTACTTAGGAGAAGAGCTGTAATTGTGTTTTCTTTGTTTTTGGCAGTGTGTGGCTTCTCCTGCCACGTAACCTGTGCCGATAAAGCCCCCTCGGTGTGCCCCATCCCTCCCGAGCAGACCAAGGGCCCACTGGGTATTGACCCTCAGAAAGGAATCGGAACGGCGTACGAAGGACACGTTCGGGTAAGTAGCGGCTGTCTGGTGCTGTCCTCAGGTTGCGCGTCCGCTGCAGGACCTTTATATAAACAGATACTCGGTAAAACGTGTACGTTGGATTACAGCAGAAGCGGGTATTCTCTGTCTCTCCAGCTATGTTGGATATAAAAAGTCCTGGCTTCCTGGGACTTGTAGTTCCCAAACAGCTGGAGAGCCACAGGTGGCCTAAGCTTGGTATAGGAAATATAAATGGACAATGATGTGTTGGTCTCTGTAATATCCTCAAAGTGCCTGTCAGACCTATGGAAGGGACTAATACAACAAGCATCAGTTAAACAGAACAGGAGACACTAGATTAATGTATAAGTGTTACAGCAGTAGTAACATTGTGTCATAGTGATATTCGGGGTACATTGACTAGATCCAGAGACTTATTTCTACAATACATAAATGATTTCAGTAGATACATGAAATAAACACCATTATTTTTCATTTTCCCTTAAAGGGATTGTCCACTTTTGGTGGGGGCCTTTCTCAATAAACCCCCCCCCCCCCCCCCCTCCCCTCCCCTATCTTCCCCAAACAGGCACCCTGCAAATAGGACATTCTGTGGTTGGAGCTGGTTGAATACGGTGCCAGCTGGGACACCCCCAAGTCTGTATAGTGCCCATGGGATTTTCTCAGCCTAGGGGACATGAGAGTAGTTGACTGTTAGAGTCTCTTCTGCATGTTAGTGACACATGAAGATCTGCTGGGATCAGTATATAATACTGACTGAGGTGTGATTGGGCCACTAGGAAGGAGCAGTCCGTCCGTCCATAACTAATATGTACACGTTTCCTTTCAGGTGCCCAAGCCAGCGGGAGTGAAGAAGGGCTGGCAGCGAGCCCTGGCCGTCGTGTGCGACTTCAAGATCTTCCTGTATGACATCCCGGAGGGGAAGACGTCTCAGCCCTCCTGTGTGGTGAGCCAGGTGATCGACATGAGGTACGTAGATCGGTGGTACAGCTCCGTACACCACTACTTATACCCCCGAGGCACTGAGGGTGAAGGGGCATCGCTTCACCTCATTTCAAGCCTGTGTACGTTAGGGGAATATCGGCTCTTGTGAGTGTCGCTGGCACACAGAGGGGGCAGCCATAATGTGGGAACGGAGGGAAGGTTCTTGAAAGTGCAGTCTATCATTTCATTAGTGAGTTGATGCAGCCCACACAACGTCCGCAGCTTGCGGGCGACGGGTACACTTTAATACTTGTTAATACTCTGCAGTCCTGAGACACTTCTGGATTCCTGATGTCTCTGTTACAGGGATGAGGAGTTTGCCGTGAGCTCCGTCCTGGCGTCTGATGTCATCCACGCTAACCGCAAGGACATCCCCTGTATCTTCAGGGTAAGTGAGAGTCCGCCGTGTTCTAGAGGGGTGTGTTCTAAACTCCAGTCCCGAGCTGTGAGGTAGCGTGGACCTGTCAGTAAATGGAGACGGCCATATTGAATCAATATTCTGCCCGTCAATGCACCAAGAACTAGTCGATCCATAGAAACATAGATTTTGACGGCAGATAAGAACCACGTGGCCCATCTAGTCTGCCCATTTTTTAACATATGGTAACCTGAAACCCTATTCAATCCTTAGTTCTTTGTAAAGATATCCTTATGTCTATTCCAAGCATGTTTAAATTGCTGTACTGTATTACCCTCTACCACCTCTGATGGGAGGCTATTCCACTTACCCACTACCCTTTCTGTGCAGTAGTTTTCCCTCACATTTCCTCTGAACCTACTTCCTCCAGTGTCAGTACATGTCCTCGTGTTCTAATACTTCTCTTCCCCCCAGTGTCAGTACATGTCCTCGTGTTCTAATACTTCTCTTCTCCCAGTGTCAGTACATGTCCTCGTGTTCAAATACTTCTCTTCCCCCCAGTGTCAGTACATGTCCTCGTGTTCTAATACTTCTCTTCCCCCCAGTGTCAGTACATGTCCTTGTGTTCTAATACTTCTCTTCCCCCCAGTGTCAGTACATGTCCTCGTGTTCTAATACTTCTCTTCTCCCAGTGTCAGTACATGTCCTCGTGTTCAAATACTTCTCTTCCCCCCAGTGTCAGTACATGTCCTCGTGTTCTAATACTTCTCTTCCCCCCAGTGTCAGTGCATGTCCTTGTGTTCTAATACTTCTCTTCCCCCCAGTGTCAGTGCATGTCCTCGTGTTATAATACTTCTCTTCCCCCCCAGTGTCAGTACATGTCCTCGTGTTCTAATACTTCTCTTCCCCCCAGTGTCAGTACATGTCCTCGTGTTCTAATACTTCTCTTCCCTCCAGTGTCAGTACATGTCCTTGTGTTCTAATACTTCTCTTCCCCCAGTGTCAGTGCATGTCCTCCTGTTCTAATACTTCTCTTCCCCCCAGTGTCAGTACATGCCCTCGTGTTCTAATACTTCTCTTCCCCAATTTGTGGTTCGTTACCCCAAATAGGTGGCAGAATCTGTAGTCCAATAAGCCGTACGTCCTACTGGAATCTAAATCTGTCACCAGACAACACCACGCTGATATTTTGGCTTCCATGGCAGACTGACACTTGGAGCAATCTAGTGTTGGCTGCTCAATTTGTGTCTGTACTACAATATCAGGGAAATGTATGATAAAAGCACATAACGCTACTTGACAAACAGATGGAGAGCACAGCGCAGGGTCCGTGCTAGCCGAGGAGCAGGCCTTTTTCGGCGAAATCCCAACGCAAACACCATGGTTTGAACCATGAACGTAGTGTGCAGTTTAAGCACAAAGATTAAAAAATGCATTTAAAAATGTCATGCCGTTTGTATCGACATGCTCCGTGTGATTTCTTTTACGCATAAATGTTGTCCCAGCTAAGATACAGTGTGATCACCGTTGGTTAAAGCTCTGCATTGTGCTGTAATGTATCACCGTTCCTCTGCTCTCTCCCAGGTGACGGCGTCTCAGCTCTCGGCGTCCAGCAATAAGTGCTCCATCCTGCTCCTGGCGGACGGCGAGAGCGACAAGAGCAAGTGGGTGGGCGTGCTGAACGAGCTGCACCGGATCCTGAAGAAGAACAAGCTAAAAGACCGGTCCGTCTACGTGCCGAAGGAGGCGTACGACAGCACGCTGCCGCTCATCAAGAACACCCAGTCGGCTGCCATTCTCGGTGAGTTATCAGGAGCCGTTCTCAGCGTAAGAAGAAAGCTCCACAAGTAAAGTGCAAACATTATCTCTGTCTTTCCTTTCTGCGTTTGTAACGCTCTGGGGGTCTCTGCAACCGCTTTCCAAGGTACGGTCATAGGTGCGAGATTGAGGACTAAAATTTACTTTTAGGGTTATTGCTTCTCATATTGATGCCTAGTATTTCATTACTGTTTTCTATTCGCTATATACTATGACCGTACTGTCATTTAATTTTGGTACATTTGCTATTTGTTATCTTGCAACATGTGTTGTTTTTTTGTCTCTGTGTATTTAATGCAATACGAAGATAAAAAGTTTTAAAAATAAATTAATGTGACTTTCAGAGGACAGACTGTGACCACGCAGGGCGATCACTGGGCACTGGCTAATGTCACTCCCTCCTAGACAAAGTGTGTTCTCTCATAGATTTCTCTGTGGTGTTCTCTAATTGCTTATTTTCCTACACAGATCATGAGAGAATAGCCCTAGGAAATGAAGAAGGATTATTTGTTGTACATGTCACCAAAGACGGTAAGAATTCCACAGTGATTGATGGGATAAAACTCTGTATACTGGATTGTGCTCACCATATGCTTTGTGCACCCCCATCCTGGTGCTAAATCTTTCCTGGACTTATCAGGAAACTCCACCCTGTGTATTACCACCATTTACTTTCCCATAAAGAACAATCATAACAATTGACCTTTTTTTTGTTTGGTGGTGGTTGTTTTAGTTGTTCTTATTTCAATAATATCCTCCTCTCCTTCATCCTCCAAGGCTAGAAAATTTTAAAATGACTTAAACACATCTTATGAGATTTACCAGAGGCATCACTTCCATATCCTTCTAGCAAGAGGCATGTTGAGACTTGTAGTTCTACCACGACTAGAGTCTCTACCAATACCACATGTCCACAGCCCTCTCAAAGTTGACCAAGAGGGTGATAATTTAGTTATGCAGTAGTTAGGGTAAAGTTTTATAGAAAACTGTTTGAGGATGTTAAATAAAGACTAAATGGCAAAAGGAGACGCACAATGTGGTTTTTGTCCCTTTTTAAATTTGATCCCTTTTAAATGGGCAGCAGTTCATATGGCCAAGGTTTATTGTGTACAGAAGGCGTCTTCTGTACCTATTCGTGTATGGTGTAGGTGATGTATGTTGGATTGGACAGGAGCTGCAGCCAATCAGGTGCCGTATACACTGCACACACTTTATCTTCGCTCTTAGGAAAGTTTTAACAGAAGCTGTGAGATCCCACGAGGGGAAAGGGGCTGGGGGGGTTCAAAAGGGGGGCAAAAATAAATGAAGTAAGCTGGTGGTGGTGCAGCTTTCTATTTATAGTCTGTGCTGTAACAGCTGCCTCTCCTGTCCTCGTTCTGCAGAAATCATTAGAGTCGGGGACAACAAGAAGGTTCACCAGGTGGAGCTTATTCCCAACGAGCTGTTAATTGCTGTAATATCAGGGAGGAATCGCCACGTCCGCCTCTACCCTACGGCCTCCCTGGACGGGAGAGAGACTGAGTTCTTCAAGCTGGCGGAGACGAAGGGCTGCCAGGGCATCGTGTCCGGCCAGGTGAGACACGGAGCCCTCACCTGTCTGTGCGTGTCGATGAAGAGGCAGGTGCTCTGCTACGAACTGAACCAAAGCAAGACCAGGCACAAAAAGATCAAAGAAATCCAGGTCCCCGGCAACGTCCAGTGGATGGCCATTTTTAATGAACGCCTCTGCGTGGGTTATCAGTCGGGATTTATCCGGTACCCTTTACACGCAGAAGGGAGTCCGTACAGCCTTCTCCACGCCGACGACCACACGCTGTCTTTCATCACGCAACAACCCACGGACGCCATTTGTGCAGTCGAAATCTCAAATAAGGAATACCTGCTGTGTTTTAGCAGCGTTGGGGTTTATGTCGATTGCCAAGGTCGGAGGTCACGGCAACAGGAGCTGATGTGGCCGGCAGTCCCGTCATCCTGCTGTAAGTTGCTATAACTATTGTTGTTTTTGTTTACAGATACTTCCAACGCTTTACAGGGAATATTTACTCATGGACATCAGTCTCTTATGAGCATAAACATATATTAATCTGGTTTCTAATCTACTCCTGAGTTGCAGATTTCAGCTCACATGTATCAAATCATTTTGAAAAGACAGAAGTCTGAGCTCTGACAACCAGTGTTGGTCCTTATACTGCTGAAGCGACATTGCGGGATTCTGCCAACGGTTACTGTACACTACCACAGCAAGTGGCGTTATTGGCTGTTACTGCTAGTGACATCATAGGGCATTACTAGCTCATTCCATTTACTGGCGGCTTACGGCTAAGTGTTACATTTCTACTGCTCCTATTGGCGTATTACTGGGCATTACTCTCAATGCTGTAATTTTATTGCTGTATATATAATACGTTACTATAACTGGCATATTCCTGGACAAGTACTGGGGACATTACTTCTGTATTAGTATGTATCAATGCTGGTGGTGATAAAATTTCTTTGCACTCCAGAGGTTCCAGTATTTTTTACAAAAAACATGTAATGTGCAACCTGCATGCAAGACCCCCCCCACCCCCCCCCCCCCCCCAAATGGGGACGGGGTGCACCAGAATGATAACATTAAGTATCAGGAACCAAATGAAAATAATAGAAAGAAAACTCCCTATAATAATGAATCACAGTGGAATGTGATACAATGTAGCGCACACAATACAATGTAACGCGCACTATGTGTTCCTCAGTATTTTAAGATATAAGAGAACTGGGGTAGCGCACAAGGCAAGCGGTGCTGTAACTATAGAAACCATTCAGAAGTTGTGACAACCTGTGTTTGGTGGCTTAGCGTTGGTGCGCCAATTTATATAAATGTCCCTCAATGTGTATCGCTCTGATACGGGCAGCGGCCCTGAATCTGGACAGAGAGGACCACGAGTGAGATACGCGGTTACTGTGTTATGGCAACGTAAGATCACACAACGGCCTCTGGACAGAGAGGACCACGAGTGAGATACGCGGTTACTGTGTTATGGCAACGTAAGATCACACAATGGCCTCTGGACAGAGAGGACCACGAGTGAGATACACGGTTACTGTGTTATGGCAACGTAAGATCACACAACGGCCTCTGGACAGAGAGGCGGAACAAGTGCCAGGTTTTACCTGTGTTTTTTATTGTGTGTAACAGTTTATATTCCCCACACACTCATTTATAACACATGTATATCCCCCAATTGACAATATGATTATTGCGTACTATTATTACTGGTATAAAATAAAAAATCTACATATTAAAATGTTTTCTACCCTATCTACTTATGAGGTGGAGATTTCAGTTGATTTCCAGCAATTCAGCATGAGTAGATTCTTTTACGGAGTGTGTTATTTTTTGCTTGCAGGCTACAATGCCCCGTACCTCTCCGTGTACAGCGAGAACGCAGTGGACGTCTATGACATTAATTCCATGGAGTGGATTCAGACAATTCCTCTTAAGAAGGTAAAACATTCTACAAATATATAAAACACCCCCAGCCCCGTTTGTGGACATAGTGATTCCTGAACGGAGATCAACTAGACCAGAGGTGACCAAGTTCTGTCCTCAAGGGCCCCCTACAGGTCATGTTTTCAGGATTTATTTAATCATGTACAGGTGAGTTAATCTATTTGGCTAAGTCAGTAATTATCCCACTTGTTTCTACAGACAGATATCCTGAAAACATGACCTGTTGGTGGCCCTTGAGGACTGGACTCGGACACCTCTAACCTAGATGATTTAAGATTACTTTTCTAGTTATGTAAAATGGTTTATTCTTAGATCATCGCTGCAGATAAACGTGGCCATTGAATAAACGCCTTGTACTAAGACGTACTCCTAGGCTTAGATAGACATGGCTGTCCAGCTGTGGTGGACTACAAGTCCCAGGATTCTCTGCCAGGCCCGATGGCTTGCTAAAACGTCACATGACTGCCTTATGGGATGGTTTAGATCCATGTTTGGATCAGTCAGAGCTCTGGTTGTGTGTAAGGATCACTGATAGCGCTCTCTCCCCGCCAGGTACGTCCACTGAATACAGAAGGGTCACTCAATCTCCTGGGATTGGAAACAATACGACTAATATATTTCAAAAATAAAATGGCTGGTAAGTGAATACTCCCTGGTCAATGGTAAGAATTCCCTTCTACCGTCCTTAAAGAAAACCAAATACCCGATGTGGATCCGTCACCAAAAATGAACGACGATGGTAAAAACTCTCGGATTCCGTTCTCTAGCACCAAAACACACACAATACTAAATAGATATATGCTGCCCCCCCCCCTCCCCCCACGCTTCTTGCTGGTAGAATAGCATAGCTGATCTATACACCAATGTGAAGCATCATTGGATTATCAGGTGCCATTGTCCCCAGGTTAGGGATATGCTTTCTTGCTATATACTGTAATGTCTGCATTGTAGGTTTAACAATGTTGGTGCCTCTAATAAACTGGATCCGTATATAAAACAGAGTCAGCCATTAAATGGGCTGAATTATATTTATGAGGACGCAGCCAATCAGCTCACTAGGAACCTGTGACATCACTGAAGCTCAGTGTCCTAAATATTCAGGCAGCAAAGGCTACAGTGATAGCACAGACTCTGCTTCTAAGCAAGTGGCTCGGACATAGAAAAACACTAATCGTACTTTACTTCGTTGTGTTTCAGAAGGAGACGAGCTCGTTGTACCCGAGACGTCGGACAATAGCCGGAAGCAGATGGTTCGGAATATCAACAACAAACGGCGGTACTCCTTCCGTGTGCCAGAGGAGGAGCGGATGCAGCAGAGGAGGTGAGGGCTCAGGCCGCTTCTGTCTTCCATCACAAAAGGGTTTTTGTTTGGGTACAGGTCACGTTGTGAGGAGAACACAGCAATCGTCCTAGTCATGCTGGTTACCAGTACTTCGGTTCTAATGCCGGCATTAGGTGAAAGGTCACCGGCTTGTGGCAAATAGTAGACATTACTCATGAATGTGTGTCCAACTAGAACCAGACGGACTAATGAAAGCCACTGTGTGACTACTTGGCTTACGTTGTGATGTTTCAGCCATGTTTTGGCTAAGCCGCCTTGTCTTATATCGCAGTGTCTTCACTAAGCTCTTCTGTCTTCCAGGGAGATGTTACGGGACCCAGAAATGAGAAACAAACTGATATCCAACCCCACAAACTTCAACCACATAGCACACATGGGACCCGGCGACGGCATCCAAATACTTAAAGATCTACCCATGGTGAGAGACAGCCGGCTGCCGGATGAGTACAAGTCTACCAGGCTGGTTCTATCATAAATCACTCAACATAGGATTACCGGCTGCTATCTGGGGACAACTGAGCCTACATTACAGTCTTCATTATCTAAAAGAGCTACTGATTACATTCCCAAATATATTTTAAATTATTGATACATTGGCAGACGATGTATGTATTGAATCCAACTATTCTCTACTATCAGCCATTTCCCGCTGATACATATGTTTGTGAATGTTATTGGTAGTTGGTTTATATGAGGTCACTTGCACTTTAGCTGTCCTTTAATATAATGAAATGTATAGTCTTGTTAATTACTGCTGTGGTGGCACCACTAGAGGGCACTGAGTAAAGGGAAACACTGTCTGGTCTTGTTCTCTACTGCTGTGGTGGCACCACTAGAGGGCGCTATGTAAAGGGAAGCACTGTCTGGTCTTGTTCTGTACTGCTGTGGTGGCACCACTAGAGGGCGCTATGTGAAGGGAAGCACAGTCTGGTCTTGTTTAGTACTGCAGTGGTGGCACCTCTAGAGGGCGCTGAGTGTAGGTACGCACAGTCTGGTCTTCTTTATTACAACAATGGTAGCATCACTAGAGGGCACTGAGTGAAGGGAAACACTGTCTGGTCTTGTTCTATACTGCTGTGGTAGCACCACTAAAGGGTGCTATGTGAAGGGAAGCACTGTCTGGTCTTGTTCTGTACTGCTGTGGTGGCACCACTAGAGGGTGCTATGTGAAGGGAAGCACTGTCTGGTCTTGTTCTGTACTGCTGTGGTGGCACCACTAGAGGGTGCTATGTGAAGGGAAGCACTGTCTGGTCTTGTTCTGTACTGCTGTGGTGGCACCACTAGAGGGTGCTGAGTGAAGGGAAACACTGTCTGGTCATGTTCAGTACTGCTGTGGTGGCACCACTAGAGGGTGCTGAGTGAAGGAAAACACTGTCTGGTCATGTTCTGTACTGCTGTGGTGGCACCACTAGAGGGTGCTGAGTGAAGGAAAGCACTGTCTGGTCATGTTCAATACTGCTGTGGTGGCACCACTAGAGGGCGCTATGTGAAGGGAAGCACAGTCTGGTCTTGTTTTGTACTGCTGTGGTGTCACCACTAGAAGGCGCTATGTGAAGGGAAGCACAGTCTGGTCTTGTTCTGTACTGCTGTGGTGTCACCACTAGAGGGTGCTGAGTGAAGGAAAACACTGTCTGGTCATGTTCAATACTGCTGTGGTGGCACCACTAGAGGGCGCTATGTGAAGGGAAGCACTGTCTGGTCTTGTTCTGTACTGCTGTGGTGGCACCACTAGAGGGCGCTATGTGAAGGGAAGCACAGTCTGGTCTTGTTCTGTACTGCTGTGGTGTCACCACTAGAAGGCGCTATGTGAAGGGAAGCACAGTCTGGTCTTGTTCTGTACTGCTGTGGTGTCACCACTAGAGGGCGCTGAGTGAAGGGAAGCACAGTTTGACTTGTAGATCGAGATCAATACTGCAAAGTTTACATTTTGTCAGAGCAATAAATCATTTGGGATTTTACCAAAACATAAACTTGCTGCCTGACAGAGCTGGGAGGGCCCCGCCATGCCCTGCAGTACTTCTCAGTGTCCGGTTTATCACTCCCTCCTGGAGGATTCTTAGCCAGGGAAAGTGTTTGCTAACCGCAGCACAGCCGCTCCCGGAGCTGATTGTGTCTTCTTCCTTTGTGTCTCTTTACTAGCCAAGGTCCCCTTATCCATCCCCTCTGCGCCATCACTCCAGTCTGATCTCCACTCCGAGCAACTTTGAGCACGTCTATCACATGACTGTAAACTCTGCTGAAAACTTCCTCTCTTCTGATCCCGTACACCCTGCCTCTTCCTCCTCCCCGTCTCCCAGCGCTACCCCCACCTCTCACAGGGTACGCACAGCTGAGTCCCTTCGCTGTACTAACCCGTTTGGTGTGCCTGGCTTCACCTCGCCGCTTCTCACGCCACCTGCCTGCTCTGTCACTCACCGTCCCCTTCATCCTTCTCTCAGCTGTGGGGGCAACGACTGTTAGATCATGGTGGCTCTAAAGCTCCTCAAAATAAAAACCTATCCCTGGGCCCCGCTCCTTGCCATCCAGCTGGGTACATTTACAATGGATAGTGCTTCAGTAGGAGCCCTCTTATTTCTGGGCAGATTTGGCTCAGGTCTTCATCAAGGCGTTGGCATAGATGATTTGACAATTTACCAACTATATATTGTGGATAATGTTATACCTCTCGTGAAATCTTTACACTTATACATACCTACACATTGGAGGCAGCCATTTTGTTCCAGTGTGCATTAGAATGCAGTGACATCACTGAGGCAGCCATTTTGTGAGGTGAACCAATGTTTATGATAATGCCAATGTGTTCATTAGGGACCAGCCGGTCACATTACAGAGACACAAAAACGGCTCAGAGTTGTCACTCTTTCCAGGTGAATTTTTAGACTGCATTCTTATTAATATTGGTTCGCTCACAAAATGGCTGCCTCCACTGTTTGTACGTGACAAGTGCAGCTTTAGCCACACAGCCATGGGACATGACCTTTCCGGAGCTCACCAAGATCCATCTTCTCTTTCTTTTGTCATTATGATCCGAAAAGCACATTGCCAGCTTTGATCTCCATTGTGTGCTTCTGTGTCCGTAGAGTGATGTGACTTTGTTGGTTTTTGGGGACGTTGCCGTCTGCCTTGTCCTTGCCTTTTGTCACTCTGAGCTTGGGCTTACTCCCCCCCTCTTGTTACTGTCCACCATGTCTATAAAGGATAGATCATGTTGTTTTTATTAAGAGGCAGTTGTCTGTAGTTATCTGTCTCCCTCCCCCCACAGTTTTATTGTACTTACACACAGAAACATAACATGTCTACTCTCTGCCTTATACAGAACCCCCGGCATCAAGACAGTCGGACTATGTTCAGTGGCTCCGTCAGTATTCCGTCAATCACCAAGTCTCGCGGGGAGCCAGGGCGATCAATGAGCGCCAGCAGTGGGCTGGCTGCACGTAAGTCATAGCGCTTCAATCCTCTGTAAGGGCAACTGTACAGCGTGTGACTTTACCCACAATGCCTATAGGCAACTCCTGTCCGTATCTGAACAACATGGCTGGCCGGCCGCCTCTGGTATATGTTCTGTAGGAAATGTATTGACGATTGATGATGCTACTTGGCTTCAGCTGCATTTCCAGGAAAATGATTTATCTGGTCAGGCTTCACTCTACCCCGCAGTACAATCCTATCACAAATAATCCACCTCACATTGCAGGGTCTTCACAGAACGGCAGTGCTCTGCGGCGAGATCTCACTGGGGGAAGCTATGGAGCAAAGCGGCAGCCTATGACCTCACCGTCTGATGGCTCGTTATCTTCCGGAGGAATTGACCAAGGAAGCGATGCGCCAGCTCGAGACTTCGAACGAGAGGTGATGGTTTCTTTCACATACAAGGTTATATTATCCATTTTTCACCCTGTGCCTCTGTTCTGCTCTACCCCAAAGCCAAACTATTAAAACCATATGGAACAGCACACTTGAAAGTACTCATTGACCTTACCCTGGGAATCGGTTCTTGGGAGTAGAATTCTCCCGATTGTTCTCTCTCTGCTTCTCTGTAAAGCTCCAACTCTGCGGACTTATACCTGGATTGCACTGGGGACTTGAGTTGACAGCGAGGACAGGGAAATAAGTACTGTGTTTCCTCTTCACCAATCAGCTACTGATTAATTATCTCATTCTTGTGGGCTCTGTGACAACACAGAAAAAAAAATCTGATTAGTGAAGAATATTAGGCAGCAGCTGCTATTTCCTCAAGCCACCAATCCATGGACATGCCTACCAGTACAATATGGAGCTCTACAGGGAAGAGGTTAGAGGGCAGTCCGAACATTTTTAAGGGTTTGCCCACTTTTAGCAACCTGAGCCCAGGTGCTGATCCGCTCTGATGTTACAGCGCACGGCGCCTGAATCCACCCTCTCTTTTTCAATAGCACTGAATAGGGAAGCTCAATTCATGTCTATTATAGAAGACTGGTTGGGTTCAGTCCAGCTTGGATGTGAACTCTCAGCGCGGATAGAGTAACGTTGGAGATTCTGTTAGAGGGTGCACCCCCGCCAATTAATATGTGGGAGAGATGGGTCAAAATAAGCAGCGACTGTCAAAAACTGTACAACTCCTTTTAACTCTATTGTAAGAGGACACTGTTGTGATTCCAAGTGTGCTGTATGTTAGGCTCCATGTGTACCGCAGCTGTCATATATAACCTGTTCTCTTTCTGTTGGCCACCAGGACTCGGACTCGCCAAGACATTCAACGGCCTCCAATAGCTCTAACCTCAGCAGCCCCCCAAGCCCGGTGTCCCCTCACAAGACCAAGAGCAGTTCACTGGAGAGTTCGGATCACGTCAGCTGGGACGCATGAACTTCTCGCCCCTCCCCGCCGCTCTCTGCCCACCCAACGCCCGCCTAACCTCCAAGGATCGGTCTGGGCAGCCACCATAGGAGAACTTTGTCCACCGCACCCCACGGGCCTGGCGGTAGCAGCGAGGCAGCGTGTTGGTGGACAGACGCGCTATAACTAGTAGGATCGGTTGCTTTCAATATGGTTTACAAGCGGTTTCTTGGCTCTGAAATCCATTAGCCGCAAATGGCAGCAATGAGCTCAATAATGGTGCACACAGGATAAAACCATTTTTGGGGGGTACTGGGAGGGGGGGGGGATCCACTGCACCCCAATAATTTCCTTAAGACTCTGAGGATGAGCACTGTGTCACCTGTTCTCTTGCGGGAGAACGCGTCGGGTGCGTGTCCACACATTGAATGTTAACCCCGCTGTCCGCTCTCTCGACCCTTCTTCACGTGTCATCAATAACGTATTTTACTACCGAAGCAGAGTTTTAATCTAAATAGTACATTGCATATGTATATATAAGGATGATGTATTCCACTGAGAATAGAGGCATATTTAAAGAGAGATTCTGTAATTTTAATGATGGGACTTGTTTGCGTTCATAACCGATATTGGAGAAACCAGCTTAACGGAACAGAGTATGTGCTGGACAATCACACTCACTTCACACTTTGCTTTACGTGGTCGATCATTTTCCAAGCGTCCTCACCCCGCCATTGTTCTTAAGTCATCGGTGATCTACAGTCTCTGCGGCTTTCTGCGTTACAGGAGGGACCCAGACGGCAAATCAAGGTGCCTCGGTTGTGTCATAGAGACAAGAGTACTGTTAAGGTTCCCTATGTCATTTGTATCTGTAAAAACAGATGGCGATCCCACGCGAATATTTAATTTCTCAGGAAATTATATTCTCTGCCCTCCTGCCACTAAACCTTTCAGTAATGTGAACCGCGCACAGCGGTTGATCCGTCTCTTCCCAGAAGTATTCGCCATTTCTTGATAACAATTAAAAGGGTGGTATCTTCAAATCTTTTTTTAAAATATGTTGTTTGCAATTAAGTATAAGTTATTTTATTTAATTAGAAAAATAATGAATAACTGCATATTCTTTTACAGTAGGATTTTGTAATGACCTGCAGTACTTCCTGTTAGCCTCCAGGTGTCACTGTCGCAATTGCTGTCTGTAGAAAAATTTGGGTCAGCCACTACATTTCGTTCCATGTACAGTAGTGGAAACAGGGACCTCTGGTGGCCGTTCAGTGAAAGTATTTTGCAAACGGCTTTTGGCTTGCCGGGTATTAATCATGGGGGCTAGTTGTACAACATATGTATTTTTTCATAAAAGTGGTACAACCCCTTTAATTAGTTATAAGTTTAAATTCAGACCTTGTGCCCCTTCCAAATCATGTAGTTTGGAGCAGGAAGGAAATTGGCTTCACTTGATCCGCAAACATCTGTTGTTCTGGGTTCCGACCGCTTGGCGGCTGTTAGCCTTCGACAAAATTCCTGTGCCTATAGAGAACCAAAGAGGCGTCCTAAAGGTCTCCTAAGAGGGAACCACCCCAATAACATCTCCTCTTTGACTGCAAAAAAAAAAAAAAGATTTTGGATATATTGAAAGTATTTCCCTCCATACTTTTGTTTAATTGTCAAGTCTAGGAAGAAATCTACGGTCCCACTTTTCACCCTTTGCATGTAGTTCATTGTATTTTTAAATACATCTGCTTTGTTTGTATTTATTTATTTATTATATTTTTTTTATTATTTTATGTCACCGTCCCCTCACCAAAGTATTCTGATGCCCCCCCCCCTTCTCTTCCTGCGTTGTATAAATCCACGTATTTTGTGCTTTGCGCAGTCTGCAAAAAATAATATTTTTCTTTTCTTTGTGTTTGTTACAATCGAGATGTCATTTTATCTGTTAATATAATATTTATAATCACAATGCTGGTTTTTTTTTTTTTTTTTCTTCATTTTTTTTTTACAGTTAATGCTAAACCAAAAAAGTACAAAAAAAATTAAAAGACAAAAGAGAAAAAAAAATACAGAGAAAAAAAAAAAAACAGACACCCATGTATTTTTCATTTTGATATAATCAGTTCTGCGTCAGTACCTATGATGCAAGAGATCTCGGGCTGCGGCATGCTGGGTATTTCTGGGAAATATGCAAATGACGGAAGCCTGAAAGCTTCCATAGTCGCTGATGCAGAACTAAGCGGTTTTATTGATCACGTTATATTAGCCCGTACTGGCTATAGGAGCATGACATTTTGACATAACAAATAAATTGTATCTGGTAACGGTTTGGTTTTGCCAATAAAATATTTTAATTTCCTTGACGGTGATAGGGGGCTTCGCTTTTGTCCACAAATCCTAAAGCCTGTCTGGGGAAGAGATTGCAGAGCTCGATATTATGTTACTTTCAGGAGTATTCTTTGTACAAAAAGTACTTTACAAAGTTTTATTTCCATTGCATGCCACCCTTGTTATAATTCCAGTTTTAGCCTATGTTCTATGCCGGAGTATAGAGAGGAAGCACCGTACGAAGCTGCCGATAGCTTGTTGTAATACACGGGAACCACAATCCATATACAATTCCCTCGGTCATCCGGCTACTGCACCACTGTTACAGGTCTGTCTGTTCTCACAGAACTCCGCTTACACCGTCCGTCTCTCAGCTGTACCGTCGCCGGAGGCGGGGCCGCAGCCGGGTATTACATTTCATCATTCAAAGCTTTTAAAGCGAGTCACGTTTGTCAAATAACATGACTATGTAGGGTGTCATATAATAGGTATCCTTATATTGGGACAGTAGTGAGGTCATCACTTATATTGGGACAGTAGTGATGTCACATGGCTCACTGTGAGCGCTTTCCGCGACAAAGGTTTTGACTGTCCCTGCATAATTAAAAGACCTGATTTGCGCCAGTGCTCTTGAATATTTGTCCTGAATTTGTAGATCTATGTCAGTGATTTAATTTGGGATTATTGAGTCGATGCTCTGTCTTCCTGCAGTATGTGTGTTTGTACCTATGGATGAGGCTGTTATATTATACTGGAGCCCAATAGGACGTATCACGACCACCAGCCCCCCCCCTCACACAGATCTTATGTACAGAGCAGACACCGGTCCATCTAGCAGTATATGTAACGGGAGGGGTAATATGCCTGAGTAGTTCCATCTATCAGCAAAAGGTCATCTCTTTGTTGTATTTATATATTATTGTTATGGAAAAAACGTAATGATTTATAAAATGTGACTATTCATACCTGAAGATAATGCACTGATATAGGTGTATGTGGATCCTCCTACTGTAATATATAGGGTATTAGAAGCCACCAAGAGGTTCCATCACCACATAGAAAGCCGCCGGCTCTGACACAGGTCACGGAACTCTCGGGTGACTTCTAATCTCCTGTTAGAATCCACAGAAGTGGGGACATTGTTCCCTATAATTCACAAGATTCCATTTGAAACAAAGCCAGTTCCGTATATGAGGTAATCACCGGATCCAGGTGCGTTACCGTCACAAATACAATATACGTTCCACAAGGAGTCATGTGACATCACTACTCTCCAAATATAAGGCTATATTTTACCTATAGGTATGTCACTTATGTTGTATGTATACACACTTTACATCTTTTATATTCTGTATATGATGTGTGCGGTTCTCTGGTTATATTGTTTGCATACTGTATTTTAAGAAAATGTATTTGGTTTGGCCACGATTTGTGTGTTTGTTTGTTTTTTTTCCCTGGTACAGTTCAATAGTGTTGGATAATCCGATAATCGGATGTGACTGTCACCCACACATCACTAGATAACGCCGCCAATCAATTCACTGGAAACTAGTCCGATCAGCGAGGTACAACATGGCTGCCTCAGCCGCGTGCGGCTCAGCTTTGTGGTACAATGTTTGCGCCTCAGCGATGTCACAGGTTCCTGGTGAATCCATTGGCTCCATTCTGGGTGATGTCACTGGTTCACAGTAAATTGATTGGCTGCATTTTAATAAACATTGGTGTAGCCCACAAAATGGCGGCCTCCATAGTGCACTTTAAGGTCAGCGCATTTATTTAGTTTCAACATCAATATATTTGTAGTGAGAGATCATTTTTTAGCATCTGATGCAAAATACATTCAGCCCAGGTTTGGGGGCTGTGTCTTTCCGGCTGCTTTAGAACTACAAGTCTCAGAATACATTTTCAGGTACCCTAGTCTAGACAAATGGCTAATGTGGCCACAAGCATTTTCCTGGTTCTGAAATAAGGCACGAAGGGCTCGATTTACTAAAACGGCTAAAAAGAAAAAGTGAAGGTGTTGCCCATGGCAACCAATCAGATTCTAACTGTCATTTATCCTGTACATTCTAGAACACTACAGCTAGAATCTGATCGGTTGCTATGGGCAACACCTCCTCTTTCCTTTTTAGAAGGTTTGTGTAAATCAGGTGTCAGACTCCGTCCTAGAGCTCTGCTAAAGGGATACGAGTAACAGGATTATTCTATAAAAGCTGAGTAGAAAATGCTCTAAATTAAATTCAATTCAGAAAAAAAAGTGTCTGTGAGTAGCACAAATTCAAATAAAAATTATAATGTTGTTTTTCTGTGTGTCTGACAGTGTTTGGGAACCTGACCTGTAACATGTTACATAATAGTTGCTTTGACGTCACTTTTCCCCCTGTAATATTTTGTTGTTTGTTCTTGTTTTATGTTTTTAAATTGTGCCATTTTTAACGTTTTAAAACCACAATCACTCTGTTATCTGCATCCTGTGACGTTTGTGATTTTTGTTTTTTTTCTTATCAAAGCTGATGTATTTTATTGCATAATTATATTCAACACCTCTGAGTTTTTACAATGATGAATTAGCCGTTTCCCCCAACGGGAAGGTGCAGTTTTTAGGATGGGGGTTGAGGGCTGTTACAATGACAGATTTCTTGGGTATCACAGATCAGTAACATCATTGTGAATGGATAGCGACCAAAAAATGGTCCCGTTCCATCGTCTAGTAGCTCTGGGTGGGTGTCTGAGGTCCTCATGGTTCCCGCGTTTATATCACCCTAAGTTACACTGATTGGATGTCACCGTGTGATTATTGTATAAGCAGCCAATCAGAGTGGTTGGTGACCACTAGGATCTGCTCCGAATCCTGCTGGTCCCAGAGACACTTTTTATATTCTGGATTTAATACACCGTTTGCTTTGGGATTAATGCACCAGTGAAGATTCACTTCATGCTGTGTGATCACACATATCACGGGACTGTGTTACTTTCTGCATGTGCACCAGTGTGATGTTTTACAGAGTGCTCATTTGCATTTCGCTACCCAGAATTCCTGGCTCCCCTGTACACTTTAATGTTGTTTAGTGGAGTTTCGTGTTGTGCAGGTTTTATGGTGTGGCGGTCTAACCCCTGTAGTTTTAAAGGTGAAGAATAATACCACTTCTGAGCACTAGGGGGAGCTGTGCCAAAGCTGGTGGTTAGGATGCGGCTATACTGAGTCTTGTCTGGTTCTAGAGCTGACTTAACCCCTTCACCACTGGAGGTAGTTTGCATCTTAATGACCAGAATAATTGTTGTGATGCGCTGGCTGCACCGAGAATGACTTTAAACCAAAAAGTTAAAGTAATTAAAGTTTTTCGCACAGTTTATGTATATGTACTAACACAACTTCTGTTCTGCATAACCCAAAATGTTACCGCGCCCCGGTCTCTGTACGTCCTTTAACTATAAAGATCCAGTTTATTAAACTGCACAAATCAGATTCATCAGGCAAACTTCCAAATTACTGTCAGATCATCATTTCCTGGTACAGGGGTTCTGCATTCCAGACATCAGAATTTCAGAACCTTTTTTAGCTGTCCGGTTATGCTGGGACTTCTAGTTCTACACCAGCTGCCGCTCCATGGATTGCCTGTTCTATTTATTTTTACAGATTTCTAAATGCGAGAGATGGTTTAGACCAGGCCTAGCCAACCTGTGCCTCTTCAGGTGTTTGTGAAACTACAAGTCCCAGCATACTTTGCCAGCGATCAGTTGACTCTACTGGCAAAGCATGCTGGGGCTTGTAGTTTGACAACAACCAGAGAGGCACAGGTTCACCAGGCCTGTTTTAGATATATCAGCACTCAAGCAATGCTTCCTCATAGCAATAAGGTTCTGGAAAACATATAGGGCATTATATCGTTATATTTCTCTGTTTATTTCTTCCCAAAACATGAAAAGATGCTTAAATTCATAGACATCCTATGTTCTTTTCTTTTTATGCACAAATTTCATATTTATTTTTCAATATATTTTTATTGTAATTCATATGTACAGTTTCTTTTACTTTCCACTTTGCATGCTCTAGACCAGCGGTGGGGAACCTCTGGGATGTTTGGCTGATCTGTGTGCAGAAAACTGCCTACTCGCTGCGTCAACATCGTGCTCTAAATGTCAGGGATCAGCAGGAGGGAGCTATGATAAACCTCGCCCTAGCCTTTTAAGAAATTAAAAAGAGTGCTCGGCTCCTCAGAGGAGGGGCTTCCTCTCTGAGGAGCCAACAGAAGCCGTGCACGAGGAACAACTGACCCAACATGAGACCTATAAAGAAAACCAGGTTTTCATAAGGAGAACATTAGAGGGTAACCGCTTTCTGAATTTTCCTAAATCTGTGCTGGTTACGTCCGTTGTTTCTCCTAAACATTTTGCAGAGTTGGCAAAAATGGTAAGGGAATAGAATATACATAATTTGGAAAAAAAATAGGGATATAAATGAATGTGTAGGTGTTTCTGAATCACTCATTGAAGAGTACAATGAGAGATTTAAAGATTTCGAAAGGCACGATTTCAATCTCTACTCTATTTTTCAATAAAGACATCTATCAAAGTATAATTGTATATTTTTTTGTGCATAAATGCTAAATATATACACTTCTGCAATACTACATGCGGCCTTATCAAATGCTTCGCAAATGGGATGTGGATTAAAAAAAACAAGGGAAAAGGTTCCCCTACCTCTGCTCTAGACTTGTAAGCGTTCCTATGCGGTAGGAGATTGCTTTAAAAGTGTTTTAGGAACATCTGGTACATGGGTCATGACAATGTAAATGAGTTTTCTGTAGGTGACACAACCTGTTATCATTGTACAATGCAATAAAATAAAATTGACACATTGTTTTTCCTCACCCCTCATTTATAACATAGTTCCATATTTTCTGAATGATATTTAGAAGGCTGATGTCAGAGAAATAGCATCTATCGTACTTACATTGCGGGAAAAGGACTTGCAGCACAATTGTTTCAAAAAGATTATTAAATTAAAAATAAATAAATTGTGTGTGTGTGTGTGTGTGTGTAATTTATATATAATCCTAGCGGCGTGTGTGGGGAAAAAAAACAAAACAAGCTGCAGCACCACCTGCTGGGCGGAGTTATACACTGACCTACTAAAGTCTTAGCATTATCTAATATGTAAAAGTCTATTGTCGTGTGTGTGGAAAAAACTATTTTCTCAGAAAGGGCTCATCCAATTGACCTGAAATTTGGTATACTGACATTATTTGACAAAAAAATTAGATTAGTGAAGTCAGTTAACTTCCATAATCCCCCCTTCCCCCCGTGGGAGGGGTAGTAAAGGCTAAATTTACGAGTTGAGGGGTCAAACTCATTTTCGTGAGGTAATTTTACCTCATGAACACACATTAAAAAGGGCGCTTGCGTCGGGAAGTAACGTCCTTCCCCTGAGGAGGCCTGGGCTAGGTCCAAATGCATGACAAGAACCTTTTTAACACCTTAAGTAGCTTGATTTGACTAGAATGCATGAGTATCATGCACGGGCTAACTTGTATATATGTGTATATAATATAAATGTCGTGTGTGTGTGTGTGTGTGTGTGTGTGTGTGTGTGTGTGTGTGTAAAAAATAAAACCAAGTTGCAGCGCCACCTGCTGGGCGGAGTTATACACTGACCTACTAAATTCTTAGTGTGTGTGGGAAAAAAAAAATTCAAAAAGGGCTGAAATTTGGTATACTAAGATGTTTTTAATTTGTTAATTTAATTTGTTAAAAGTGTTTATAAAGATTTAAAAATAATATATATATATATATATATATATATATATTTATATTTCTTGAAGGAGAAGTGACAGTTGGGAGTGGTTGGTGGTTGCCGGGGGTGACAGTGGGGAGTGGTTGGTGGTTGCCGGGGGTGACAGAGTGAGAGGAGTGTGATACTCAGGACCGCTGAGAGAGATCCCTGTGTCTCGATAGACATCTGGATAGATGCGGCGATGAAAATGAAGGATGAGGTGATGGAGAAGAATGATGAGGTGGTGACATGTGGACAAAACCACGTTAAAAAAGGGCGCTTACGTCGGGAAGTAACGCTCTTCCCCTGAGGAGGCCTGGGCTAGGCCCAAATGCATGACAAGAACCTTTTTAACACCTTAAGTAGCTTGATTTGACTAAACCCGTGCATGATACTCATGCATTCAACATATATATATATATATATATATATATATATATATATATATATATATATATATATATATATATATATATATATATATATATATATATATATATATTCTTTTGAAGAGGAACAGTCTAAACCGGCGGTTCCCAAACTGTGCGCCGCGGCTCCCAGGGGTGCCGCGGGCCAGCCATATAAAAAAAAAAAAAAAGAACACAGTAACTTACCAATCCGCCAAGCGCCGGGACCCAGTAGACTCCTCTCTCCCGCAGCAGCTGTCACTGACGTCGATATTCACAGCTGAATATATATATTGACAGCTGCTGCGGGAGAGAGGAGGCTGCTGGGTCCCGGCGGATTGGTAAGTTACTGTGTTCTTTCTTTTTTTTTTTTTATATATGGCTGGCCCGCGGCAGAGAAGTTAGAGGGATCGTGACAGCGGGGCAGAGGAGAGGCAGAGGAGGGTGACAGCGGGGCAGAGAAGAGGCAGAGGAGGGTGACAGCGGGGCAGAGAAGAGGCAGAGGAGGGTGACAGCGGGGCAGAGGAGAGGCAGAGGAGGGTGACAGCGGGGCAGAGGAGAGGCAGAGGAGGGTGACAGAGGGGCAGAGGAGAGGCAGAGGAGGGTGACAGCGGGGCAGAGGAGAGGCAGAGGAGGGTGACAGCGGGGCAGAGGAGGGTGACAGCGGGGCAGAGGAGAGGCAGAGGAGGGTGACAGCGGGGCAGAGGAGAGGCAGAGGAGGGTGACAGCGGGGCAGAGGAGAGGCAGAGGAGGGTGACAGCGGGGCAGAGGAGGGTGACAGCGGGGCAGAGGAGGGTGACAGCGGGGCAGAGGAGAGGCAGAGGAGGGTGACAGCGGGTCAGAGGAGAGGCAGAGGAGGGTGACAGCGGGTCAGAGGAGAGGCAGAGGAGGGTGACAGCGGGTCAGAGGAGAGGCAGAGGAGGGTGACAGCGGGGCAGAGGAGAGGCAGAGGAGGGTGACAGCGGGGCAGAGGAGAGGCAGAGGAGGGTGACAGCGGGGCAGAGAAGAGGCAGAGGTGGGTGACAGCGGGGCAGAGGAGAGTGACAGCGGGGCAGAGAAGAGGCAGAGGAGGGTGACAGCGGGGCAGAGGAGAGGCAGAGGAGGGTGACAGCGGGGCAGAGGAGGGTGACAGCGGGGCAGAGAAGAGGCAGAGGAGGGTGACAGCGGGGCAGAGGAGGGTGACAGCGGGGCAGAGAAGAGGCAGAGGAGGGTGACAGCAGGAGGGGGACAGCGTGACAGGGCAGAGGAGGGGGGACAGTGTGAGAGAGGGCAGTGTGTCTGGATGCAGAGGGGGCATTTTTGCATACAACTAAATAAGTATTTCTGTCCTGACCTAAATACTTATTACAATTTTTTGACCCAACTACTTCTAAAACAGGACTGCTCAGTAATTATATTGGAGGGGTGCCTTGGAGACTCTAAAGGGTGCCGCGATCGGCAAAAGTTTGGGAACCACTGGTCTAAACAGATGTAGTGGAATTATATAGTAAACAATGTCCCACTGCTCGACTCCTCGCTCTTTAGAACAGGTTTCTTACACAGCTATAAGGTATTGCAAATCCCCCAGGGGGGGAGAATAAAAACTAACGCGTTTCACCACATCCTGTGACTCAATCAGACATCTAAATTTAGTGTTGCTCCAACTTACACATACTAACACCAAGTGCCAGTCACACAGGTGGCAGAGGTAAGGGAACAAGTAATGAGAAGGCCCTATCTGGGTGACATCCTTGTGTTTGTGTGGGGGGGGGGGGGGGGGTAGAGAGTGAGGAGTTTAGAGCACATTGTTCACTACAGAATAATGAACATGTCTGGAATGTAAACTGGGCAAAAAGTCATCATTCCATCACAACACAATGTTCTGTATGTTGTGCACATAGAACCCCTGAACCAAGTATCTCAGAAGACAGGAGAATTGGTCCTTTTCCCTATTCAAGTTGTTTAATGTGATTTTTAAATTGCAGGCACTTGCTCCTCATCACATATGAGCTCAGTTCCAAAGTGAAGGAGAATCACCTGTTTACAGTCTAATTACCTCCAACTACTTCTAAAGGCTGCCCATAATTTTTTCAGCCCATTTAAGGATTCATGTGTGAGGGTTAATCTACAATATAGTAAATGTTTTTGTGCTCTATTCCACAGCAACCCAGAGAAATACATTTGTTGACACCAAAATATTTTTTAACTTCAACTATTATTTGGAAGAATTGGTGCCTTTTAGAAAACAAAACTAAAAGGGGGCCAAAATTTCTGGCCATGACTATCTGGATAATAGTTTCCTCTTCCATTCTCCAGAGCAGCCATTGCAATGGGTAGGTTCCCATTCAAGTTTTGGTAGACACAACTAAATAAAAATAAATAAATAAATAAAACCCAGACACTATACAAGGTGACCGGCTCCCCTGCATCTTGCTAGGTCAGATAGCGTTTTATTCTTTCCTGCAGAGTTGGGGCTTACCTTCTCTGTAGTCCCAGCGTTGCACCATCCAATGGTGAAAGCAGAGAATTGTCTACGCCGGTAACACCCATCTGCTTCCTACAAGAGCAGGTCTGGTGTAAACATTCAAGTTTGCACCGCTTCTCAGACCTTGGTGGTCTGCACAGGCTGCCAAGATGGAGACCAGTCCAAAGAAGGACTCTGAATAGCTCTAAAGCATTCCTGGGAAACATTCATTGTGCGTGCAGGAGCTGGATCTGCTGCAGGACTGAGCCAGTCAAATAAGAAACAGCTGAAGAGCACCTGAGCTAAGTAAGGGTGCTTGTTCTACATCTATATGCTCTTTACGCAGTTAACCAATGTTCTGTCAGTACTCTTATAGGAGAAGGAAAACAACAACCGAATAGAATAGGACAGAAGTTGTGGAGCTTCTGATCAGCCTTTAAGAAGGGAGTCTGAAGAGGTCTTTTGTACAGCATTCTCAAGTCCAGGGGACAAAGCCCCCGACACCTGAGTCGTTTAAGGTGCTTATAGTCTGGAGGAAGGAACCTTTTGTAACCAAAAAGGATCTTTGTGTTGTACAGGGGTTAGAGAGAGCAAGGTGTCAGACAGACATGGATTTAGAGAAGAAATACTGAGTCAGAATGGGATTCACCAGGAAATTTAGAATAAAAAGAGGATGTTTGACTTCAACAATGTGGCGATTTTGCTTAAGCATGTACACAAATTTATGGGTGTGGATGAGGAACCAACTGCTGTAGAGACTCACTTTTTGAAGGTCACAACAACAACAAAAAAAGTAGGTTGAGATTTTCCTGTACATCGAGTTGTGAAAGACCTTCATAAGAAAAGAGCACAAGTAGAAAAGCGTCCGTCTAACTTAGAGATTAGAATGTTTGCATCCATTCAGTGATACAGAAGCGGAGCTTGTCCACAAAGGTACCTGCATCTGTAGCGATGTTGTCATTCAGAACTACTACACCTATTGAAGATGAGGATAATGGAATCAGCAGCCGTATCTAGGAGAGCTCTATGGTTGTATCCTTGGGCAGCAGATGCTCAGGCACAGAATGGTCCAACCAATCTCCTCTCTCTGCTACTGTGAGATTTGATACCGTCATACAGAAGTATTCTGGGGTAAATCTGCCACAAGATAGGTCTAGTACAGTGGTTCCCAAACGTTTTCAGTTTGCGACACCCTTAGTGTCTCCATACTTTTTTCAAGGCACCCCTCCAAAATAATTACCTACCAGTCCCGTTTTATAAGTTGTTGGGTCAAAAAAAACCGTAATAAGTATTTAGGTCAGGACAGAAATACTTAGTAAGTTGTTTGCTAAAATAATACACAGAAATCCAAGGGAAAAGAATATTTTTATATATTTGTCAAGGAATAATTTAGCTAATAAGAGGAATAAGATCAAACAAAATAAAACAATATGTACAAAAATCATCACACTGCCCCTCCTTCATTCTTTTTCCCCTCCATTCCTGTTTCCCATCACCATTTCCTCTGTTTCTTTACTTATAATACTTGGCCTTCTTTCTTCTATTTCTTCTGTCTTCTGTCTTCTTACCAATCCATCAGCGCCCGGGACCCAGCATTCTCCTCTCTTTTGTCACTTCTCACTGAATATGTCAGACGTGATGACATCATGCCCGACATTCAGTGAGAAGCGAGGAGGATGATGGGTCCCCGGTGCTGCCAGATTGGTAAGTTTTTCGGGGCCATCAGCAAAGTCTGTTTCCAGATCCCTGTTTGCAGTTACACAGGAAATTAATTGGGTTCTGGGTCAGTACTTTCAAGTCACCTGTCTGCCCTTTGGGGTGAAAAGTCATCTCATTCACAACAAATAATTCTGGGGTTCCAGGTGAACACCATAGAGTACAATAGTATCTTTCAGAAGACGGGTGAATCTAGATCCAGTCTCTGGCATGTCAACTGCAAACTCATCCAATCTCAATAAGAAAGGGGCTTCAATTGTTGGGACCAGTTTTCTCCACTATAAGACTTCACATAAATGTCTTGGAAATGAAAGCAGTGTGGAAAGCAATTCAGGACTTTCACCTTCAGCTACAAGCATGTTATGGCAGGATATTGTCAGACAAGACAACAGTCATCGCCTTCATAAATTGCCAGGGAAGTAACAGCAGCAGAACCAGAATGATGGAAGCCGTGAAGAGACGATCTTGGGAAGAAAGAAAAACAAAATCTGAAGTCACCGTGTTGAATGTAGCAGGAAAACAAAGCATGGCGGCTTATTACCCGAAAACAGATTAATCTGGGAGTGTGAAGCCCACACCAGGTGTTCCAGAGAATAGAAAAATTCAGCCATAATGGCAACGGACAGACATACCAAGGTACCAGTTTATATCTGGAGCTTTGTGCCAAGAGAAGAAAGGTAATAGATGCTGACCGCTCCATGGACTGTTCACCTGGGTTCCTCAGTTTCCACTCATCACTCGCATAAAAAAAAAAGTAAAAAATAAAAATATCAGAAAAGAGAGAGAAGACTGAACAGCAATCCTTCCGTTTTGGTCTCGCCCTGCTTATATTCCCATAGCCTGGGAGATACTCTGGGAACAACGAAGGCCTCTTTGACCAGATCTTCTACATGAAGGCTCAATTCTTCATCCAAATCCAGAGTGGCTACCTTTGATGGCGTGGAGATACTGCTCAGGCACAAGGCAGACTGAGCAAGTAATTGGCACTTTTCCAGGCAAGAAATAAAACAAAAAAAGAACTCTTTAATAATCACAGTTTGGAAGAAGTTTATGGTGAGACACTAAATTGAATCCACCTGCATCAGTTATTTCACAGGTCCTCGACTTCCTTCAGGATGGTTTCAATAAAAGTATCCTTTTATCAGCACTCCAGGAACAAAGGTCTACATTGGAGTAATACAAAGTTAGCTGCAGAAGATTTGAGTATTCGCTTCTTCCGAGCACTAGAGGATCTATTCCTCTATTACAGGCCCAGCCAGCTGTGGCTCTTCAGATGTTGTGAAACTACAAATCCCAGCATGCCTTGCCAGTAGAGAACCAGCTGAGAGCTGGCAGGGCATGATGGGACTTAAGGGGGGCAGAGAAAATAATCCGTACAAACCTCAATCTAGAGCGATTAAACCAGCTCTCGTCTCAGAAGAGTTAAAGTTTTCATTCCATAAACAATTCTTTAAAAACCATCAGATATAGAAAACTGCTGCCCTTTGTGAGATGTGTTACCCCAGCTAAAGATTATACCCTATAAAAAGTAAACAGATGGCACTGTTTAAATCTACAATTCAGACCATCAACCAATTAGTAATTGAAATCACAAATATTTATTAATAAATGTACCAAATTATAAAACAAGTCCTTCACACATAAACTAAAACTCTAAATATATAAAAATGTATTAATTACACCTTTTGGGTAAAGAAAATAACCAAAAACCAACTTTTGAACACATGTAAAATATTACTATACCCTATAGAAATAGAGTTGTCCACATGGGGTGGACTCCCCAATTAATATCTCATTCACTATGTGCAGAAGAATTGCAGTATCCTTATATCAGTCAAGACCTGTAGGTGTGATTGGGAAATAGAAGGTTTCAACGATGGAATGTCCACACTGTATATTATAAAGAAGGATTCTTAGCCACAATAGGTCACTTGGTATCACATCCTATAGGACCCTCGCATCTGTGGCATAACTGGTCCAATAGAATCTGTCTAATACAGCATTGCAAACAAGTTATTAGCGAGCTGCACCTCACAAAACGTTTAGTAATTCCTCCCTGCCTCACACGCGGTTGGTACGAGTATAACGTTCACGCATCTGGTCGGCAACAGTTGTTCCTGCTCTTAGCTCTCTCCATGCTGCTGGAGTACACACGGGGGGTTGGTAATCTTGCCGGCTTGTACTAGGTTTATTCACTTAGATCTTACCAGGTCACAGACACTGTATTTACTACTTGAACATAAAGGAATCGATTGTTTGTCCCTCAAGAAAACAAACACTCTCATAGTGGAGAAACGCGTGAGGATGTGTGGAATATCAACCTAAAATTCTACCTTGACAAGATGAAACATGGTGTCAGAGTGTATCAGCTATATCTGTAGGATATATTCTTTTACATATTTCCAAAAGTGTTTTTTTGTTATCCTAGAAAGTGGAATTAGTAGGTTTTATATATTTGGATTTTATTATAATTTTATTATGGTTCTATGAGTGAAGTGTATTTGTTTTTTTTTTCTGAGTTAGTATATTTGCTAATAAATATTTGTGATTTTAATGACTAATTGGTTGATGGTCTGAATTGACTTGAAAACCATGTCCTCCGTCTTTACATGCTGGGACTTGTAGTTTCACAACACCTGGAGAGTCACGGGTTGGCCAGGCCTGGTCTATTTGGTATTTAGCTCTATATTGTGGTCCCATAGAGCCACAAGAGACCTCTGTCTGACCCCTTTCAACCACTGCAAGATGGAGGACACCAATGGTGGTGCTCCTAGTGGTGGATACTTGTGCTCAGAGATTGACAATTAGAAGCTTTGTGGTGTCAGGAACCTCTTCTATGCAGATAAAGTGATACTCCGAGCGAATCCTACATTTCTGCCACAAATAGTATCCACATTAATCAGGTGGTCATACTGGACTGCCAACAGCAAACAGACAGTGGGTCACAATGCATATGTGCATGTACCCGTCATTTTGGGTTGGCAAGAATACAAAAATATATAGACCTGCCCTCCCCCCCAAGCTCAGTAACCATAATTTAAAAATCTGGGATAGTCTAAAGAAACACCCCTCAAGCAACACACAATTCATCCCAGGCCTCTGTATACAAAACTTTGCCGGTTATGGGATAGGCAACATCTTAGAATGGTCAATGTCTTAAGCCCACAAACACCAATGGGTTTACATGAGTCATTCTGAGACAAGTTCGCTTACATTCAACAAGTGAAACTACTGTCAACTATTTAATTACAAAAATCTAGAGATAAGGAAGGAGACCAACAAAAAAAAAAAAATCAGTCTCACAAATATATGGACCATTGCTCTCCACTGACCCAGCTTCTCACCATTCATTAAAGGTGGTAACATGACCTTGGGAGAATGAACTAAAATTGGATAAAATCTGCATTACCACAAAATGTTCAATAAGAGCTATAAGATGAGCTACTTAAGTCTGACCAGGCATTTGGTTGAGCTCCTGATGTTCAACAAAATTCAGTTGCAAATGCTGGAGACGTGGATCCACCCAATGGATGTTTATACTCAGTCCTAAAAACCTTCTGGAGGGAGGGCTCGTATTTACTCATTAATAGAAGGGACGAATATTCCTGCAGAACTAGGATGCTTGTGGCACCATGTCGCTTATTCTCAGAGAATTGAAGTCTTCTCTCCCACCCAGAACAGTGGTTTTCTGTCATACAATAACAGTGGACCATCTCTCACACACGACACAGACCATTTATTCAGACATCTGGATTAATCCGATAAGAGTTAAACATTGCTAGTAGCGTATGAGCCAACAGACACCTGCGTGCTGCAAAACCGAATATTCTGCAGATCCGGTCATTCAGTATTTCAATCAATGTATCATCCCACATGTATTTTACTTTTATATAGGTTATCTTTTTCTGTTTGGAACAAGGAAAGGGTCGGTAAATTCTAATCTCTTGAACTGTAATTAGTCACATCAGCTTTGGTATAATAGTGCAGGCGTTAATCAGACACCCCATTCACGGTTACGTTAAGACTACACCTCATATGTATCAGGGATCCCTTCGGTCACCCTCTTAGCTTCAACCTGTTTATGCCTCAAAACTAGTTCAACCCCGAAAGTGGTTCAAGTGAAACCCAAAAACGAATTCTTATTTTAATACTCTTATGTATGAGGCAAATGTCTGATAACAGAGGGCAGCAACTTGCACAAAATATAATAAAAAAAAAAAAAAAAAAAAAAAAAGGTTTCCAGAAGTATTAAGGTAAAACAATCCACTTATTTAAATATCCTATAATTGTGTGTGTAATTATATATATATATATATATATATATATATATATATATATATATATATATATATATATATATATATATATATATATATATATATATATATATTACACACACAATTATAGGATATTTAAATAAGTGGATTGTTTTACCTTTTTAATACTTCTGGAGACATTATATATATATATATATATATATATATATTAAATAGATTTTGTCAGTGGAATGGGGGGTTATAAAAGTTTCACAAATGTTTCAGACATTGTACATTCAGCCAAGATATGGAATCGTTTACATCTGTGTTGTGGATAAGCAATATTCTTGTCTCGTGGTGGCGTTTGTGACGTATTGCTTACATTCCCCAGCGCCTATAATCTGAAGAGGTTTTAAAGTTACGGCTGAAAGTGGATGGAGGATCATATTGTAACAATTCTTAATGCTTTTTTTTATACCTTGAAATTGTAACAGAATCAAAAGAAATAAGAAAAAAAACACAAATAAAGTTAGTTCGCATCACCGAGTACTTTCAGAGTATGTTTAATGAAAAGCAAAAAGACCGTAAAACATTCTAGCAAAAAAAAAAAACAACCATTGCACATATTGCAGCCTCGGAGGCTATGAAGCCGTTTTATAACAAATTGCAGCCCCCAAACACTCAAAGCCTGAAACCACCCACAGAATTTATTCCTATATATCAGACGATGAAATGACATCTAAATTATGCAAAACAGTGTTTGTGCGCAGAGTCCTAAATAGAAAATATACATTCAACAGTCGCATAAGAGGACGGACGGTAGTTGGCACTTTTCGTGGCTGCTGTTTGCTGCCTTTAAGCAACACAAATATACTAAGGGGTAAATTTACTGAACCTACTAGAAAGGAAAAGTGTTCGCTAGCATTTGATTGATGCTGCCCATAGCAATCATTTATCCAGTACATTCTAGAACATGATAGCTTGAATCTGATTGGTTGTTATGGGCAACACCTCCACTTATTAGGAAGTTTAGTAAATCTACCACTAAATCCTATTACTTGGCCGTAGGAGACTAGAACAGATAGAGGGTAGCGACATTTTCCCATAAATGTGCGTCAAATAACAGCCCCAAGTAGCCCAGTTGTCCAAGATACATTTCTTTGCAGGATATATTTAAAAAAACAAAACAAAAAAACGACCATTGTAAATTTTGGGACAAGTATTTTCTAGCATTGTGAGCAAGTTATCAAACGTGTTTGTTTTTGTGGTTTATAGGGGAGGATAGCGATAAATGGCCTCATTTTACGCTCTTGGAACCAGTACGATGGAAAATGGAGACAGACTCAGACCCTCCCCCACAAAAACCAACACAGACACCAATGATGTTTCTGAAGCAGCAATCCCATGAAAGAATAAAGGTGTGTTTTCTTTGTTTACATAAATCACTGCGGGAGGCCATAACTATAGCTCAGTATTTACCATGGTGCTTGGCTTCTTCAGACTACTATTAATGACTTACAATGCTGCAGATTTTCCACAGTGTCATGTGACTACCATGGCAACCACAGTCATAGTGCTCAGAGGGGCGTTCCAAAGCCTCTACATCATCTGCTGTCTGCTCTGTGTACTGTAAAATTCTCCCCCCATCCGCCCCCTGTACCTTCTCACGACACAAGAGCTGTGAGCCTGTGTGTGACTGGCAGCCATACCATTGCACCCTCCAGAGAAATTTTGAAAAGGAGATGGATTTGTATGAGGACAGCCAGGAAATTGGACGCATGCTATGTGGGATTGCTGCTTTAAAAGGGAACCCCCCCCCCCACCTCATCTGGAGGAACCTTTCTTCACCCTTCTAAACCTAATCATTAACAATCGCAACACCTGCAGGTCATTTTATAGGGAAAAAAAAGATAAAAATGTACCTTTGCAGATTGCATCTTAATGAACATTTTCCTCTTAGGTGGAGACGGTTTAAACGGATATGAAATGTAACGAGAGCGAGTCCAGGAAACAGGATAGGGGGATAGGAAATACAGATTAATGAGCTACGAGAGGGACAATCTCTCTGTGTGCAGCACTTGTACAATGTTGAATTTTCAGGGTATTGTACGCAGCATTAGGTGCAAATAACCCCAATGTATTTCTGGATGACAAGTAATGTATGAGAGGACGTATTAATCTGTTAATATCTGGGCCCCGCAGTGCAGCATCTACCCGTAAGAACAGCTTACAAGGCGACAGGACAGGAGCCCGTGTGACGCTCTGAGGGCGTTACTGTGATGGACGCAAACACCCATAAGAAAAAAAAATACAAAAAATAATCACAATTTATTAAATGTAACCTCCTCACATTGCATAAAAGTAACCCCACAGCCCACAAACAGACCAGACTCCTCCAACAGGTCAGTCCGTCAACCCTTCAAAGCATCATCAGCAAATCCGGCAATCTGAGCGAATTGGTCATTAATACTTTTAAAAGCGAACCTGTATCCTAAACAAGGTGGAGCCAACATTCAGCCCATCCATTCGTTAGGCGCTAATGATGTCACCAGACCCTCCAACATGACCCCTCCCACCCCCCGTACAAAACGCTCTACTCTGGAATTTCCCACTTATACAATTGCCGGTACTTCCGCTTAATTAACATGTTTTTTTTTTGGGGGGGGGGGGGGGGGGGTGTATTTCAATTTCAATTAATGCGTTCAAAATAAGGTAGCTGTAATTGTTACCTGGCTCTTAAAGCTCTACTCCTTAATAAACAAAATAATATTGGAGGGTCTGAGGTATGAGGCACATTACACCTCATGCCTCAACAATGCCCACAGTTCCTAGTGAATGTACGGGTTGCTTTCCAGTCTGACCCAGAAATTGGCTGCCTCCACATTTATATATTCATTATCAGTTATGGTTTCAAATTTAATCACCCCCTAGTAGCCAGCAGCCAGATCCAATCATATTGTACATGTATTGCTCTCTACATATGTAATCTAACTAGACCAGATCCCCAAATATTGTAACCAAAAGAATAAACCAAATCAGGGTTCCGTCTCCCATAACCCCACAGTGTGACGTAACAAGTATTGTGCACACAAAAAGAGCCACCTTGTGTTTCGTGTTTGACACTTTTGTCGGGAAGGGAATATTAATTTATGAGCTAAAGGCACAGGCAAAACAGATTAGGCCAAAGTCTACTAAATAACGTCAGGTCTCCAGTACTCATAGGAGATTTCTGAAGCATCCATGCACATATATATCTCAAGCCCTTAAAATTATTCGCCCCAGCGCACGGCCTGGGTTTAGCATTCTGTGCTTAAGGTGACTTGTGCATAACGTTTAACTTATCAGAGCAAAAGTTTCACAGTTCTTCCAGGCCCACAACAGAAGCTCTGCAATTGAGGGTTAATAATTTTACAAATCAAGAGCACACTCCCGAATTTGTCATGAATCAGTCTAATCACTTTTGACGGTACAAAAAGCATTTAATTTTACTTAGTAATATCAAGAAAACAAAAATTTGAGAAGCGAGATTACATGGTACTTCTAGCGTACATAGGTAAAAAAAGAAGCAAAGAATTGTCCAAAAATTCCGTGGTTCCCCCCTCCACTCCCGTTGTAGGTGGAGAACCGTTTCCAACCTTTACTTCCGAACCTCAGTCTTATCAGAGAAGAATTCTCTGTATTCATCCTCCAACCACTCCAAAACACCTCGTCAGTCTTTAGAGAAAATTGTTAAAAACTCCGGGACACCAATCCACGTTCAATATCTGGATCCAGTGATCACGGAGGTGGTCTCTGGGGATCACCAGCGGCCATCAGGCTCAACGCTTCAAGCTGGCGACACCCCAACATTTTACGCTACGCTACTATTTTTCGGAGAGAATTTGGAACTGTAACGAGCGCAATAGAAAGTCCCAATTCTCTACGGTTTCTTATGTTCCTTTCCTAGCCAGTAACACCTATACATCTCCTCAAACATATCCTTGCAGGCGATGCTAGCCTTCAGCTTGGAGCATATGAGGAAGGACCCCCCCATCTTCCGGTGGAGAGAATAGGTTTCCTCTGGCGGGGGGATGAGCCGGTGCTTTAACATGACGGGGATCAGTCGGTGGATTCTTTCTGTGGTGCTCTGACAGCCAAAGTTGAACGGTACGTCCGAAGCGAAGGCCTCGCCCAGGATCAGGACAGCCTCCAAATGGGCATTTACCATGGCCTATTGTGGGAGACGGATGAGACTTTAGGGGTTGGGTAAATAAACAAAGAACCAAATTCAAAAGAGCCACCAAAAGAAATAAAACAACCGCAATCACCAAATAAAACCAATGTTCTGGAGATAACATATTGACTTTAATAAAGAGCCGAATCAGAGTAGATTGTGTCCAGCTATAAACAGTGACCCCATTGTGACCTTGTGCATCTATGCTCGGTCCAAGGAGCACAATTAAATTAATCCACAAGCAAGATTTGGACCACGCGCCAATCTGACCGGATTTACAGGCATGCACAATCCTCCAAGCAATACCATGTGGGTGATCGGTTATAGTGATAGTTTTGGAACAACACAGCCACAGATAGGGTGGACATAAGTCAACTTTAAATTAAGCAATGTCCCCTTTCCTTAACTAATTCATTTCCCTTCGATCATATACGGGATCAAAGGGAGAGATCTTACCTCTGTCTCATAACCAGAGAGGAATTTCATCTCAATAGACTTCTGTAAGAGCCTCTCTCTGTCTTTGTCGGCCGCTGCCTTTATCACCTGTCAAAAAATAAATAAATATATATGAAGTAGCTGCAGAAAATAGATCAAGTGCCAAACACACGTTTTTATATAAGTTTCCTTTGCACCCCCTGTCAACTTTGTTTTAAGAGTTTTGTCCCTTATGAAACAGGACGAGTCCACTCATACAATCTAAAGTCAATATTCTCTATTTGAAAGCATAACTGAGCACAACACACAAGTGGCCTTAATAGAGAAAGTACCAAGAACCTTCCCAAATAGATTTGTTTCAGAACGGTGGATATCAGATGAAGCCATAAGTCTAGTGAAATACAGAGATCGATTCACGGCTGATAAATCGAACAGCTCACACTCCGTTGTAGAGCAACATCCCAACAACTGTCACGGGGTATGAGAACTTTTACTTATAGGCTTGTGGTTGTTGCAAAATTGATTGTTCCACTGGATTAGGCTGTAAAACAGTTGCTCTTGATGCGATTTAACTGTAGAAAGGACCCGAGAGTTCTAGACACGGATAATACAAAGTAACAAGTACTTCAATAAAAATGTTGTCTCACCTCAATATAAAGATCTGTGAACTTCTCGTCAAAGCCGCGCGTTGCCCCGAAATCCAGCAGGGCCACCTACATTATACACAAATAGGAGTTTACGGACAACTACGTTTATACAGATGAATCACAGATTTAATCATCTCGTTACCTAGATGACCACTCAAAAAAAATAAAAAAAAGTACCACCTGTGGCCTCTAGGGGCAGCAACCTGCTTTGTAGCAGACCTGCATCAATCATACCACCTGCAGGGTTCCAGAGACTAGATCTAATTCTATATCCATTTATACTTCTGTATTAAGTGGATCATTCATATTTCTGTTCAACTGTCTATTCATGGAAACTAGAAGACTTTCAAGGAATATTATAATTAGAATGAAACGCATGTCTTCATTAGGAGACCAGTAGAAGACAGAGGCCATCGCAGCCAATTGGATTACAGCTGCCACATTTTATAGCACAGTTTAGAAAATTAAAGCAGAGGTTTCAATGGCTGCTTTGGGCAAGAGAATTAATTGCAAACTGCAGATGAATTTGACCGCACCACGGCAGTTTCTCTTTCTTATGCTGCATTCCATAATAATGTCCACCTTCCGCTCTGCCCCAGATCTCACACCGCCTTGTTCTGCAGAACGGTTAAAGCTATAAAGTCACCTCTGCAACGTAATAGGATATATAAAGGCTGCTAGTTCTATGTATCTACACTGGAGTCCACCCATTACTATCATTGTTAATCTGTACGGTGCCACAGACTCCGCCTGACATAGTACAACTAGGACATACGTGACAGCAGGAGACATAAGTACATGGGTACAGAACAGAACACTACAGGCACGGTTGATGGTTGCAATTTGCAGAACAAATTGCATGACACAAACAATTCAGCAATAAGAGACGGGAACAAACATCGGATCAGATGTCACACACTGGGGTGTTCTGGTAGAGGTTCTAGGAAGAGACGAAGTAGGAGACAGCGGAGGAGAACTCACCGCCTGGGGGGGTGTGGGGGGGGGGGTGATTACCTTCTTTAACTGCGGGTCGTAGAAGAAATTTGACCAGTTGGGATCAGTCTGCATGAAGTGGAATTCAAAGAGCTCTCGTAGGCACAAAAACAGGATGTTCTTACAGATCTGGGGGCAGGTGAGAGTCAGACCGTTTATTACACGAGTGATGTGAATTCTCTTATATACAACTGAACTACACACCACAGGATTAAACCACAAAATTACATTAAGAATTTTAACATTTGTTTATACATAGTGTCCATACAATACCTACAGCTCCTCTCCTTCATTCAACCCTCTCTCTCTTCAATGCACCCAGAGATTACACTACCCACAACACGGGGAGAACATACCAACTACACACAGATGGGGGTCATGAGTTTGGTTCTGACCACATGGCCCTAGTGCTGTGAGGCAGCAATGCTAACCACTGTGCTGCCCATAGAAGCCAATGAAATATCCTTTGCAGCTGACTCTCTGACCCCTGTCAGTGCTACAAATGACAATTTAAGGGTTATTCTTGGGTAAGATTTTACAGTTGCAGTATCCTTACAAGTTCCGTGCCCAGTGGCCGTATTTTATGTAACAATACAGATAAGTTCTATTTTTATTTATTATTCTAAGTATATTTAGCCATTTTGTGGAATAGTTTCCAAAAGATTTTATCATCGCATGTTGTGACTTTTTGTTCTTCCTAAGAATTCACCGTTTGTTCCTTGGACTCATCCTGATGTGGAACAAGTGCTGAAGGATTACAGATGAGCCTTTTGAATGTTATTAATTGTTTGCAGTTTATATAAGAACTACACGTTTTATTTCTGTTGAAAAGCAATCTCCTGTTCTACTTGTGTATCTATAGTTCTAGATCAGCGAGAGGGTTAAACATCAGGAAACTGCAGCCGTCTCCGCTACACACAATATAATTAATCTCCGTCAGATTCATAAAACCGTCGCTAACTTCCACCTTGTTTACCGGCTGTAACTTTCCAAGACCCTTGTACCACATAGAAAAAAAACTCAGGGAAGTTATTTCGGTTGTGCCAGCCAGGACGTGGGCAGAGTGCCAGGTACCAGCTGTAGAGAGGACCCGTCACAGATCAGACAAGTTCCCAACACACAACCGCCAGCAGCTCGTCAAGGCCACTGAAGGTGACAGTTGTGTTAGTCATCAACACGGGAGGGCGGACGGGAACTTCCCAATGCACTGGGATACGTTCAGCCGCTTGTAGGTCACCCAAACAAAGGGGACTTTAAGGATCTAGATTGGTTGCAGTATTTACATACATTGGTGAGCTGGAGATCGGGCACAAACAACTTGTAACAAGAGGTGAAGGAGCTTGTTCAAGTGCAAACAGGAGACGGGGAAGTTTCTTGGGTGGCAAAAAGTATTTATTTTTGATATATAAAGCACCAACATCTCCAACAAACGCTGTACAGTGCAATTACTACCGTACAAGGCATGTTAGCAATCGCAAAAACACGCAGGCACAATAGTAATGAAAACCCTACTCTAAAGAGCTTACAAATCTAAAAAGAAAAAAAATGGATAGATGGATGAGGCAAAGGAACATGCACGGACTGGTCAGGAATGTGTGCGCAAGTCCATAAACTTCCGCCTTTTAATTGTGTTGATCTAGAACAAATGCAAAACAAACCCCCAGTGTGATATCAGCCAACTTAGGCTCACAAGTGGGGGCAAGGGCGTCCGATAAACCCCCTGGTCACCCCCATAATGTCCTCTACTAATTATAGCTACAGATACAGTTTCTTGTAAGAGATAATCCCATCCCTGTTTACATTCGTGAATTTGCCATCCCCATGCCATGACATAAGGAATCCCACAGCTTACTGCTCTTACAGTAAAGAACCCTTCCTACGCTTATGGTAAACCAAATCTTTCCTCCACTCGAAATTGTTAACCCCTTGTCTTCGGTGGGGTGCTTGGTATGTAGAGTTTATAAAACAAATCTTTGCATTGGCATAAATTATATTAATGCATAGGACTTAGATCATAGCAAAGACAGCTCCCACCCTCCCCCAAAGTAACAAACCTAATATTTTTAACTTCATAGAGAATGGTGGGGTTAAATTATAAAGAAGTCGCCTGTTGAGTTCTCCTATGTCCTATTTACAAGGTGGTGTCCAAAACTATTCCCATATACAAGATGTGGTCCAACTAGTGACTTACTATACTGGCAATACTATAAATGCATCACGTGAATTGATTTCTTTATGCATCCCAGGATTGTATTAACCTTTTGCAGCCGAGAAGATTAAATGCTATATTTAAAGCTGAATTTCTGAAAACATCCCATTATCAATATGTTAAATTGAAACTGAGAGTCACCTCGTTGCGAGTTTCCTGGCTGAGATCCTCTGCTTGGTCGAGCGGGAACCCGGATACCAGCTCTGTAGTGAGGACGTGTCCACTGCAGAGTTCATCCACAACCGCAGGTACGTAAAAAAACGGGTGGTCCTTCAGCAGCTCCCTGCGCCAAAGAGAGAAGTCAGAACAGAGGAGCACAATTTGTGATTCCTCTTACCCACTGGGGAGGGGAAACCATTTCTAGCTGCACCCTTTCACTTCCTATCCAGAAGGAACACTACTTCTATGCATGAAGGCAAACAAAGAGCATTATCACCCACTGAACAACTTCCGCAACATCAATAGAACAGGTTTAAGTCTTACAGTTAACATTGGGAAATCTTTGATTTAAGATGGGTAAAAAGCAGAAGTGGTCATTTCAATGTTATACAAGTTCAGAGGAAAGGAGGGGTGTGGGGAGGGGGACGGATGATATTTGATGAGTCAGCTTCTGCATTTGGAAGACGCACAACACAAACATACTTGAACTTCTTTGCACAAGCAGCCTCCCTCTTGTAATCACACTCCAGCGCCAGCTCTCGGCTGAGGACCTCTATCAGATGCTCGGGGAACAGACCTAGGAGAGGAGTCAGCGGTCAGCCCTAGTCGTCTCTCGGGTTAACTAGTCACAGCTGAACAAAGCAATGGTAACAGAACCACAGGTAGATCGACATCCAGCCGGTCACACAGAGCAAGAGACGGTTTCCAACACCGGTCATGTATGACCGTCTCATTAGTGCAGAGATATCGCATGGATGAACGGAGACACAGACCTGGCGCCATTATCTCTAACACAAAGCAGAGAATATAATATCACAATGTTTGTACCTTCAGGTAAAGCGTTGCTCATGTTGAGAACGGTCATCAGGTTATTGACGTCACTGTTGATGCTGTGAGCGACTCCGGGATACTGTATAGGAGGAAACAAATATACACACAAACTTTACTGATAAACGAAGGCTGTAATGTTACAAGGAACATATTGAAATCGCAAAATATTTTAAAGGAGTGCGTAAATTCTAGTATATATGGACCATCTGTAACTGCTGATCACAACGGTGCTTTCAGGATAAACATTGGTCTACATGTAAATGTAGAGACTTAATACTATTAACAGAGAAAGAAAGGACAGAAAACCATTGTAAAAACTGACCATAACAAGAATCTTTCCTGTACACTTCAGTGGGCTTCACTTTGGTGGGTAATTAAAGAAATGAAAAAAAAAAAAAAATTGGCCCATTATTGGAAGAAACCGTCAAAACGGGAACTGTAATTTTTATTAGAAATCTATTTCTAGGACACAGATTAAGATCAATCTCAGCGCGTTCTAATCTAGAGCGTTGGGTGCAAACGACTGGAAGATTATGAATTCAGCAATATTCTAATAGAAAACAAACGATGGTCATTTCTACGGCAGCATCAGGAGATAACCAGACATAATACCATACAAGAGCTTCCCTCGTGCAACCAATCACATGCCAGCTTTTATCAGTCTAGTATGAAGGTAAACATCTGATTGGTCGCCAACAGCGGTATTAAACCACCCATAAGAGGGGTCACAGACCTGGATTTTCATGGCCACCTCCCTCCCGTCCTTCAGACGAGCCAGATGAACCTGTCCGATGGAAGCCGCAGCAAAGGGACGCTCCTCAAAGAAGTCCAGCTTGTCTCTCCAGTTTGGCCCCAGGTCGGCGTTCAACGTTTTCTGTGGAAGATCAGATCACAACACGCTGAGCAGCGGATACTCCCCACATTGATGAACCATAAAAGCAAGTCCTTAGGTCCACCAGACCAACCTATAATTTGTTTGACTTTACTCGTCTGATCTCGGGAGCACGGAGATCCCAATATTACCAAGATATAAATCTAGTGCTATTTTGTACAGCAGAATTGGGTGAACAGTTGGGAAATGATTTAAAGGGCTTAAATTTACCAATATTGTCACTTGCACACTTTCTACTGTAGCTTTTATTAAATGCTCTGCTATATCTTGATGGCTTCTTTCCATGCTCTTCAGCCATGTATTTATATCATGGCGTAAAGTCCATCTCTCACTATCTGGGATATGACATCCCTGTTGTGCTCCTGGGCACTAAATACAATGGTCTCTGCAGAGTAGTTGTGCGTCGTATACAAGGGCAGGAGAAAGAATATCAGAGCAGGTACAGAAGTTAGAAAGAAAACCTGGGCCAATTTTGTCCAACTTGGTATCAGATTTGATCTCTAGAAGGTTGTCTTAAATCAATCAAAATAGGATCAGTTTTTGATAAGGGGGCACGTTACCAGCCAAATACAAAAGTGCCCAACAGTCAACACACACAATGGAACAGCGAACTACGTTCTAGCAACAAAAACAGACATTGGACGCTCACCATCATCTGCTTGATGGGCATGAAATCCGCGCTCTGACGCACCCTCTCAAAGATCTTCTGCAGCTGCGGATTAATAAAGGCATCATCTGTACAAAGACAAATAAAATATATTACCACAGGGGGTATCACACACCAGGTACTGTCTTGGTAATGGAAGATCATAGAAGAACGGCATTTATAAATAGAAAGGTTAAAACAGGTACACGTTCATTATCAAGAGCCTTTACTTCCAAGTTAACTATTTAAAAATATTTATCCGCATTCTGTGGCAGATTATACCACAGACTTCAAGTTCCGTAGCTCAAATCGCTGTATTTGCGTTACACAAGGTGGATAAGCTCTATAATAAAAATTAAAACAATATTATTTTGTTTTGAATGACTGCGAAATACAGTAGATCTTAAAGGGGAAATCCCACCTTCAGATTAATGTATTGGTTTCTACAGGCCCTCATGCAACAGTTACAGAACTCATTGATTTTTCCTTTTTAAGCCACGTCTAGATTTAATGCTGCCCTTGAACACACCGCAGAGCTCTCCTGTGCACTCTGCATTGGATACACACATAAAACAAAATACCTTTCCTAACAATTTTACACAGTATTTTTATTTTCCGCTGTCATTTTGTATTAGTGGTCCTTTTAAAAGGGTCCTTCTGCTAAAATAAGCCCTGTACTAATCTCCCTTGTTATAGTATTATCATGGGGTCCCTCATCATTCACTATTTATCAGGGTGCTGTCACGCACCATCTAGTCTGGAACTCTACCCATCCTAGAGATACATTGTATACAATCATGTTTCCATGACGACAACAGAACACAGATACAAGAAGTTACACAGAGATACAAGAAGTTACACAGAGATACAAGAAGTTACACAGAGATACAAGAAGTTACACAGAGATACAAGAAGTTACACAGAGATACAAGAAGTTACAGAGATAACCTTCATTGTCTAAACACATTCTCCAGAAATCTCATATGTACAACTGTAATACTGCTCTGAAATTACTGCTGTGGCTCATTTAAGACCACAAAGAGCTGTAGAAATCCCCCTTTGTGTCTTTAATACTCCCACCGCACAATAATATCCCTGTCTCCAGGATGTAAATGTAATCTTATTCTGAAGACGACAAATGACGGCTATTTCCATCTTCCAACAACTGGGGCACGTCCAGGATACTTTTACACAGACAGAACAGCTGCAGAATCTGAAAATACCCTGTCACAATAACCTCCAAGCTGCTCAAAATAGGAACAGAACGACCCGGCAAGTTCAACACCAACCGTCATCGTTGGGCAACAAACCACAAGCGGCGCAGACAAACGGCCTGGAGAGAGTACGGGCAGCTCCACTATGCACCGGCTGAGATCAAACCCCTGCCCTGTTATTCCTCATTAATCTTCCTGGCTGCAATTGGCAGAAGATTCTTTGGTTAAGATGCCGGCAGAAGTTAGCTGGATGTTTATTTATAATACACAACAAGCAGCAGCCGGCTACCAATGGTGGAAGTGTACTAAACAGAGTCCACTAACACAATAAGACCTGAATTTAAGAGGAGTAGAGGACAAATGGGTACATGGAGAAAAAGGGTTTCATTCTTCCCTCAACTTTCCTCAGGGAATCACAAGTGCATCAAACAGCAGCATCGGGTATTCCAGGCAAAATAACGATCTGCTGTCTGAATTTCCAGGGGCAAGAAAAGTGCAGCATACAAGTAGTGGAGAAGCTCGAGGACCCCCCTCCCTACCACACTTGCGCAACATTTCCGCCATATTCTAGCAGGAAACTCGCAGCAACAAGATGCCAACCTTCGCTACGCAGTTAGCAAGAGTCCTAATAAGCCCACTTAAAATTAAAAGCCTAATTTTCATAATTTATACCCATGAAAGGCTGTGTATTACAGATTTAGAGAATATACATGAAATAAAACATTTTTAGTTCACTAAAACCTCCATTCTGCTCTTTCACCCCTCTGCGGCAGGTCGCCATGTTAGGAGGGAGGGGCTTCTCTATTATAGCAGGCACAGTATGAGTGACAGCCTGGCAGACTCTTTATAGAAATAGACTGTGCGTATTAAAGTGATGCGAACTCGCAGCAGGGCCAGTTAGCTCACTGCCGTTGGTGGAGCCGCCGTCCCGCCTTTTTGACCTGCATTACGGTCTTAAATATACGGAAGGGGATCAGAGGAGTATGAAGAGTGGGGGAAGTAATATTTTACTTAGAGCTGCAGGAGGAATGTCAGGGTCACACTGACCAGTATTTTACTTTCATGGGTCATATCTGAAAATTTTGGGGGTTTATCTGTCTTTTATATCAATAAAAAAAAAAATGGGAATCAACACTACACCCTAAATAATTAGAATGTGAACATTATTGACAGAAATAAGTGTTATAATGCAGAAGACGGTTTAGAAGCCAGCTACGTACAGACGCTCTGCCCCACCAGAAGAGCAGGAATAGGGCAGAACACGGAGAGCGGGGCAACGCAGCCTGACATTCCTTGTGGGTACACAGAGCACCGTAGGAAGACTGAGATGTGTTCATTAATAGGAACTGATCAAAACCAGCTGATACAGAAGTCATCCCACCCTGGTGCCAAGAGATCAGGAAGAAAACCAGGAGGTTCCCAGCAATGTGCATAGAATCACCGTCGTGTTATAGACCCTACTAACCTCTCTTAGCAAAGGGTTAAATCAAAGTATAATGGAAAAATCCACTTGTAAGCAGATTGGAATTCCGTTAAAAATATTCTTACAGTCGGCTAGTTTTTTTACTTTTAGTGAACGTACTTCATTCAACATTATTGTAATGAGGTTACTCTGCTGTTCTAAGTAACGTTTACAAACCTTTAAAATCATTTATTAAACCTGCCGGCTCAACAACATTACCCACTGCTAATGATGAGAAAAGACTTTAGCATTTCAGAGCAAGTGACTAACTCCATACATATAGGGTAAATAACTATCAGGTTAAGAAGATTAGATAGAATTCTTTGGAATTTAACACATTGTGAATTCTTGCAATAAACTTTGCAAATGCAGCTCTATGCTTTATTTTTGCTGGTTTGTTTTCCCAGCAGTGTCCCCCAGACTGGATGAAAGAGAAAATACAGTTGAATATACAGCGCAGAAGACATCAATGATCAGCACAAGGTCTGTAGAAACGCAAGAGTAGTGTTTATCGAGAGCAGCGTTCTGTCCTAAATCTGCCCATCGCGACGGAGAGACTTCGCCACAAGGCGACACAAACCATCCAATCCTCCATGCGTTCATAGAGGATTATATAGAAATCACTTGTCATTTCAGTGGCGAACAAACCCAGTTTGGTCCCAGACACTCGGGTGACTTTGCCGACACATCTAAACTACAAACTAAGGAGTAAATGGCCGTTAAGGGAGGTTTATACATTTTGCACACAAGAAAATCAGTTTATGCTTTTTGGGGTCATCTGGTGAACGGAAAACCACCTCCAACCGCCTGATCCGTGTGCACGCAATACGGGGGCCAAGTCTTAAACACACAACATTCAGATTTGTACAATGCAATAGACTACACCCTACTGTATACACTTCAAAACTAATCACATGACCTGGGGCTGACACAGTATTAAATATGGAACCCCATATAAGATTCAGTAACAGACGTTCACTTGCAGGTTGTACAGTTGAAACAACAACAAAAAAAACAAAACAAAACCCCAAAACGTATTCTGCACTTTTTATGTCAAAAATGTTACTACGTTCTCTTGGGCAGAATTATTCCTTTGTGCAGAAAGGGGAGCACTTCTCATAAGGCTGCGTAAGACCCATTTCCAGAATAACAGGGGACCCACCATGTTCAAGAGTTATTAACCCTGTCAAGTCTAACAGTAGCCAGGAGAAACAAGAGGATAACAATTATTCTTTGGAGAGCGAGAAATGTTAGCTACTGGGAGAATCCATTCACTCCAGCGACATTCTTCTAATGAATTGGGGGGGTACAAAATCTCCATCAAGAACTGTATTAAATTTATAGGGAGGGGCATCGACAACCACTGACACAAAGAGTGAAGCATTGTGTGGGACTATAGACCTCATCGGAGATCCCGGCAGACCCAGAAAGTCAAAACCCAGCGCCTACTTAAAACTTTCTACTCCACCCATAACAAATGTTAGTTTTGGATGACGTTCTTCTTTAAGAGCCCCGATACCAGTAAATATTACTCAGAGTCCCTTGGCAACGAGTGACCGGTACCTCCAGTAACAGGAAGCATTACATTCTAGATGTACTGCTTAAATAAAAAAAAAAAAACACGTTGCAAGGTAGAACGCAGGGAAACAGCGTGTTCACAATCAGCGCGTTCTGGACACAGAACATCCTGCTGAGATTACCAGCCTCAGCGGCAGGCTGGAACAGATTTACAGCTCCCAAAATTAAAAATGCTGATGCGTAATTTTCCACTAATTATTTGATTCCCCTCCAGACATTTGAAAAGGTTAAATCCACTGACCGGTACAGATGAAGAGCTGGATATAAATGCATTGTAGAGCAGAGTGTCTTAAGTTAAAATAGACACAAGGACCAGAGATCTCAGGGGCGATACGGAGAGGGGGCTTTAGGGGTTGTACACACAGGTACGGAGAATGTTTAAAGCGTACACAAAACCTTGTACTAGATTGTACAGTCACACAAAGCAGGTTATCATCGATACCTGCAGCATTGTGTACTGTGTACTTATTGAGTTTGCCCTCTGAACAGTTTTTTGTACCCACCGATAATGCTTGTGAATGCTACAGACAACACGGATGTGAAGATAAGCAAACAGAAAGGGGGGTGTATGTGTAAACTACAAACATACATACATTCCCCCCCCCCCCCCCCCTTTACTTTTTTGGCCAGGGAGAGGCCGAGATAAAGTGCATTTACCAGGTTTTAAAGAACGCACAAACCGATAACGTTAATGTCCGTGTGTAGGGGCCCTTAGGCTGTTCATCTTTATAAAGAGATGAACTTCAAGACTTTGTAAATAAAATATAAAATAGGACTTTAATTAAACAGGATATACTCTGCTGAATTCCTTGTGTAAGCCATCTCTTCTCACAGCACCTGGCACCAGTCCTACATCCAGCACATTTGGCAGAAGAGCTTACAATAAATTGTATTGTCCGATAGTACTTTATATCAAAGTTATTGCTTTAAATACCACCCCATCCATTTGCACAAAAACAATCACCAGTATCTTACATAAATTGTATATCTTACGCAATATGTATATTGACTGTAAAAATCTCCCCCAAGTCTGATTTTACCTAATAATCCTTTTTTGTGGATACAGTTTTCATATTCTCAGCCAACTATATAAACACTTATACCTGTCAAGGAATAGTTAAAGCAGGACAATAGTAACTCCTCTACAGACAATGAATATTCAACATGTATCTGAGCGATTCCAGTAGTTCCTAGCGGACGCACGGGCTGAAATCTCCATTGTGAGCCGGTGACTGGTGTAAGTACCGGTGTTTGGAAACTGAACGATCCCCAGCATAGAACAAGCCGCGTTCTAGAAGCACACGATCCCCAGCATAGAACAAGCCGCGTTCTAGAACCTCACGGTTACACGTGTATCAGAGGACCAGCATGTTCTCCCAGTGACCGTACCTTGAATACTCAGCATCTGGCCCAGTTTCAGGGCGGCTCCGCGAACCTTACACAGGGTCCTCACAATCCTCTCCGCGTTGGCTTCCGATAAGAACGGGCTCGACTCCATGACAGACTTCTTACCAGACCCTGCAAGATAAATGGAAGTGTAAGTGTCGCTGCAAAGGGTCTACAGCAAAACAACTGATAAATGGGAAAAAAACAAAAAATACAACCACTAGAACTTTACTTACACATGAAAGGTTCACTCGTTATTTATTGAGGGTCACTAGATATAACCCTCCTGCATCAGTGTGACGGGAGCCTCCTAACACTACTCTGTGCTGCTGTGAATAGTTCAGTGTTTTCCGATTGGTTACAAGCTGAACCCCTCCCACTCCAAACTTGCCAACTCCTACAGGTCAGTGTGTAGTCAAGACACCGCTACTCTGTGCTGCTGTGAACATTCTAACAATCCGATTGGCTACAGGCCGCTTAAACCCGCCCACTTCATCCCCTGCTCATCCGTATGTATCCAGGTTTCAAGAACAAATTAAAATCAATGACCCGACCCATGTCTACTACAATGGGTATAATAGTTTAAATAAATTTCCGTACCATTTTCTTATTTAAGACAATAAAAAAATATTTTATTAAGTCACATTTATATAAATTATGTAACAAAGATACATGAACATGATCTATACTAACTACCACCACAAACCTACTACTGTAATTGTGTGTTCCAGAGTATATTGGTATGAAGCTAGAGTTACGTGTTCTGCCAACATGCTGCACACGTGGGGAGCAGAGTTATGTGTCAGATACCTTAGACATGAATCTGTGTTTATTCAGCATTGTCTCCCTGGGCACGCTATGCCCTAACTGCTAGCCGGACACAATGCACAATCAGTGGCACAGGCCAGGGCTACTCCTACATCCCTGCACCCCCCCCAGTCAGCCGCAGAGATCGTGTCCAAATTCCTGGGCTCTGATCTAAACCAGCCGACTGCAGTGAGCAGAGACAGCCGGGATCACAGAGAGAGGAGAAAATAGACTGTACTGTAGGTTCTATATAAAGTGTTACAGGGGCCCAACCACGTGCCCTCAGCCTGCGGCCCCTCGTGCCCTCACCCTGCCATACAATATCAGCGGTTTAATTAAAAGTCATCATCCCCCTTTATTGCCACTTGAAACGCAATTAGTATCAATGTCAGAAACACAAATCACTTTCGCAGCTGCTCAATGTGGTTCCCGCCAAGTTGGAAATAAAATATAGGACATCGGAGAATAAAGATTTCAGAATTAGACAAAATAATATGGTTGACGTCTGCCAAGTAGGCCTATAACCCGCAGTCTTCCGTCCCCCCATAAAATATGGTCAGATTGGAGGGGACAGAAGGAGCCCACTTAGACATCAGCTCGATGCCCCAGTAACACGTTAAATCCTGAAGGTCGGCTCAATCTCTGAACGTGGTACATTAATCTGGACATAACGCATCAGTAAAACCAATGTTATACTGGGTTATTTCACGCACAATGCTGCCCATATGATGGCGAGAAATTAGTTATTTAAAGTAGAATTTCTTTACCAGATACGTCAAGTTTTCATGTCCCTGGGTGAGAATTACTTGTCTAACCTGTCGATTCCCCAAGAGGCTTTAAATCCTCTAACCCCGTCCAGTTGGTAGTCCGGCTACCTCAAGGCGGACGTTGGCTTTTGTTTAGCGCATATGAAACACTTTGGTCCAAAAAAAAAAAAAAAAAAGTCTGCTGCATTTGCCTATAAGCTTTTATTGTTTGTTACCAAACCAAGGACAGGTAAGCGGTAGTGATCGACTAAGGAGCATAGCACATCCAATTCATGTTAAGGAGCACGAGATCGTCTACACAACGTGGGGGCGGCCATTTTGTTGGCTACATCAATACTCGCAGCACATCAATATATTGGGGACCAGCGGAGCCGACAATTTCTCATCAAGTGAGTATTCCAATCGTATAAGGAATAGGAGTGTGTGTGTGTGTGTGTGTGTGTGTGTGTGTGTGTTTTACTACAATGTTTCTACTCTTAGAATTGTAGTCTATGGAAACCAGCAGATTATAAAAACCAACAGAAGGAAGGCAGAGGGCGAGGTGTTAAAAAAAAAATAAAAAAAAAATATGTTAATATAAAAGAAAAACTGTAAAAGGAACAAGAAATGAAGAGCGATATATTATATAAGATACACCTCTTTATGCACAAATCACCTGCTCCCGCGTTCAGCTGGATCTCCACTAGTTACACCCCTCTCAGATGACCGGTTACCCCACTGGCGTTAGGATAAGGCCCACGACACTGCACGCTGAGCGCGGTTCACTCAAACAGTTTTAAATATGTTCAAGAGCCTCAACCAGGGGAGTTTCTATTAGTACAAAACACCACTCGGCAACGCTACAAATACATGAACACGTTTTCCTCAGCCCGGGAGAGATAGAGGGGACCCTCAGAAACACAGAGTCCTCTCTTCAGGCGGAGCCATTTCATTTTACCTCTTGAGATTTCTTGGTTTAATATTTTATAGCAAGGTTACATGGAGATAAAAAAAATTGAAAAACAAGCTTATCAGTGTTTTATTTCTGGCAAACACCGGCTCTTGATCAGCATCCAAAACCAGGGAGAGAGCAAACACTGGACTACAGAACGTTTGGAGGTGTCCTAGGTGTTGTGAGAATCGGACTTTGATATAGGGAGATATTCTCGGTCTTCTACACTGTGTGTGCAGAGGGTTTAACTAGCAGCCACCTGTTCCTGGGGCCGTGGACGGTACCAGCTGTCCGACTCGGATAACAGGCCTGGGATTTAGAAGGGCTTATAAGCAAACCTGAAGATCTTGAATATAAAGTACCAGTGAAAAGCCGGACGTCCCCCAACCTCGAGGGCCTGAACTGGCCAAAACGGATCAAACAACGTAGGTTACCTTCCGCTGTGCGACATGCAAACGTGGCCTACGTTCCGACAACACGGGAACAATGCACATGACACACGCTGAACGTTATTTGAAAAGTGACAGAACAACCATTGTTGCAAAAATAAACATCTGCCATATTTTTTCCATGAAAATTGACAAAATATGCATTTAAAAACAATAACTGGACTCCGTCATTTCGTGTAGGTTGGAGGGGCACAGAGATTTTTGGGGACTGAATTTTAAAGCGCAAAGTATCAATAGACTTTGTACCTTAGTAATATCAGCGGTTATTAGTGAAAGGAGACGCTGCGTTCTCATGAATGTTCGTTCAGCTGACAAAACGTTTCCGGTTGTAGAGGATCTCTGCAACATCCCTCGCCCATATCAATATACATTTACTAAGCCTGAGTTACCCATCGGAACTGGAAAAACAAGTTACAGTTATCCACATTATTCCCTTTTCTTGGTACAGACGAAAAGGCAGGAATATAAGAATATATTTAGAGTATTCAGCCTTTCAACAGAACTGCAGCCATGCAAACAAAAAGGGCAAATCTTGTTAAAGAATAATCCTGTAACAATGGGTCCTGCCTTTAACCTTATAAACGTGTTCAGGTACAAAACACGGAGACACTGCGCCCTACAAAGTATATTTGTCTCTGTCGATGATTAGAGGATTATGCTGCTTTCACCAGACTTATTCACCGCTGTGTAAATCTCACTATTCACATCCTCTGAGTACACACAGAAGACAGGAGCTATGTGGGGAGAGCCGATGACGGAATAATGACACTTTTAGGTGAGCTCCTCGTGTCCCCCAGTCACTAAAACCTAAATACACAGCGTTTATAAAAAAGACAATGTACAATAAAAAAACGGAAGTCTACAATGTATATTCCCAGGTGCGAAGCACTGTGCCAGCTCACTCTGGGAATACAGGAAGCCTGGACAGCGTTGCGAGAGCCAAGATACGCAGAGATGTGTGTACAGGTTTCCTTTCTTTGAAAACAAGGAATAAGAAAACAAAAGTGTTAAATAGCAGATAAATTAAGTGTCCCGTGTGCTTTCAAAGACACAAAACATCATAAATCCGGATCTCTCAGGCCCTGGACTGATCTCTGGTAGTAGAGGAGGAGGGGGGAAGTTTTGGATAAGCGCAGACGGCCGTCTAATGAACGTGTCGGACAGATTAACCAGTAGCTGGAAGCATTGCTAGGTGTCTGGAGCCATCGTTGGAGGAGAGATTGTAATGGCCGCAGTAATAGTTTTTAAAAGCTCTGTTACTAAATGACAGGAGCTGGAGGACTGAAGAACGTGATCGCTTTGCTGGAATTCAACACGTGGCTGTGAGGTTCTAAGCCAGATGTCTCATGGAACCCTGGAGGTCACGCAGGACCAATGAGTTCTAGATCTAGCGAGGGGGAAATCAGAACTGTGGGTCTCCTGTATTCTAGAGAGCTACAGGAAGGGGTTACAAAAAACAGGACAGACGCCACAAATGAGGGTATATAGTTTCTTCCAAAAACGTTTTAGTTTTGTTTCTTGCAGATAAAAATGGCTTTACCTTTTTCACTGTTGGATGACGTGGTTCATTGTCAGTCCACACCCCACCCCCCACAGTGACACGTGTGTGTGTGTGTGTGTGTGTGTGTGTGTGTGTGTCTACCAGACGCAAGCTTAGAAAAGCCAATGGCCATGCCCTCCGAGAATCTTCCTATGGGGCTCGCTGATGCCAGGTCTCTGCAAGGAGTACTTGGTACTTGCAGGGACCCGGAACACAACCTCTCACAAAACCACAAAGGCCCAAATGTTGCATGTTTTCCGGTACAATACAAACATCAGGCTCTCTGCATAGTAACTATGGACTAAAAACCTGTTTTGGTCTCAGTATCAGTGTAAGTAAAACAAACAAGCCTCAGTGAGGAATGAGGTGTGACAACGTATCCCCAGTACAAAGCAGCGACAGTATGATAAACATTCCCCCATAGGCCGTGCACCGTGGGAGCGTCACCCTCCTGGTATTGACCGGTCACTCACCATTATTGTCTTCAGTCTTTGGACTTAAACTTTTCTTGGCCACTTCTGCCAGAGCCCCGATGCCCAGACCAACAGCCAAACCTGTATGAGAAAAACACATCATAAATAATCATAAAGGTGAAGCTGGAGGAACGACGCAGAGTGCGGTCTCTACCACTCTGCCCGGCTAGATCACATAGTAATATTCTATTGCTTTATTGAAAGCTTTATTAAACCACATGGTCACAGGAGACCACCACCCAACCAGCTTACAGTCAGAGCATAGTAGCATACAACAGCAGAAACACTAAGCCTAGGACACGCTACAAGGCTGGAGAAGCAGGAAGGGGTCAAAAGAAAGATTTTAAGGCTATAGAGGAGAACTACAGTTAAGATCCATCTAATCTCTTTTTCCTTCATTAAAAATACAATAATGATATTAAAATAAAATAGTTTAATATGCTTTGAGGGTGAACTGTATAGTCTCCTTTCCTTGAATGGCGGAACAGCTTTGGTTAAATGAGAAAGTTAAACAGAAGTTACTCAGCACCTGCTGCCACATTTCTGTGGAAGTCCATCACAAATCCTCAATGGACACAGTAAATACCTTATAGAACACTATAAAAAGGGTTTATAATGAATACAACCTTTAATATGCCTCACTATTCAAAGGTCACGTTTTTGGTACAAACATAAAAACAAAGATAAACAAGACATTCTTTATAAACAGCGGATTTTTTCACATCAAAAAAAATCTGCAGTAGTCAAATCGGACTTCATGTTACTTGAATAAAAAGTTAAAAAAAAAAAAAAAAAATGAGGGCGACAACGTACATCTAAAAAGGCTGAAAAATAAGGAACACATTTCAGTTGTTTTGCTGGCAATGAGTAGAACGATTATTACATTGCTCACATTTCGTACTGTGTACCCAGAGCTATCCCTTCTTCTGTAACTAAGAATCCTGCACCAAGTTGTCTTATTACATAGTGGATACAACCATTAGTCCAGCACTGGATAGAAAATGGAAGTTTTTCACTCACTGAAACAGCTAAAAATGAGCTTTGTGTATATACACGATTTGCATTTGTTCTGTTCAACTTTGAGATCTGAGACACAGCGTTCATTGGTGGTTACACAACTTGTGTACTCTGCGGAATACAAAGTAATTTCTCCCCTACAATTATTTTGCATGGCTGAGTCCTTACCCTCTACTTAGCCCTTGAGGACCACTGTAATATGAAATGTTTTTCCACAGACTCAAAAACAGAAACCCCTGTTTTACTGATCCCTTGGATTAAAGAGAAAACATTGTCAACACTGAGCTTTACAGATATGAAAGAGCATAATAATGGTTTGCGTTCAGCCTCATTTTCCATAACAAAGTTTTAAACTGGTTACAAACGGCAACTTCATATAGTGAGGGAGCATTTATACAAAGCTGCAGTTGTTATCTCTGTAGCTTCTCACTCGAAACTTTTTTTTGTTTTTTTTTTAAAGCGGAAATAAAAAAAAAAAAAAAAAAAAAGATACATAGCCACGTTATCATTAATTAGCCAATGTTGCCCAACGTGTAGACCGTACACTGCCGCCAATTGGGGTATAAATATCCGCTGCAGAGTGTCTCCAGAACATCTGTGAGACACTTTGTGGATTATCGAATTCCCCTCAAAGACTGGGAAACAGGGCCGGATTAAGGGAATGGAGGTCCCTGGGCTAAGGGGGCCTTCATTCCCCCGTGAGGGCCCCCCCGGCCCCCCCCCCCGTGATCGGAGCTGCCCGCGCCCCCCCGGCACGCTGTACTCTTTACTGAGGAGATCTCGTGAGAGTGAGACTCACGAGATCTCCTCAGTAAGGAGACTACAGCGCGCCGGGGAAGGACCACAGGGAAATTGCTCAGCAGCACTGATCGCGCCGGGGGCGCCCCCGCCCGTTCAATACTGCTGCTGAGCACTTTCAAGGGCCCCCTGGATGCCTGAGGCCCCTGGGCTGCAGCCCAGTTAGCCCTATGGTTAATCCGGCCCTGCTGGTAAACGAAGGAAGATTTAAATCAGAAAACGAAGCATGAATCTGGCAGAGACCCAGAGGGCCTCGTACGCAGAAATGCCGAAATAAAAAAAAAGTTTACAGAAACTAATCTCGACACTTCGTAACTTTGACTATACATGTTTAATAAGCACATTTTAAATTATTTGTTTTAATATAATGACCCTTTTAATTACGCATCATGGTAAATGTCATTGAACAAAGTAGATCTTCAATGTGTAACAGTATTTAATTACCTCCAAAGTTAGCCAATCTTCCGATCCGCGTCACTGGTACTTTCCTCTCACGGGCCCGTTCACTGAGCTGGAAAACAAAACGGCGTTTTATCAGAGAGAAGTGTACTGGGAAGGGATTCACAGGTGCTCAAGGAGAGACCCATGATGGCATTTGGCACAAACTCAAACAATATTTAGGAATTTTACTGTACAAAAATAAATAAAAATTGATTTCAGTAAAAAAAACCGCCAAACTACATCTACTTGACCCCTCAGGCAAGCCGCAGTCAGAACAGAAAGGATAATCTTTCCACTTTTGGAACAATGCAGGTTTAATATATCATCGTCATCATCTATTTATATAGCGCCACTAATTCCGCAGCGCTGTACAGAGAACTCACTCACATCAGTCTCTGCCCCATTGGAGCTTACAGTCTAAATTCCATAACACACACAGGCTAGACTCAATTTAATAGCAGCCAATTAAACATTAGTATGTTTTTGGAGTGTGGGAGGAAACCGGAGCAAACATTAAATATATGTTGACGGGTGCACTATAATCACCTATAATTGCAGAGAAAGAACCCAGAAATATACGATGATGGGAGTATGGGTAATTTATTGGTTACTATGAATGAACAAAAAAACAAATACAGGAGATTACAGTCAGACTCCAAAGAACTTGCAGCAACTGACGCATCTTTACACTGTCTCTATTGCAGAAGCTTTCACTCAGCACGAACTCTAAATACCGCGCGGGAAAAAACACCCAACGCATAAAATATTATATGTATTCCAGCTCTCCATTTCTCTTTCTATATTGCAACAGACTCCATGTACCAGAAGCTCAAGGTGTAAACACCGACGGCTGCAGCCATTCACACAGAGGTGAGAAATTCACAGACGAAACCAAGGTCAGGACACGAGCAAATAGATGCAAGTACAGGTTCATCCGATAAGAAAGGGATATTGGAACAATCAGACACGATGTAAAACACCAACATAACTTTACGTTTTATTACGTTTACACCAAATTGCATTGAGATAAATGACCTTGGTCATCCACAGCAGCTTTGTCAAACTAGGAGCTCGTTCTTAGAGAGCAAACTGTCTGCTCATCGGTTCTGTAAGTCTGGTGTGGATCCGAGAGGCTGCACATCAGGAAGCGTTCGTCTGCTCTGTAACACTCTTCACTAGAGTGTAAATTAACTACTAACATATTGCAATAGGCGTCACTGGTGTCTATGTAAAGAACATTATCTTCAACACCAAGAAGGGTTAAGGGAAAACGTCATCCAAAATTGAAAATTCTGCTTTGGTTGGATCATAGATTAAACCTTCTACAAATAGGAATAAACGTATATAGAATCTGAAGTCTCCCCTCTCCCCATACAAGTCTTTATTTTGTATTTACATAAAAGTAGAACAATAAAGTTTTTACAAACATGTCTACGCACCGGGTTGAACATCATACTACCAATACCATCCTAATAGATAAAAATGGTACAAAGAGGGCACCTTCCTCACGCCCTCTCCTGGCAGTTACAACACCCCCCTCCACTGTCTCAGTTATAGAAGCAGCTTATCTGCTTAATGCTTCATCATCACCTGTTCTTACAGTGGTATTGTAGCCTTGGGGAAACCACAGCCTGTTTGGGGGCTCCAGAGATCCCTCCTAACCCACAGCAATCAGTGGTGACGACGAAACAGAAAGCGAACGCTTTGCCCCCCCCATAGCGGGATACGTTTCGCGAGACCTGGCAAGTTCTAAGTTGTCAGCACTGCGCTCCTTCACTCCGCCGACTACGTTTCACCTACGGAAAACGCGCAGCTTCAGCAGAAGGTTTCGTTGTAGAAGAGAGTAAAACAGACACAGACGCAGGAGGAGACAAGCCAGCCAAAAAAAAAATTCAAGTGTGTATGTCCAGGTCAACCGGTAACTCCAATGTGAAAACCCAATCCATCAGCAGGAGAATGGACGTTTCCCCCAATAGTACAATGAAATAAAACAATATATCACAAAGACGGCTAACGCTACACATGTACAACTCAAACGCTTTTCCACAATATTACCAATCCTTCAAGGGGTTAATCAATTTGGAAATACAACCAGAAACCTTAACCCGTATATAGTGTTACTCTTCCACTATATCCTGACTTGTAGGTTAATTTGCCCATCTCACCTCTGCTAAGGCCCCTGGTGAACAGACTCCACTGTTTGCAGATGCTTAAAATCAAAGGTAAACATGGACCCAACGGACTAACCCTCCCAAAATAAAAAATCTGCAGAGGAATTTCTCAGATGTGTGACTGAGCCAGAAACAGCGCGAGTTGCAGCCCGAGGATTAACGGAGCGAAAGATAAAAGGATAAACTCATATTGTGACACCACAGAACATGCAGCCGATCGGGGGCTCATTCCTAAAAGGTGAGGAGAGAGAGAAGGGGGGAGAATCACTCATTCATAAACTGAATCCCACCTTCCAGCCCTCCCAGCGTGTAACGCTGCGGATGTAAAAGGATGTGGCACAGGGACGTGCGAGACGGCACATGTGCTCGGAAAGATTTTCACCGAGTCATCAGGATTTATAGAGCATAAAAGCTGCCCAGCACGTAGAGGGCTTTCATATAACACCAAACCCCAGGCTGACCCTTCACAATTACCTTCAGGGAGGAAGAGCAGATCTAGATCCTGCAAAGTACAAATAACCACAGGATCGATTTAAACATTTTTTCATGGAGCAAAAATACTGCTTTAAACACAAGCGCAAAAATGTCTGACTTTCATGGACTAGGAGCTTTGTTAGGTCTTCTTGGGATGAGCGCTGTGTTTTTATTTTTTGTCCCCTGCTCCAAAGATATAAGTTCACCGGGATGCTTTCAAAATGTATTAAAAACAGGATAGGAACCAGTAACATCACTTACAAAAGGGCTGTCCACTCTAAAACTCCCATTATTCAACCATACTCTGTACCGTTCTCTCAATTCACATATAGCAAGAATAAAAAAAAAAAAAAGTCACACCTGCATTGGGGGTAGGCGTGTGTTCAACAGTGCACCTTATAGGACGGACGCTATCCAATAAGGAAGCGGATCTCACTACATACCCACTTGAAGCAGGTTTGATTATGTTGTGGGGGCTTGAGGGCTGCCTCCCATCCTGAAGACTAGTGCCAACAAGGAGGATGCCCTAAAGACCACGTAACATGAAAAGGCCCACAAAAACCCCGCCCAAAAAAAACAAAAAAAAAACCAGTATACAAATCGGCCTACAAGTAATCAATACAAATATATAAACCATCAACAATTCCCCCCCCCCTAATATCTCCCTCTACGTGCACAAAATTCCGAGTATGAAAAACTATTCATTCAATCCGTACTTCTGAGATTAATGAGTTTACAAATAATGTAAAGTATAAACCACTACACCAGTAAAGTAAAACAAACTGAGTATGTACCATTTGTTTATGAGGCTTGTGTTCCGGTGTGCCTTTGGCCTCCCGGGCTTTATCAATGTCCTCCGCGGTCAGCCCACTGACAGAGGAACCATCTTGGTGAAAAGATCTTTTCTGTCCCGCAGCAGCGAAAGGTCCCACAGTGTCTCTGGCGTTTCCAAACAACGCTCCGGTGTCCGTACCGGCATCTGGACGGAAGGAATGGGCTTCTGGGCCCTGGCTACTGGGAATACCGGACTTCTCCTCTGTCGGGAAGATGTCAGGAGTGTGGCTGGATGAAGGGGAGTACTCCATGCCGGCAATCTCCGAGGTCGGTCCCGAAAACCCATCGATACCTTCCCCGGCGAGGTTCTCTTGCTGCTTGCCAATCTCCTGAAACGCAAGGTCATAAAAATAAAAAATTTTTACTAAAAGGAGGGCGTTATTACACAATTATTTACTCATTATGGGGATCATCTTCATGCCTTCCTGCTAGAGGGTTGCACTGATCAGCATCGTGCAGAATGCAGTTACCGATCAGAGAGATAAGCCAGGCGATTCATCCCCGCGACTAAAAGACAAACAATAAGAGCTACTTGCCTGCACTCTTCCCATGGCGGCGCTGAAACGCTCCTCTGCCGCCACCTGCCAGCTCCGCGCTACGTTTACGGCGTCTCTGCCCAGCGCGGCCTTCTTCAGCTGGCCGGTCTGCGCCTCCAACACCGCCTTACTGAGCTTAGCCAGGCCTCGGATCAGCATCGCGGCATCCCCCGCCATGACGGCAGCTCACAGCGTCCCGCACCTGCCGGGAGGAAGGAGAAGATAGGTGGAATTGGGGGGGGGGGGACTGGTTTCATTTTTTAGTTTTGCGATTTTCTATAAATGTCGTTTATAACTTAGTTGGTGTTGCAGTTTAGACGCAATAATTTCCCTGACATTAAGAGGCTGATAAAATTGAAGACCATGGGCTACATAGTCAAGAAAAACAGCTTCTATCAAAAGGAAGCATTTTGTTAGTTTTGTTTTTTTAATCCTTTGTAGACATGGACGTTAACTGTACCTGTTTAACGCATGAACATAAAACCTCAGCACGAACGCTGAAGTTATGCAACGTAAATTGCATCCAGTTTCAAAGGTGTTAACTCTGGTATAATATAAAAGTCTTAGTTGCACACATTTGCAAATGCATCTTAAAGCCACCCGCCACTCCACGGTGCTTTTGCCAATAGGGTGGTCCTAACTCTAAACAGTCCCTATAAGTTGATTTGAGCAGCTTCCACTTCTGTATTTGTGAAAGGCATGTTGGTGTCAGTAGCCGAGAGGGGGAGTATTGGCGCTGAATTGCTGTTTGGAGGCTTCTAGGGTACTTCTTTGGTAAGTTAGCTCTTAATGTAAAAACACATATGTATGGCCCAAATATATGGGACTCTCACTGTTTAGAGTTAGGACCACCCTATTAGCAAAAGCGCCGTGGAGTGGCGGGTGGCTTTACAATACATTTGCAAATGTGTGCAACTAAGACTTTTGCATTTTTATCTACAGTAGATATGGCAGGTCTTTTGCTGGCTATAGCAGTGTGCTGTGGGATCTCTCTGTGTTTGTTCCTTTCAGGATAACCCCACCCTTTCAAGCACCTGTTATAGCCTATAGATTGATTGAGCAACTTCCACTTCTGTATAATATAAAAGTGGCAATGTGGGGGATCTCATTAAGCATATCGCCTTCGCCGTAGAATGCTTTATAACCCTCAGGGGTAATGCTGGGACTGCTGTGTGAAAATTTTTAGTCAACAACTAATCTTGCCGATACACAGATACTTTGTCTGTGCAAGAAACCTGAAGAATTTGGGCAGGTTCAGGACAGAAGCCAAAAATCTATTACATATATTTTATATCTCGACAAAAACAGTATCTGAACCAAGCTGGAGAACCAATACATAACAGAAATGAGAGTTTACAAACTAGACTCAACAATCTAAAGAGTGGCAGATGGTTCAATGGAATCTACGGATAGAAAATACTTGAGCTATTATAGTGTTCTATTCACACAACAGATAAAAATAATAAAAAAACAGAAACATCCTATACTATGGTAACTACGAAACAAACCACACACTCAGATAACCACAAAGCTTTGTGCTATCACCAAGTCCGCTCTGATAAAGTTTCTTCAGCCACCAAAGAGATAGAGAGACAATAAAACTGCCTTCTGTGCACAAGACAAGATATCAGAATGCAACATTCCTTCTAGGAGAACTTTCAAAATATAGAGAGAGAACAATGGGAATTAATACAGTCAGCAGTTCATGAAATATAAAAGTGTTAATCTGACATTTTCCAGGATTAGTCCGATACGCAAAAAAAACTCCTTGTGAATTTGGGGAGTAAAGGTTGCAGAAGGAGGGGGTGTAATTGTGCAATCAAATAAATTAAAGTAAACTGAAGGTGGAGAACCCTTTAAACTTGAAGTGATCTGTGGCAGGTCCTGGGATTATATTCACTGCAGTAATAATAGTCCACGATTTCTCTGCAGAGGAGCTTTCACAATGTCACCTCAACGGGCTCATCGCAGCCAAGAGGAGCAACAGCCAACTTGACGTGCACCCCTATAGCAGTTTACTAAACAGACAAGCTGGGAAGCCAGTAAATTTTGCCCCTATTGCACTGTTTGGATATAAATATTTAAAGTTAATTCCACCCAGATACAAAAGTACAATTATTATGTCTCCAAAACTAAACATTGTTTTACTTTGTTGTTATTTTTTTAAGTTTTGTTTACCCTATAACAGCGATACAGTGCTTAACAGTTCCTCTCGTAGGAGAGCTGCCAAAGAGAAACATATGGGTCAGAACAGCGACTCAGAGAGAGAGCTAAAAAAAAGGAAAAATAAATACAAAATAAATAAATAGCATGACACAAGTCTGCAACAATCAAAAGTGAGCTACATACATATTTCATACCCCGACTGTTCCCTGGAACACAAGACACAAAGCAGTAGAAGTACAAAGAGCAATCATTCCAGTATAACATTCAGTGTGAAGACCCAAACTCACGCACAACGTGTGAAACAGTCGCCTCTGGAAGTGCAAGGAGGGTAATGCTCAGTCCAGAGGCACCGAACACCAATATTAGAAGTTCTCCAGGAGGAGTGTACATGGTATGAAGTCATCTGCCTGGACGTGCAGAGTGTCAGATCTTATGCCGTACTAGTCAGAGCTGAGCCAGACAGACCTGCAGGCTTCTGCAACATCACAGGAGGCAAACTTACATCACCGTGTCCCACCAAAGGGAACATTAACTGGGTAACCCAGGAGAGGAAATAGTCTGTGCTTCCGATTAATTCACCTGAAATCACAGTGCTTAGTTCTACAACAGGGTGATATAGGGTATCACAAGACAAATGTAATACATAACAGATAAATTGAATCTGTTATTTAATAAGAACAGCAGCCCAGGAAGGAAAATGACACATTAATATATTCTAGATACATTTATATAAATTAAGACCCCCCAAGCACAGAAGTTACAATGTATTAATATGGGAAGTTCTGGCTGCAATGTGTTTGTTAGTCCTATGATAACACCAACTTGGTGTAGCGCATATTCATGGCATTAATGACCTTCTCAGTATATTGAGTGACTTTACAATGATACACTGAGTGTACTTTATAATTGTCAGATATTACACCGATTCCTTACAGCATCCACTGACCCTCAGCTGAGCATTCAACGTAAGTTAATGTGGAATGGGTCTTATTGATATAATTCTTACTGCAATCCCCAATAGTAAGCACCCTATGACATCTATAGCTAGGTGTAGATTACAGTCAGCTATTCCCTCATCAATATCGTAATAAAATAAATCCACCACGATTAGACTTGTTTCTGATGTATAACTGACTCCAGCCTACGTCTTGTCAGACTATAATAATCATTCAGGCTATAACAATTCCTACACTCAGTCATAACTAGCAACAAACAAACTGTATATCTGGACACTGATTTGATCAGAAGGGTAACTCCTGCAAAATCCATGGCCATTCAGTGTTTGGGAGAAGTATTATATTAAAAATAAATAAAATAAGATTATATATTTAACGTGATCATTATCTTTCAAAAACACACTGTTACCCCTTACAGTGGCTCCTGGTTCCCTATACCCCCCTCTCAAATAAACCCCACTGTGCTTCCCCAGTATGCTCCACCTCACTCCATGTCTTACACAAATTCTATTATTTCTCAATATCGTACTAAATGGTTACGCTGTTTCTTGAGGATACCGCTGATGCTGCACATCATGTCTAAGTGTACTTTCTTAAATAAGGAATATATAAAAAGCACTGTTTTCACAGAGTACCTGCCATTCATACAGCAGGTTATATCTTTCACATCAATGCGCTCTCTGAAGTCTCCCTTAATTGTGCCATAACCCAATTAATACAGGTTAAAAATAGAATAATTGCAATTTTAATCTTGTGAGAAGCAGGAACACCAGAAAACAAGACAAAAAGGGGGATATTAGCAGAAGTAAAGTCCTATCCGTGCACACTGACCTGGTCACTGAAATTGGGTGGCTTTTATAGTCGTAGTAGTCGGCCAAGGTTATTAGTGTGTTGTATAACACAGTCACGCAGCGCTCCTGCTTATGTTGTCATAGGACACGGCGAGAATTAGTTATCCGTGGTACAATGTCTGCTACAGATAGGAAGTTACCCTCTAGGAGGGGGTGGATATATCGATAGCGACACCGGCCTTCTTCTGCAGCAGCCCATACTAAGAAAACATACTTGCCATAATCATCTACAAAAACCCTCGTTCACTCGCTTGTAATCTCCCGCCTTGACTACTGTAACCTCCTTCTCTCTGGACTACCTGATTCTCGCCTTGGCCCTCTTAAGTCTATCCTCAATGCTGCTGCCCACCTCATTTTTCTCTCCTGCCACTCTGTATCTGCAGTCACTACATTGGCTCCCCATACCCTACAGAATTAAACTCCAACTCCTAAAACTCTTAATCAATCCTCCCCTCCCTACATCTCCAATCTCATCTCTACCTACACTCCTAGCCGCCCCCTCCACTCTGACTGTGACCACCGCCTCACTGATCACCTTTTCTCAGTCCCATCTCCAGTACTTTGCCCGGGCTGCTCCCCAGCTATGGAAAGATCTTCCATGTTCCATCAGGTTAGCATCTACTCTCAAAGCCTTAAGACTCATTTCTTATGCAAGTCTATCAGTCCTCCTCCTAACTTCCTTGTCCCGGCTCTCTCCCCCAGTTAATTCCACCCCATTTGTGTCTCCCCCTTTCCTTTAGGATGTAAGCTCTCAGGAGCAGGGCCCTCTTTTTTTGTGTGCTCCTTCTACTATTCCATCACCCCCTGTACCTCTTGGCCTGCCTCCCTAGCCCTGTTTTCTTAAGCTTCGGCCTACTTCTCACTGATTTCTACCATCACTTTCACTCCTTGTCCCATAAATAATTTGATTTGCATTATCATTTTACATGTGTGTGTGTGTGTGTGTGTGTGTGTGTGATTGCATTTGTTCTTTCTGTATTATGTTGTGTCATGGGTCACTGTTTTCTGTATATGTCATCTACGGCGCTGCGGACCCTTTGTGGCGCCTTATAAATTAAAGATAATAATAATAAATAATATTATTAAGTCAGTCATCAACACACAGCCACTAGAAAGGTGAACAAATGTTTAACCGCACAGACACCGCAGCCCCGGTTAGACGGGCTCACAGCACACCCAGCGCCAGATCCCGATGACCTTGGACAAGACCCTTTCCCACCCATTGTCCGATGCATCAAAAACTAGATTATAAACGTGACTGAAATCACCAGGCAGGTGATGAAACGCGTCAGGTGATTTGGATGTTCATTGAGCCGCTGGATAGCACTATTCCATGACCCAGCTCATATCCCTAGTGGATTCTTGGAGGTTGCCTTTTTTGAGCCATATTATCGCTATATATTTGGTGCCACGATTGTGTTAGCTGCTATTCCACTACTTACACGAATTGCCGTCTTCACCTACATATTTACCACGGAGGTCCCGGAGTTCGTCTGGGTATGAGGTGCGTGCGCATACAGACCACAATACGGGACTGAGTATCGGACCAGGTCTGTATTGCGCTTACTGCTCAAGCAGCTTAGCGACTGATTTCCATTCAGGAGTGGCGGTTTTCTCATTGTGGCATTTATGGCATATTCTCCTCCATACTACATGTGTAAGAAGCATTGAAGTGGGGTTCACCATCATCGCGGTGACGTACACTTTCCACCACCAGTGTGGCCACACTTATTTTGAAGCTCCACTTCATGACCTTGTACGGGGTCATTGGACAATAGTATCTTTACGATGTGGGACATTTAGCTGGTTCTCTTCAGAAGTGATCGATTTGATGGTTCATCAGCCTTATTGATGGTCAACACAGTCGGTTGATCTGATTTTTTATATGTCTAGTTGTTATCCACTGGCCAGTGTTGCATATTTTATGGTTCATTTTTAATAAAGTGTTTATATATATTTATCACTCACGGATGGTTGTATATTGATTGTGTGCATCAGTCATCAGCGCTGTTTTCTGTTGTGTTGTACTTTATGCCAGAGTGATGTGACCTTATCACCAATTGACAGCACTACATACAGAGGCACTCTCAAGTGTCTCCAATCTATAACACTTACAGCCGTGACAACAAGTATGTAACATGCTTAGCGATGTATTTTAATGCCAAAGCCATATGAAACCGATTCGCTGAGCCTACGACCTTTGGGAATTGCAGATTTCAAGATGTGCATCTGAAAATGTACATTCCCCCAGAAACTCTACACTTTCCATAAGTTTGGGATTAATAAATACATTTCTCAACACTGTGCATGAGGAAGTCATTTAAGGTAACCACCACAAGAAGCAGAAACACATGCAAGATATTGGCACACTACATTTCTACAGCACGTTTAACGGGTTGTTTAGGAACTCAGATCCGAGTCTACTGTACTCAGGAGATCCAGGACACCAAGCTGTGCTTTTATAAACACACTCTGCATAAGGGGCATTAAACTACACGTATGTAACATAGATGCATATTTTCAAACCTTAATATATTAGCCAGGGAACATTCTCTCTGATTTGATAACTGCTTGTTCATCTTTAATATCCCATAAACTTACTGTACGGAACAGACTTCATGTGCCAAGGACCGTTACCAGAAAGATAATACAGGATGACATAACTACAGAGTACACAGCGTACCGTTCTTATAAATACTTGTCAATGGGTGATTAATATGGTGAAAAGTATGTTGAGAGTTTAAAAATAAAAAGTGATGCACTTGTATATAAAATGGTTTACTCACGAAGTAACCCCCCATTCATGTTACAGAAAGCACTAAATATACATTATTGCAGTATACTGTATTTTTTTTAATCTGTCTACTGCAACTGCCTCAATTAAAAAAATCCTTTATTTTCATTCTGTATGTATCCAATATAAATAGCAAGATACAGTCTGAGGAATGAAAGTATAAAAATATTCTCGTTTTACTAATTTATATGATGGTAGTAGAAAGTCTGCTTTAGAACAGTTCCATTGTTTGCTCTCTCCTCCGCAAGCCTTACATCTCCCGTCAACCTGAGGCGCGAAAACCCCCTCAAGATACAACGGGTCTGGGGGCGTGAATTATGGCAGGCACATATGACCTCATTGGGGACGTGGTCAGATGCAGAGAGACGCAAACATACGTGAAAGAAGTGACCATTCTTTGAGGTCATTGTCCATTTATATCGACATTACATCGCAACATTACTTTTACAAAAGTAAAATGTATTTATATTTGATTTGTGGATTTGCCTAGAAGATAATTCAAACAATTCCACTCTGACTATCCATATCCACACTAACCACGGCCACGCAATCAGTTCCCACTCATGTTATCATTTACCAATAAAGGGCCTCCAATCCGGTTAAAGGGTGTGAATGCAATATATACATCTTTTGCCTGGATTGAACATACTAGCGTTAACCAGGACACCCCCCCCTCCCCCCCTAGATTTACAGTTACTGATAGATGATACTCATAACCCTATTCCAAAGCTGCTCTGGCCACAGTAACCATAAAATCATCATCATTTACATAGCGGTACTAATTCCGCTGTACAGAGAACTCATTCATCAGTCCCCTCCCCAATGGAGCTTACAGTCTAAATCCCCTAACACACACACACATATATATATATATATATATATATATATAGAGAGAGAGAGACTAGGGTCAATTTGTTAGCAGCCAATTAACCTACCAGTATGTTTTCGGAGTGTGGGAGGAAACCGGAGCACCCGGAGGAAACCCACGCAAACACAGAGAGAACATACAAACTCCACACAGATAAGGTCATGGTCGGGACCTGAACTCATGACCCCAGTGCTGTGAGGCAGAAGTGCTAACCACTGAGCCACCGTGCTGCCCACAATATCTGTTCATAATTCTCAGCGCTTTGTCTGGGTGCCAACATGCCAAGAAGTAGGCGTGCTGGGGCAGCGGGCTGGTGGTTGTGTTAGTTTGCAGCACCACGCAGGCTGAGCGCTGAGCAATGTTTCCGTTGGCGCACACGCGCTGTCGAGTAAGGATCCTAGTGTTCGTATAGAAGAGACCAGTCCTGTGACATGTTGCAGGCTGCACAACCAAGACGACACAAAGGAGAATGGACAACGGTAACAGTGCCGGAACATGCACTGGAACAGAAAGAACCCTGATCGCCAGAGCTTACAATCTAAATGAGATACAGAAAATGTAAAATTACACCAGCTTCTGGGTGCAGAATGGACTATGCTGCTCAAATACTATTGAACATGTATTATGTACAGGCATAAATGGGGGGGGGGGGGGGATATGATAATAAATAGAATATATACACACAGTTATCCTAATGAATAGAAAGCAGATCAGGGGGTGAAGGCAACGCTGGGGCAGTTTAAAGCGGTGCCAACTCCATTTATACCCACTGCCAACACAAACCAGGAGTCATCCTCAGCAGGTCACCCTGGAACATCAGATAACCAGCTTATGTGGGCGATATGGGTGAATTAGATGCGCAGGCAGATGCAGGACCCGCTGTTCCAAATGCTATTCAAGGATCATTCCAGTGAGCAGAGGACTTGGTTTGGATGGAACAAACCTGCATCCAGACTTTCACTGGTCCTGGTATAAATTGTGGGCACTCGCTGGTATGTGAGAGACAGGGGCTAAGTAGGGGCACAGGATGTCATTTGTGGCATAATGTTACACTGCTGGCATGTATGGTACATTAGTTTGATATATATTTTTCTATATAGGGGACAGCTTACTAGCATTATTCAGGGGCCCCAACACCACAGGTTGGGTACACTACGCCGGTCACTTTGGCTGTTACTTGTTTCGTTTTATTTTGCACAATCACTTCCAACTTGCATAACACCCTTAACGTTTAGGTAGTGTGCACCACAAACTTTTCTTTACAAGATTTCCGTTCCTTATTTTTGCTCCCACCTCCCTGATTTCTGAGAAATATGCCCAGGCTTAAAAAAAGACGATATATTTCCCATTTAACAAACATTTACTTTTTTTTTTCCCCCAAACATGACATTTACGCAATGCTGCCAAAATCAATGGCTTACAGGAAGTTATCTGATGTGGCAATACTTCTACCACCCCACGTGCACACGCTCAGCCCTCGGCTTCTCTGCTTTATACTGTAAATATTATTACAATACATAACTAGGGGTCAGATAAACATGACTCGCTACAAGTGCACAACAACAAAACAGAGATTTACCTAACTGGATAATACAAAGGATCGGTTCAGAAGGTTATATTTCATGAAGACACCACCTGTAAACTACTGCAGGGGAAATTTCTTTAATGAAACCTGACGTTAGAGGGCTGGGCACAGGAGCTGACCCTCTAAGACAAACGCTAAATACAGATTCAAAGCCTCATAGTCTGTTAGACGTTGGGTCTCTGAGCTTCCCTGCAGCACAAAACAGTTTTGAGGAGAAGGGACAGAAGATAGGATGGGCAGCACGGTGGCTCAGTGGTTAGCACTTCTGCCTTACAGCACTGGGGTCATGAGTTCAATTCCCGACCATGGCCTTATCTGTGTGGAGTTTGTATGTTCTCCCCGTGTTTGCGTGGGTTTCCTCTGGGTGCTCCGGTTTCCTCCCACACTCCAAAAATATACTGGTAGGTTGAGTGGCTGCTAACAAATTGACCCTAGTCTGTGTATGTTAGGGAATTTAGACTGTAAGCCCCAATGGTGCAGAGACTGATGTGAGCGAGTTCTCTGTACAGCGCTGCGGAATTAGTTATGCTCTTTTAAATTGGCAGTGTAGGGGGCGAGCTAAAGGGCCAATCAGAAGCAGCAGTCTCCATGATTGGGTCGCGAGTGCGGCCTTAATGACCATTCTCTAAAATGTCTATTTTTCTGAGACTTAATTCTTCTGAACACTGCAGGCAACTTTGAAATGAACACAAAGTGCCTGCGGACAGCTCCGTTACCGTATTCGCTGCACGGACAGAGCGAAAATTCTCAGAGTGAATGTTAGCAGACTCTAGGAACGTGCATTAAACGCTAAATATTTAACACCAGTGTGTACGAGGCCTTCGTGTTAGTCAGCAATGAAGATCAAGCTGTATCCAGTGCATGGATTCCTGACACCTGGTTCGTAGATTAAATACTTTCCCAGAACATTTGTTAGAATTTTAAAGATGACAGCAGTCACAGTGGATACAGGAACAGACTGCTCACGATTAATCAGAAACAGCTCGTCTTGTACTGCACTATGGTCCAGTTCGGCATCCACTATAAAACCAGCCGCGTGTTTGCAGAGCCGACAGATCTCCTCTGATCAGAGTGACCGTTCCAACCACTTGTTCACACGAAACAGTCACGGTCTGTCCACGCACTCACCCCATATCCAGCGCACAAGATGCAAGATAAAAAAATATCAACTCAGCCTCTTCTAATGCCCTTCACTCGCCACTATTTCAATATGTTCTAGTAAATAATTAAATACTAAAACTCTGGCCTCCCTAATCCTATTAACCAGCTTTTCACTAGGCAGAGCCAAATCTATCAGATTATTAAAAGGTATTATTCAATTAAAAGCTATATAAAGAACAACTCCTAGAACGGTTATTTAAAAACACAATTCTACTGCGTGTTGTGGTTGACAGGAGACGTATTATATACACCACACACATATACATATATATTATATTTAATAGCTCAATAGTCCTAAAAGGGAAATAATTTTTCATACCCTGCAAAACATGACCTATTACACCCAATCTTTATTTTTGTGTTTTTAAAACCTTATAGTCTGTCTTTGATTCCCAATTTTTTGTACGTTAATCTCACATGTGTAGAATACAAACCCCACAAGTAATTACAATATTCACACAGAACAGTATTTTGGCTTTTACAGGTAAATACCCCTTTACAATTGATACTACTGTGTGGCCAACACCAGACAAACCCAGGAAAGATTTTGAATGGAGCATCATAGAATGATTTGACTCTAAATACCCAGATTTAAAATAATACATTGATGCATACTTGCCAACTCTCCCTGAATGTCCGGGAGACTCCCGAATGTCTGGGAGACCTCCCGGGAGAGCAGGACAACCTTCCAGTTCTCACCCCCACAATAGATAAGTGGCGGGCTTAATGAAGCAAATATCGCGTAAACTTAGCCCTGTCCCCTACTATAATTGGCCAAAATTATGACAATTGTTTAGGGGCGGTGCCAAAATAATGCAATTTGTCAAGCCCCACCCCCGCACACCCACCTTCCCCTGAAGCCACTGAGGAAAAGCTGGCAAGTATGCATTGATGGTGATCTTTTGCTTCTTTGTTCAAAAGTTGGGTTTCTTTTACTCTACTTTTCCAAATATTTGCTTTATGACACTACAAAACTACCTAAACAGATTTTTGTTACATATTATTGAACCAACAATATCAGGATTACAGCTATAGTCCTCTGAAGAAATAACCTGAGTGCGATGAATCGTGTTAGGAAGAATTAAGATCTGGTGCTAAAATGTAATTCTTGGACTCACTTTTGTGATTCTTTTTCACAATTTATCCTAATGAACCAGCGAGCAGGACTGAAGCCGTGGCTACTCTGTAACCTGCTGCAAACCCTGTGGTATTGGACTGCTGACCTGGTATATGGCAGATATATAAACTAAACACACAGATGAACTGCAAGTATATATTGACAATGTGTATCAGTTTTCTTTAACACAACTGAAGCGACTGGACATATTGTTGCAACATTGAACTGCTTGTGGTATACAAGATTCCAAATTAGATTCTCAGTAATTTATGTGTTCTTACAATATGAGGTGTTTAAGTCGCATGGTATTGGAGAAGCTTAATTAAGTGGCAATATTTTACCCACCCAGGGAAGTGTCATTTTAAATGTTTTGCTATTTGCGAGTATTAATGTTAAAACATGTTTAAGTTTCTATTTACTTGGTGGTATTAAAACTGGGATCCTGACAAGTTCTCTCTAAGGAGCATATTCAATTGTCCGCGGTTTCTGCCGCGGAAAAACTATTACCAGTATTACGGTAATAGTAAGCTGGATTTCAGCTCGCAGCTCCGAGCCGAAATCCAGCGAGAAAATTACCGTAATACCGGTACTTACGCGCACTATTACCGTAATGACGGTAATAGTGCGCACGCCGTGAGAATTTTGGCTATAACGCCAACAATTGAATATGCACCCAAAAATTTAAATTTAGCATTTAGAGTGACCCGAGAACACCCGTCGAATTGAAAGATTTTTTATTTTTTTTAATAATTTAAAAACTACTAGCATTGTATGCTATTTTAACTGGTGCAGGACGGAATTATAGGTTCCCACCCCTAAATATAAAACCTGGTTATTAAAAGAGAGAGAAGCTATTTCTAGCACTGCACGCTTGTGTCTCTAACACTGCACGCTTCCAGCGACTGTCACTGTCGGTCAACGATTTGCAGATTGTCCACAGCAGGATGTATATTTACGGATAGCTATATTTACACACTACATGTAATGATTTTAGAGTATGCACAAAAATAAATAGAATATAAATATTTTGGTAAAAGACAACAGTTAAATTCCCCTACAAAAATGATGCCCTTGCCCCTGAATTAAAAACTTCCCACTTTATATAGATGTTGTATACATGGGAACAATGTGTTTTGCATTTGCTAAGAGTAGAAACTTGTCAGACTGATTGTTGTGAAAAAGCAAAATTAAATACTTTAATTAAACTTTGTTCGGCATGATCGGGAATGATCAAAGGTAGTCAATGTACCCAACAAACCAAAAAATAAAATAAAAACACTACTAACACCTAACTTTTCAGAGTTTCTATTAAAGTCTAACTTCAACGGATCCTTAAGAGATTCGATTGGCTCCCAGATTTGACAAACTGGATCCTAAATTCTATATTATGTCTTCCACCCATGTGCATGAACATTATCATTGATTTCTATGCAAGAGACAAAAAAAAAAGTGTTTATAAAAGCATCCACCTTCAGCACGTTCCTTTAAAGGGAAAAACCAAGTTGCAGTTTCTAGAGGAACATAAAGTGTTTTGTCGAGAGCGGTTAGAACAGCCCTCACCCCCCAACAAGCCCAAACATTTAAAGGCCAGAAGGGCAGCCAGCCAACAACAACAATAGAGACCTGGAAGAAGCCAGGAACTGGGACTACAAGGGAGGGGAGATCCAATGAAGAGAGGGCAAATACAATCCCCGCCTAAATCCTGCTCCTGCCACTCACAGCTTAGACCTCCCAAAAACAACGTGAGCAACCAGAAGCAAAACAGTGACAAAAGCAGAACTTCTACCGAGATATGTCCTACTGATATAAGGATTGCACGACACATCTGCATAAACAATCCACGACACTGTAGCTCACTCATCCTGCAGCTAATTCTGCACTAGCTCGGGATATGCAAATTCCTTTTTACCAATTAGATTGCAAGCTTTCAGAGTCCTGCACACCAATTGTGCAAGTGTATATTTGCAACATAATGCATAGCCCTCTATAGAATAGAACTGTTGAAAAGGTTTATCTCTTAACCGAACAAACATTTCCTCTTGGCAGATATAGATTGTAAGCTTGCGAGCAGGGTTCTCTTACCTCTCTGTCTGTATGTATTACCCAGTATTGTTTTAATAATGTTTGTTCCCAATTTTTAAAGCGCTACGGAATTTGCTGGCGCTATATAAATAAATGTGGATGATGATGAATAGGATATATCACATTGGCTTGAAAATATTTTTTTCTCCATATTGGACAAATCCCAGAATCTAGAGTATATATTGAGCCTTAAAAACAACTTTTTATTATTATTTACTTATTTTATTATATATGAATCCACCCCCCTCTTCCTGACTTGATCCATACTGCTGCTTTGTAAATTGTATTTAATGAGGTCAACCCAGGGTACACAATGTGCAAAATGTGCTCACTACAAATACACTATGTATATGCACACTGAGCCTTGAGATTTTACTCAGTGCAAAAGCTGACAATCTACTCCATGTGTCTGTTGAGCAGCAGATAAACAAGGTCATACTGCCAAGGTCAAAAAGAAAAAAAAAAAAAAGACAAGTGGGCACACAACACAGCCATTGGCATTTTAATGGCATCAACAGCAACACTGGTCCATTTGTAGAAAGAAGGACTCACCATGCCATTGAGTGGCTGCTGTACAGGCACCAACATATCCCACAGCCAAAAAAAGAAGTTTGTAATAAAAAGGTATTGTGCACTGCAACTGTGTGCCCTAGATCCTCCGCTCCCTCTGGCAGCCTTAGCACAGGATTGTGCCAGCATTAACTGAACAACAAGTTAGGGAGAGAGAAAAAGAGGAAACTTTCCAACAGTAAATCCTTCCACAAACAACTTGTGAATCGAGAAATACTCCTTAACACCTACAGCCTGGAACACAGACAAAAACTAAAAGTCCAATCTAATTGATTTTTGTAGCAGCTCCTACATGATTTAGCAAATGCTTTTCACAAGTAATAAACATTTTTGCTCCAAAATTAGTTTTAATGCACAATTGAGTTACCTGATATTGTATTCTCTGAACTCAGTTAACAACAGTAGGAGAATATATATATATACACACATACACAAACATACACAATGTCACACCCCCTCCAGATGGTACAGACTGCAAATTGTGTACATACATACATTATATATATATATATATATATATATATACACACAATTTGCAGTCTGTGCCATCTGGAGGGGGTGTGACATTGTGTATGTTTGTGTATGTGTATGTGTATATATATATATATATATATATATATATATATATATATATATATATATTTGCAATGTCCTATTACCTATAGAATATATTCCCTACTAATGTTGACTGACCTATGCATTGCTCACAGTAGACTAAGGTTACCCCAGAGATACCCTCTCCCACCATTGTATGCAGTGGTGATAGATATGTATATAATACATATATAATAGCGTGCAGTGCTGGATGCAGCTCAGTGGTATAGATATGTATATAATACAGATATAATAGTGTTTGAGCTGGATGCAGCTCAGTGGTATAGATATGTATATAATACATATATAATAGTGCGCTGTGCATGCTGGGACCCCCCCGGCTCGGTCTCTCCTACCTGTGCTGGGGGTCTCCGGGGATCCTCGGGCTCCGCTCAGCAGTTGCTCCTCTCCAGTCTGACACGAGGTGCTCAGTGTTTACCAGCTGCGTGCACAGAGCCACCCAGCCCCCCACTGTCCCACCCCTTCAGCGCCTCGCCGCACGCCTATTGGCCGCCCTGAAACTGCCGCTGTCAAGGGCTAAGAGGTGATTGGTCGGCACCGCTGACTGTCAAGGGAGCGTGCCCAGAGCATGCGCCCGACAACCCGGACCAATGCGATAGCCCTGAGGGCTTGGTGGGCGTGGCAGGCGGGAGATCAACAACAAGAAAGATCCGTCAGCCAATGAGAGGGCGGGGAATTCAGAACACCCAGGTTCTAAGTATAAACAAACAGTGGCGGAGTTCTCAGCATGGAACGTGGTGGTTCCCTGATTAGTGTAACGTTCTATGCGCGCGCTGACTGCGCTAACTGCGCTGTGCTCCGGCTGTTACAATCCTCCTAAACCTCCAGCACTGCCCAGGGCCATCTTTTCCATTGGGCACGATGGGCAGGTGCCCGGGGGCCCCACAGGCAAACGGGCCCCATAGGCAGGGATCTTAAATAAAATAAATAAATCTGAAAAAAAAATAAAAAAAAATCCTGCAAATATATCTATATATCTATATCTATAGAGATATATATATATATATATATATATATATATATATATATATATCATACTTGCCGCATTCCGGGAGACTCCCGCATTTTGCGAGAGTCTCCTGAACTCCCGGGCGAGTGTGGCAATCTCCCGAATTCTGCCCACTTCACTAGGAAGTGGGCAAACGCCGCGATTCCCGGTGAATCGTGGCGGGGCCGAAATGACGCGATTTTGGCCGCCCCGCCTCCCTCACGCCCTCCTTTCCTGGCTGGCTCCCGGAAGAGAGCCGAAGAAAGTAGGTAAGTATGATATATATATATATATATATATATATATATATATATATGTAAAACACATATATAGAGGTAGGGGTCCCGCTGCACTGCTTTGCCCGGGGGCCCATAATGTTAAGATGGCCCTGGCCCTGCCTATACCCTTCCAGCTTGTCCTAACTACAATTGGCATCCCTATACAGTTCCTAATACCTACCTAGCACCTACCCAGAGGCAAACTAGCAAGCTGTGGGCCACAGTGCTGGGAGGACAGAACTGGGGCCCCTAACCCTCTGGCCCCATTATCTCCATGGACCCCGGAGCATAGCAACTGCCACTCTGTACAGCGCTGCAGAAATAGGGGCGCTATATAAATAACTGATGATGATGCATTGTTAGGCTCCTTTGGAGAGTAAAGTGTTGTGGATTGTGTTTGCATTTCCCTTGCAATCACAGGAGAACTTATCGCTGTGTATCTGCTCCTACAAGATAACTGACTGCGCTAAGTGGCTGCAGGGAAGTGGTGATAATGGCAGCCTCCTCCTGCTCGCAGTGCAAAACACCCGATAAGCTGCAGCCCCACCTTGAGCCAATATTATGAAAGGTTTAGGATGTTGTGAACTTGGACGTAACTGTTACACTCAATGTGGAGTCACATCTTATATTGGGAAAAAAGTTTGTTTTTTTCAAGCAATAGAGCTAGTAGAACAGGTTGGACGAAAATGTTTCTGTTTGAAAATAATACAGTCTTGGATATTGTTTCCGCTTACCATATTAGGCATTTATGCTACTTTTGTTTTTAATACATTTACTAATATATATTCATTGCAGAAATAGTTCTAAATCTCTACATTAAAAGCTTTGCTATATGTGAGTCAGGTGCGCACAGAGGATTTTTAAAAAGTGAGAGAGCTGCCGCGCATGCGCAGCAGCTCCGTTTAAAGAAGCGTCCGCGGCGGTGTTGTATAGACCGCGCGGACGCTTCTTTGACAGTGCCGCGGCTGCTGTATATTACAGTGCCGCTATGTAGGGCACTTTTTTAGCGGAGGGGAGGGGTTCTGGAAACCCAGAAACCCCCCATGCGTGCGCCACTGTGAGTGTTACACCCTCCCAAACAGCTTAATAAAAGAATGTTTCCCTCAGTGCTCATTTTATATATATATATATATATATATATATATATATATATATATATATATATACATAAATGCACAAAGAACATATGCAGGGAGACTACACACACAAAAAAGTGTATTTACAGGAATATGTTCAGCCAGACACATCTCAAGATGCATACAGCTCAAAAACAGTGGCATTTGCACCAGATGTACATCAGTGTGATACTTACACCCCATAGTAGTGCCATTGCTCACACAGAAACAGGGGTAGCAATGTTCTCGTCACTTGACAAAAATTGACTGGAAATGACTGGAAATTAATGTTATTGAGGTTAGTGATAATGTAGGAACAAAAGAGCCAAATTATGTGATTTTAGAAAAAAAAAGGGATCCAAAACACAAGTTAATCCAGATCCAAAACCAAAACCAAAACACAGGGGTCAGTGAACATCTGTAACAACAAGGCTCTCTGCCTCTAGATTGTAGTGTTGGAATGCCCAGGCCTTAGTCTAGTGCTGGCCTTTGCAATCCATGTAGCCGTACCCCTGGGCATCTCTTGCCCAATATAAATTGCGAAGTATAAGAGGACTGAGGATTGCTAAAGCTTGAACTAAATATTGAAGTATGTGGAGCACGTTCACCTTGTCAGCAGTAATACGGCCTATCCAGGAGCTAGAGGTAGCTCCAAACATCAAAAACAGGCTTGATTTGGGAAAATGGATCAGGGAAATTAGCCTGGAACAATTGGTGATAATGTATAGTTCTAGGTGTTTAATTTTCTACGTCTAATGGTAACCTTTTAGGCTTCCCATATAACTTCTGATGCAATCTCCTCAGACGTCTTCATTTCAAAGTATTCTGCGATTTCAGTTGTTCTTTAAATCAATGTAATGTGCACAAGTGAATAGAATCGTCTGAGACGGCAGCCAAGGACAGCTGAGACCAATGTGTACGAGCAAACAAATGAAAGTTGTTGTCCGGTGCTCAAAAACAAACCATATATAAATCAGCATATACATAAGGGAGAATTTTGTGCACAATATATCTATATTGGGATAAGCTCACCTGCCAGCGTCAAGGCATCTTCTGTAGGTGAGTCCCTAAGCTAGTGATACATATTTATATTCATGGTGTCACATTTGAAACCTTCCCCTGAACCTCCATCTTATACATACTTGCCAACTTATGGCACGCGGCGTACGGGAGATGCCAGGGGGAGGTGGGCGTGTAGGGGGCGGGGCTTAGAAAATTGTGTCATTTCTCAGGGAATCGCGGCATTTTGGATGTAATTCTGCCCACTTCACTAGGAAGGGAGCAGATGCGGGAGGCTGCCATACTCTCCCGGGAGTCAGGGAGACCCACACGGAATCCAGAAGTCTCCCAGACATTCTAGGAGAGTTGGCAAGTATGATCTTATAAAGCCTGCAGCACAGAATAACCCTTGTGCCTAATAATGTCTACTAACATGTTTTCAATGACCATCATATGTTTGTAAAGAGTTTTTTTCACTTTTGAACAAGCGTCCCTCTATCTCAGGCCCGGCAAACCTGTGGCTCTCCAGGTGTTGTGAAACTACAAGCCCTAGCATGCTTTGCCAGTAGATAACCAGCTGAGAACTGGCAGGGCATGCTGGGACTTGTAGTTTCAAAACACCTGTAGAGCCACAGCTTGGCTACGCCTGCTCTATCTGCCATCACCAGAGGTGACCGGCACCAGTGATGAGATTAGCCGGGTCCTGCCGAGTCTATTTACAAGTTCTCCCACAATCCTTCATCCGCTATCGCCGTCTCAGAATGGTAATAGGAGGAGAAATGCAATGACAAAAATGCTTTATGATTTAAATACGTCATTTTTTTCCATTTGCCAATTCATTTATTCATAATTTTTTTGTTATTTTTAATATTTTTTTATTTATTTTCAAAGGTTTTTATTTATCACTTAGTCACAGGTCTGGCAACTCAGTTCCACTGCAGATACACAGCCTGGACAAGGACATATCCCCCAAGACTGGCCCGGCGAAGCGGAGAGAAAAACCTTAACAGTTCTGCAGAGTATCGCTCAGTTGCCTCGGAGAGACTTTAATGATAAGTCATGATAATAGCTTGTTTTCTATTGCAGAGATACTGCAATAGAATAGTATTAGTAAATAGGCCTGTGAATCTTCCTAAGCCAAACCAGATCCCTTCATCATCATCGTCATTGTCATCATTAATTTATACACCGCCAGCAAATTCTGTAGCGCTTTACAATTGCTTGGCTTAAACCATACTGACCAACTCTCCCTGAATGTCAGGGAGACTCCCTGAAATAGGGGTGATCTCTCTCACTCCCTGAAGAGTCTGGCATTCTCCCTGATGCTGAGCCAGTACAAGACGTGGTTGGCTTCGCCATCTGTGGCATGATGACACAGTTCAGAAATTGTGTCCTATGTCCATGTATTGATGCCTATAAAGGTGGCCATTTTCATGGAGACCAAAATTTAATCAAAGACTGACAGGTAAGACAACATAACTTCAGTAATGGAGACAGAAATATAAAACACACTTCAGTCTCTAGAGATTCATTTTCTTTAACGCATAGTTGCCTACTCTCCTGGAATGTCTGGGAGACTCCCGCATTTCTGGGAGACCTCCCGGGAGAGCAGGGCAACCTCCTGGTTCTCGCCCCCGCAATAGATAAGTGGCAGGGGACAGGGCTTAATAATGAAAATATCGCATCAAGCCCCACCCCCGCATGCCCACCTCCCCCAGGATCTCCCTGAAGCCAACGAGGAAAAGTTGGCAAGCATGGCTTAAACCTGTCGGTCTAGGCAAATGCCCATCTCTGGGGTTCAATATCTCTTGGTATTTATTAATAGATTGTCAGAAATAAGTCTGCTCGGGGGAAACCATTGTGTTTGGCTGCAGACTTAGACCACAACGGGTTGTTAGGATTAATGTATTTTAGGGTCAGTTGACCTGGGGGTCACTATGACTATCTGTGGTTACTCATTTTCCTCCATTTGGCTGTGGACGGGGTACAGTCAGCGTAATCCCACTAAAACGTTGTAAGCTACTGGCAAGAATGATTAATGACTGTTTGTCCCCAGAAAATAAAAGTTCAATATCCTCTCAGCGATCCAGTGCCGGTTTATTCTCTTATCACACTGCAAATAAATTGTCTAAGGTTTCAAAATGACTTCTTCCTGCCAGCCGGCATATGGGAGTGATTCATCGCTCGGTTAGCTGTGAACTTTCCACTGGGACTGTTACTGTGGGTAAAAGATCATATTCTTCTTTTTAGAGCCCGAACTCCTCTTCATATAGTTTTATAACAAAGAAATGATATTTCCACATATGGATCTATAAAGAAAACCTGTTGAGGGTGAATTGCAGAGTGTCACTTGGTTGTCAGAACAAGATGTGAACAGATTTGTTAGATACTATTCTGAACCAGAATTTGATGGCGATATCTGTAAATCTATAAATATATTTGTTGAGCCACCGGTTAAATCAGAGTCTGTTCAGTTGGATTTATCCATTTCCAGAAACAGAGCTAGGGAAGGTATTTACACACATATTGGGAGGTGGGTGTACATCTGTTTTTTGTGTGTAAGATGGGCATGTTCATAGTGCGCCAAAATGTGTACGCATACATAGGCAAACCGAGGGGGGGGGTTCCAAGTGCCTGGAGACCCCCCTCCAAACCTGGGGCACTATAGAATTGAGGTGGCTGGACCCTGCTCCCACTTCACACGGCTCTGCTTGAAAAGAGAGAGCTGCGTGCACCTAACAGTAGTGCACACAGCATTGCCCATGTATATTATGGGGATAGGAAGAGTTGGAGAGCAGCCAAGCACTGCCTAATATTATAACCACGCCCCCATGTATGCTGGTCACGCCCACTGGAAGCATGGTGTGGTGCGTTTGCCCCTGGCATATGTCTGAATCTAATTCTTTGTGTATCCTCAACTTACGGCTCCTTACAGCCAGAGAGACGAAATGGGGGAGGAAAGCGGCGATCAAGCATAGGCCGAGAAGACATCACATCATCGAATAGTCGTGGATCATATGAAGATACGCCTTTCAGGAGACGTATGTCTTGTGCGTATTCGAGGGCTGGTGCAGATATATCATCATCATCACCATTTATTTATATAGCGTCACTAATTCCGCAGCGCTGTACAGAGAACTCACATCAGTCACTGCCCCATTGGAGCTTACAGTCTAAATTCCCTAATACACACACAGACTAGGGTCAATTTGGAAAGCAGCCAATTAACCTACTAGCATAGCAAGCAGCAACTCACACATAAAGCTTGCACCAGCTCGGGGTGTAGTCTAAGTCCACTCTGAAGTTGACAGCTCTGGATAAACACAGCCGGACACTCTCGTCATCTAATGTCAAAGCGCACCATACACCTATATACACTTCTGTCCTTATAAACCATTATAAAAGACTTATTTAGTTAAAAAAAAAAAGAATTGTTCCAAACATTGGTGTGTATGCTTTTATTTAAATAATAATAACAATTATAATAATAATAATGCATGAAAGTATTTTATCCCTGGTGCACTACAGGTCCCAGGATGGCCAAGTTGCAATTAAGTAGCACTAGCACTACAAGCACAAGCATACTCCATGGCTGCAATTCCATGCTGGGACTTATAGTGCACCAAATACAACACAGACACAAGTGTAAGCATCATGTTTAATGCCATAAATTGCACACACATTATTGGTCACCTACATGAAGGGTCTGTCACCTGTAACACATTGTGTGATTCAAATAAAACCAAAAACCTGGCAGATGTTGCAGAATCAGCTCCCCTGCACAGTAAGCTCTTTGTAAATACATTATTTATATTATTCAAAATGTATATTACTGTACATTAGTCTACATTGAAATAAATAAATAAATAGTTGAGTTGCGCTGAGTGTAGTTGTGTTGTGTTTATTTTATAATAAATAGCCTTCAGGTTACTTTGCAGTAGAGTTCTTAGGTAAATACAACATTCTGTATATTTACTGTAAAACCAAAACCTTAAATAAGGTAAATAACGTTGTATTTACCTAAGAACTTTACTGCAAATTAACCTCAAAGCTACTTATTAAAAAAATAAACAACTCAACTCAACTCTGCTAAATGGTTCGATTTCGTGATCGGACGCAGATGTCACCGCGCCACTTTTACGGGACGTCAACACCTTACGAAGTAACTCATCTTGCTACGTATCTTGAGATCCGTTCCTTGATAAATTCGGGAGTGCGCAACTCATAAATACGTGCGTAGAGTACGGGACAGAAGTTGCGCACAGAATGTGTTGCCCTTAGTTTCTAAGCCACATTTGACTATATTTGATATATTGATCATATTAAAATAATTTCAACCACACTAGCTGAATTATTTATTTGAGTAAAACGGCTTTTTTGAGACATTTTTGAGTGCTGTTGATATAAAGTATATTAATTTCAACCATACTTACTCCATTATTTAAATGAAAAATATATTTTTTTTAATACAGATTTATGTTAAATTACAATAATGTATATTTAATTAATTTAAATTCATTGAGGGGAATGGAGTGACCTTTAATGGCCTCCTGAACATAAGTACAACTGCTAGTTAACAACCGCATCAAATTTACCATGTGGTTTCATCATCATCACCATTTATTTATATAGCGCCACTAATTCCGCAGCGCTGTAAAAATTACTTACTGACAAAATGTCCCACGTACACAAAGATAGCCGTCCCTCATCATAAGTATGTTATGTCAAGGAGCTGAAATTCTTCTAAACCCCTAAATCTTTTTTTAAAAATGCATACTAAGAACACAGCCATGAATAAAGAATGGTACCAAAACATCCTTCAAGAGCAACTTCTCCCAACCATCCAAGAACAGTTTGATAATGAACAATGACTTTTCCAGCATGATGGAGCACCTTACCATACGGCAAAAATGATAACTAAGTTACTGGGGATCAAAACATTGAAATTTTGGGTCCATGACCAGGAAACTCCACAGACCTTAATCCCATTGAGAACTTGTGGTCCATCCTCAAGAGGTGGCTGGACAAACAACAACCCACAAATTCTGACAAACTCCAAGCATTGATTAGGCAAGAATGGGCGGCCATCAGTCAGTATGTGGCCCAGAAGTTGATTGACAGCTGCCAGGGCGACTTGCTGAGGTCTTCAAAAAGAAGGGTCAACACTGCAAATATTGACTCTTTGCATAAACTTAATGTAATTGTCAATAAAAGCCTTTGACACTTATGAAATGCTTGTAATGTTACATCAGTATAACATAGCAACATCTGACAGAAAGGTCTAAAAACACTGAAGCAGCAAACTGTGAAAACCAATACTTGTGTCATTCTCAAAACTTTTGGCTATGACTGTACTGATATATATAATTATATATATATACATATAGCTAGCACTACATGCAGCAATATATAACTTAGAACATAGAACATAAATGAAACACAGGGGAAGGAATCTGATCACACCTTTACTGTGTGACAGAAATATTTCAGTTATGTCAGTGAGAGTTTATTCTGTATCTCTGTCAATACTTCTCTGTTACTGTACTCAAACATTTTCTCACCTGGGGGTAAATGTATCAATCTGCGGGTTCTTCAACACCCGCGTGTTCAGCCTCTTCCGCGATTAAGTTTCAAGCGGCGCTGCATTGTAAAGGGTTAACTTCCCTTTACAATGCAGCGCCGCTTGAAATTTAATCGCGGAAGAGGCTGAACACGCGGGTGTTGAAGAACCCGCAGATTGATACATTTACCCCCTGGTGTCAAATGAAAGACTGGTAGTAAATACAAAATAATTGCAGGTTGTAATGTTACCCAGTAAGTGAAAGGATATTATTTTATGCAGATATCATTATGAAAAAAGGAGAACATTTCAGAAATACCAAGGAAAAAAGGGTTAGACTTACTAAAGGGCGGTTTGATGAATTTGCCAATTTCGTCCGTTTTTCATTTACTAAAGGTCAAACCACCATTAAAATGACCAGAATGAACATTTTTAAAAGCCACCACTTTACGGATAACCATTGCGATTTTAACAGCGATGAACATACAAACATCCGGATTTACTAAGCTGCAGTTTGCAAAACCGCTGCAAAACCGCCAACCAAACGGTCAAAACAAAAGAGTTGGTTGTCAGCGGCGAGATTGCTCAGACTGCTGGTTCATCTCACCATTCAGGACATAAGAGGGAGCACCATTTAAATTATGGGGGCAATTAATTATTTATGATGTAGCACATGCAGCACTACATAGCGCCCCCATGATATAATAATACAATAATATTGTCCCCTTAATATAATGAAAATTAAAATTTGCCCATATAAGTTAATTATAAATTAATTTTGCCCCTTAATTAATAAACAGCGATTTAGCTGTTTTCAATCCGCCACACATCGCCAGGCATTTTACATCGTATCCTCAAACCTCCTTATAGTAAATGCGGCGGTTTGGAGCATTAAACCGCCGGTGATGTGTGGTAATTTAAAACCACCACCAAACATGAATCTTAGTAAATTTACCCCTAATGAGTTTAAAACGTTTTGAGATTTAGTGAATGTGGTAAGTAAAAAATAGATGAAAATTAAACCTTATACCAATATATAAAATATGGCTCCCTTCTGTGGAATACACCTGATTGTTAGTAGGTGACAAATCTATGGAAAACCCCCCAAAATGGGAGCATATTTCTGCCCATTATGGTACAGAATCTCCGCTCATTTTTCTGCGCACTTCTAAAAAAACTTTTTCTTCTTCTGAGGGGTGAAACTGGGTGATTAGGGGCAGTTCTCCCTAAATGCGGGCTAGCGCTTCAGAATAGCTAATGAGTGCCCTACAATCACCACTGATCACCCTCCGCACTCATCTCGACTGATTCTGATCTGTTTTACTAAACTTGGCGTGAGTTTATAAACTCCTCCCACCACCCTCTCCTAAAATCACTCTTCAATGGCTGCGGACACCAGTCACAGTCCCCTCATATTGTCACTGTCGCGTCACAATTGGGACAGCTGGGGGGATATGGGAGTAGGAGATAGGTATGGAAGAGTTGACTTATTACACTTATTGAATGTAACTTGCTCCATAAGGGTCAGGATCTGGCAATGGAGACATATTTTTTTCAGCTAATTTTAGGAATACCATTTAAAGGAATTGCAGAAGTGGTGAATTTGTGAAATGGGAGAGAAATAAGATAAAACGAGTTACTGGGGAAGTAGGATGTGTAATAGGATTGTTGTTGTCAGGTAGATTAAATTAATGTCTTATAAGCAGAAGTTTGTTGTATAATATCTGGACGTTTGGTGAACTGGCCCCCTGCTCGGGTCTCTGCAAACTATTCTAAAATCCCTAGTCATAGTGTCGGAAACTAATGAGATAAAGAAGATGATTCTTGTGTATTTTCTCTAGGTTGTGTCAGTATATGGAAGCAGATGGGGAAAGAGGCGTATTGGATGGACTAAGCAGAGGACCTTCCCCAATTCCTATTTGTATAGGTAAGCACACATATACAGTATGTTGTGGACATATGTTGGCTGACTGAGCACAGTCATGGTACACGCGTGTTCCTTATGTGACTGTTGCACATGTCTTGCTGTCACGGTTGGCTTATGGGAAAGAGATCCCTAGGCTCTGCTGAACATGGCTTGGCCCGCCCACAGGCGCGGAGTCTAACAGGCAGGTGGTTTTCACCAGGAACCCCCGCAAGAATGTATGGTCTTAGCGGCACTAAACCTGCAGGTCGCGGTCCTGTGAGTGGGGGAACAGCAGAACGGTGTGGAGGAGCCAGGTGTATTAGGCAGGACATTCCCAATTTGAGGACAGCTATGTCCCAGTTGGTGGGAAGGTTGGTGTCTATTCTGTACACTGCTGCTCTGTATGGCAGAGCTACGATGCATCGGTGCTGTGAAGGAGTTTGGAAGAAGCGGAGGAGAGAACGGAGCAGCCTAGTCTAATGTAGGCTTCCCCAACAGACCCACTATATCTAACTAGATTCATTCACTCTGAAATTCCCTCTTCTTTCCGTTTCATGTTTTCACTGTCGTGATGTTATGTGACATCTCCTGAAATTACCGATCACACGATACACAATACAAACATGAGACATTACCCTTCTTTGGTATCCCCAAAAATATTTTTTTAGTCATTACCGTTCCCATATCAGAATACAATCCTATCTGCAATACTTTGTGGCCTCTTAAAGGCAAAGCGAGGTGGATAATCACAAGCTGAATCTGGGAGCTGATCATTCGGTAAAATCTTCCAATACTTATTTACGATTTGCTGGATCAATACAATTTCTATTGTACGTTACATTTAATGTACGAAGGGAAGCCCAGGGGGGACATGACCCCCCCTTCCCTCCATGCCACAGCGTTGCCCCACCCCCAGCATTTACCACACCCCCCCAGCATTGCCACACCCCCAGAATTTCCACCGCTCCCCCCCCCACCCCCCAATATGTTTGCTGTGTGCATCAGTTGGCCCAAATTGGAATTATATAAAGTGGACCTGTCACCCCCACACAATGGAAGCAGCCATTTTATTGGCTGTACGGATTTCATGAGAATGTATCCAACAATTTGCTAGGATCCAGAGCCTCAAAACTACAAGCCTTATATAGGCCTGAAATAACTATAAGTCAGACAGTGCCTCATAATTCAGCAGCAAGATTCCCTCCTGTTCTTCTAGCTGGGGATTATATAGATATTATTACAGATGGAATCATTCTCTCACTGTACTGATTAATGTTTAATTTAAATATGCTTAGGATAAACACAGACTAACCCATCATTAAGGAAAGTCGGTAGATTGCACAGACCAACGGGCGTTCAATACGCTACGTTTCTGTGTTTAACTGAAATAAAGTTGTTTATTTATCAGGTGTGTTTGCACAACTGAGAATGAGAATGAGAAAGCGTGAAAGGAGGATAACCAGGTGAGAGACTGGTGGAAAGTGCCACGCATGCACTTCTCTGTCCCGCAGTAGTAATATCACTATAATATTACCGTCATGTGTTGAACTGTTTCAAAATTCACACAGTGCCCACATGGACAGAGCTGGTGCCGGCGCCCAAGGTGCCACCTCCTCCGAATGTACTTAAAAAATTTGTCAGCCAATGGGGAAGGGGGAGTGTAATTTAAACCCCGGGCAGCTGGCACTCAGTGCAGGGGCGCTGCAGGGAAATAATAACACTGAATGAGTTAAAGTTATTCGGAGCCCCCCAGGTGACCTCCATGGTTCCTCTAGTGCAGGGGTGGGCAAACCAGTCCTCAAGGGCTATATAACAGTTCATGTTTTTAGGATTTCTTTAATCATGCACAGCTGAGTTAATCTATTTGGCTGGGTCAGTAATTATCCCACCTGTTTCTACAGACAGAAATCCTAAAAACATGACCTGTTATATGGCCCTTGAGGACTGGTTTGCCCACCCCTGCCCTAGTGGTAACGCCAGCACTTTGGTACTCAATGCCACTAAAGTAGCAGTTGTGCCAGGGCTCAGGAGTTTTGGGGACCCCATTGTGCTCCCCATATATTCTCAGGACAGAGAACATATCTGCGAGCGCGTTAACCCTTTATATCCAGAGATGGCTGGTACCTCAATGACTAGATCATTCTCCTGTCTTCTGTGATGCTTTGTTTTTTGTATTCAGAGCACAACTGGCTAATATAGGGGTGTTCTGTAAAGGAACAGTTAATGCGGTAAGATTGCTGGGCAAAATAACACATAGCACCCAGCTGGGTGCAGTGGGGAGACTGCACCAAAATACAGGGGTACCCGGCCATGGGTACAAGTCCATATCTTATACGGCCCTTATCTCTTACTTAACAGTTACAGAATGTTTGCTGTTAGATGGGGAAACCCATGTGGTGAGGATTCAAAAATAAATTGTCATGCTACCGGCCCTTTAATCAAAAAAGAAGGCTCCACCCCGTCCAACCCCCCTATGTACAGCTGGGTACACCTTAACTTGTTCCTTTAAACTCAGTAGAAGACCAGTTAGTGAATCCTGATAAGTAGCGGGCGATGTACAATAAGCTTAATCTCTGATGTGGGGCAGCACGGTGGCTCGGTGGTTAGCAATTCTGCCTCACAGCACTGGGGTCATGAGTTCGATTCCCGATCATGGCCTTATCTGTGTGGAGTTTGTATGTTCTCCTTGTGTTTGTGTGGGTTTCCTCCGGGTGCTCCGGTTTCCTCCCACATTCCAAAAACATACTGGTAGGTTAATTGACTGCTATCAAATTGACTCTAGTCTCTCTTTGTCTGTGTGTGTGTGTGTGTGTTAGGGAATTTAGATTGTAAGCTCCTATGGGGCAGGTACTGATGTGAGTGAGTTCTCTGTACAGCGCTGCGGAATTAGTAGCGCTATATAAATAGCTGATGATGATGATGATGTGATGGAGGCGGTGCTGAGGAATGTAACCACAGCTGATAAATGGGTAATAACTAGATCCAATAACCTGTAAGATTATCTGAGCTATAATGCACAATACTAATACCTGCAGATAATAAGACAATATCTGAATGCAGCTGACATAAACTGTTTTAATACAATGAATTATGAACAGCTACAATGTTATCTAAGACCCTTTAAATGACTCTTAATCCGGGTATTATACTCAGCTCCGAAGAATGAGGCGATAAATTCACATGACTGCACTTACTGCAAGCATGGTAGTAAAGAAGGTATTATTCTTAATTTACCTATGGACACACCCTTGAACGTAATGTACAGTAAGGGCGTGCCAAGGGCATAGGCAAACCAAGGAAGGGGTGGGGGGTTCCTAGTGCCTGGAAACACCCTCTCCTAACATGGGGCACTGTATAATTGAGGTGACTGGACCCTGCCCCCACTTCACACGGCTCTGCTCGAAAAGAGAGAGCTGAGTGCACCTAACAGTAGTGCACGCAGCATTGCCCATGTATATTATGGGGATAGGAAGAGTTGTAGAGCAGCCAAGTACTGTCTAATATTATAGCCACGCCCCCATGCATGCTGGTCACGCCCACTGGTGGCGTAATGTGGAAACCCCCCTCTACAAATCCTACGTTTGCCCCTACAAGGTTGAGCAGAGGGCGGCCAATTCAAGTCCTGGGTAACTTCTACCTATGTTTTTTTAGCCCTATTATTTGCACCAGCTACAGAGCAGGTGTAAGTGCTGACTGATAGTGATGAGTGACACAGCATAGACTTTATATTGAAAACTACACGTGTGTATGCTAAGACTTCACTAGGATTATCACTACAAAGTAGAGATGGGCGGGTCCGGTTCCCCGAGAACCGAACCCACCCCAACTTTGGTATCCGAGTACCGAGCTGAGCAGCTCGGTACTCTCCCGCCCGTTCCGAATCCAAATCAAGGCCGAACGTCTTCGTGACGTCGTCGGGGCTCGGTTCTCGCGATACTTCAACATTATAGATACACGCCTCCACAGCAATGCATCGCTATTTGGCAGAGGGAGAGAGCAGGGTGTAGTCACAGGCTGATTAGAGCAGGGACAGAGAATCCAATATTCTTCTTGCAATTTCTCTAACAAAAATCGCTAGAGAAGAGAGGTTTATTATTTTTTGTTAATATTTGGCACTCCCCAGTGCTTTTGGGGTGTCCCCCATAATTGTGCATAAATATTTCTGGCTGTCAAAAGTCATATCTGGCAGCAGTATCTACCAACTAATTTTTAGCACTCCTCGGTGCTTTTGGGGTGTCCCCCATAATTGTGCATAAATATTTCTGGCTGTCAAAAGTCATATCTGTCAGCAGTATCTACCAAATAATTTTTAGCACTCCCCAGTGCTTTGCGCTCAGAATGGATTCAAAGCAGTCCACATATGATCAGAATGAGCAACCAGGTTCTGTCACCAGTCCTGATATTAGTGTTCCCAGTACGTCATCTGGCCAAGGCGATGTCAAACAACAGAGTGTTTCCAAATTAGTGCAAAAAACAAAAAACAAAAAAAAATTACTGTATTGAAGCGAAAAAGAAGTGTAACTGAGCAAAAGTTAAGTGACGATAAAAAAAAATTGCAAGCATGCCATTCTACACACGCAGTGGCAAAGAGAGAATGAGGCCTTCACCTTTGGCTATTAGTGGCAGATCCCAAAAAGTTACCCAGCCTACAATTGGTGCACAACTACTGTTACGCGTCAAAGCCGAGCTGCAAGATAACAGTAAGGCATTAGAGGAGAATGTTTGCTCTGATTCACAAATGACAACAATCCCTGTGGAGAGTCCATCCAACAGTGGGATGTCTAATCGTGAGCATTCTGCTGATGTGTGCCTTAATAGCCCGAGTGTAGCCGGTGATACCCAAATTGAGGATGCCACTTTGGAATTAGAAGAGGATGAGGGAGAGATTTGTGTAGGCGACGAGGGCGCTAATGAGGATGTTCATGAGGATGAGGTTGTTTGTGTAAGTCCTGCACCAGTGGAAGCAGTTCTGGCACGTGACAAGAAAAAGGCCATTGTCATGCCTGGGCATAAAACAAAAAAATCCACTTCTTATGTGTGGAATTATTTCTACCCAAATCCAGACAACAATTGTATAGCCATTTGTAGTGTATGTCAAGCCACAGTCAGTCAAGGGAGGGACCTTAACCATCTTGGAACCTCGTCTATGTTACGCCATTTAACGAGAGTTCATGGCAAAGTGTTGGGAAAAGCTGAAAGTTCTTCCCAAAAAAATACAAGCACTCCATCATCAGCTAAGACCCTCCGCTCACCGACATCCCGACGGCTACAAACTGGGGGTGAATCGTCATCCCAGAGGCAGGTCAAGAAATTTATCCTTAAGGGTAGGGTGTCATAGACAGAGTGACCCCAAACTGACTTTGTCCATTTCTTATAATATTGTACAGTCTATAACGGCTGAATTTTTTGGTATTTTATACAAGTGGAGGGGGGCCTAGAGAGACAGAAACCAAACTGTCTTTCTCCATGTCAATTAATATTGTACAGTCTATAACGGCTGAATTTTTTTGTATTTTTGACAAGTGGAGGGGGGGCCTAGAGAGACAGAAACCAAACTGCCTTTTTCCATTTCTTTACATATTTAACTATAAGTGTAGGGTGTAATATACATCCAAAGACGATGGCTGCATTGCCAATATGCATAGATGGAGAGGAAGACAATCTGTTTTGTGTGTAGAATAGGCCTACCAACGAAGAATTAAACTGTTTTTTTTGGATGATTTATTACCTCAACAATTAGATTACTTGTCTCTAAAACAGTTGGAGCACTAAATTGGGTTATTTTAGGCCCAAAAACATTGATTTTCCAACAAAATAGCAAAACAAAACCAAACAAAACCAAAACCAAAACCAAAACACGCAATGGCGGTTTTGCAAAACCAAAACCAAAACCAAAACACGACGGTAATCCAGATCCAAAACCGAATCCAAAACCAAAACACGTGACCATCTCTACTACAAAGTAGCGCATGGTAAGGCTGCATTCTCAGGAATATTTGTCCAGCCCAGAAAATGGCTGCCCCCTAGCGTAAGGGTGGATAGGAGTCTCCATTCCTTTGCTTTACTTAGAAATATATTACTTATATACTGTAAACAATATATACTTCTGCTATAGCTTCCCTCTAACGTCCAGATGCCTCTTCCAGGAATCAGAAGGGATCTTTTCCTCACACCCACAAGGTCATGTAAGTCACATTTTATGGTTCTTGTCCAAAAACAAATAATGTTTATCCCTCTCTCCTGGGCCTGAGCCAAGCTTGCATTGCAGAGCGGTGAAGACTCTGCACCATTCCTTGTCCTGTTATAAACAAGCTCTGAGTGTTATTGTGCGATCTAATCACAGCGCACACAGGAACAGCAACGTCTGATGTCATGTTCTTCAGCATGTGGCAAAAACATAATTGAAAAGAAAATGGAAAAGCTGTTTATTGTTTTGAAAGTTTACCCGCTGCCTCCGCTAGAGGTCATTTATGAAGTGCACAAGAGGTTCATTAACAAACACCAATTCTCCATTCTCCTTCTCGGCCCCATTACTAGGAGGTCTAATAGTAAGACCTAGAATTATTGCTTTTACTGTTTTTTTTGTATATCCTATCATATTTTTCCCAAGAGCAATGAGGACACTATAACCACACTTACTGTATTCGTGGTCATGTGATCGGTCACATGACTGGATCAGATCGGTAATTCAGTGATGTATGTCATACTGTGATATTTAACTTGTAGTATGGAGATTTATTTTCCAGATGGCTTTTATTGGATAAAAATATAAGTGCAATGAACTGTATTTTTGCGGTTTATTAATTTTTTAAGCTGGCTTCACACGGGCGCTCTAAACGCTAACAATTTTTATGAAAACAGTCATGCACAATAATAGTCTTTACTAATCAGGTATTTAGTTTGATATATATCTATAAACAAATACGCACTTTTTGATATTGGTATCTATTTTAGTAGCTTCAATTTGTGGAGAGGCCCCTATATAAATAGCTGCTTCTTGATACTTTTTATTTTTATTTTTTATTTTTTAACGTCTGTGGCCACGTTTCTTTATTTTAGCTAATTGTTGCTGGCGGTGCACGGCAGAGCTGCAGCTAGATATCTTTATGATGTTATAATTAATCGTACCCGTGTTTTATAATTAGGCCTCTTTCCCCTAACCAGCAAAACATTAATCAAATTAATAGTGTTTACGTTTAAAAAATAAGCCTCCTTCCTTCCAACTGGCCGCAACATTACATTAATAGCATTTCCATTTAATAAAACAATATATTCTCCCGCAGCCAGCAGCACCAATAGTAAATTAATAACATTCACATTTAATAAACAGACATTTTTCAACTCCTACCCCACCCCCACTTCTGCCAACCACAACACTAAATTAATAGCAGTGCTTGTAAAGGGTGAGGCATTTAATAAAAAGGCCTGTTTCCCCCACAAGCCCCAGCATCATATTAATAGCTTACAAATTTCCCCCACATTTAATACTTTTAAATTTATTATGGATTTATTTTTTATAGTTATATTTAATTACTTATGTTTTGTAGTATTTATGTGGCAAATATTTTTGACCAACAAAGAAAATTCCCCTTCTCTCCAACCCGCAGCACCCTGAATCCCCCCCTTGTTCTCTCCAGCCCCCACTAACACTCTATTTTCTCCAGCCAACTCCCCCATTCTTTTCTCCATCCTCGTCCCCTTTTCTCTCCAGCCCCCGCTCCCTGTTTTCTCTCTCCTCCCCCTCCCTTCTCTCCAGCCCCCTCTTCCCCCTTGTTTTCTCCAGCCCCCTGTCTCCATTTTCACCCCCTCCCCCTCCCTTCTCTCCAGCCCCCTCTCCACCATGTTTTCTAAAGCCCCCACTCTCCATTTTCTCCCACCTCCCCCTCCCTTCTCTCTAGCCCCTCTAATGCTCTATTTTCTCCAGCCACCCTCCGCCAGTTTTCTCCATCCTCCTCCACTCTTCTCTCCAGCCCAATCTTGACCATGTTTTCTCCAGCCCCCTCTATCCCCTGTTTTCTCCAGCCCCCTCTCCACCATGTTTTCAAAAGCCCCTTCTCTCCATTTTCTCCCATTAAGGGATTGGTCTGGTAATAATTATCATTACAAAATCATTTTCACACAGATAAGCAGTAAAATAAATCCAAGTATAGTCATAACTTGGATTTGAATGTTTGGTATACAAATAAATAAAAGAAAACAGGATGACAATATGCCAATTAGGAATGGCAGAGATTCATATCCCTCTGGTAAAAAAATATCCCAAAACAGGGATACTAGGAAAACCTACGAAGAGGAAGATCCGTTGAAAATAAGGTCACCAGAAAATATTTGGTCTTCTGGAACCAAACCGAAAATAAGAGATAAAGCCGGACAAAGTGTTATAGGTATGGAATTTTAGAGAAGAGAACAAGAGGGAAAAGAGGAAGTGGGAAATTTAGATAGAAGACCAAGAGAAACATAGGTAAAACGTTTGGAATTTTCAACGTTTCGGCTACGCCCTTAGATGGTTTTGAAATGATTCTTTTAAAGAACGGTTTCAATTTCGCTCCACAGATCCAACCCAATTAATTTGAACTATTCATTGAATCGAATCAATATATCCGTACTCTGTGTAGAAAGAGATACTTTCCAGAAGAATCCTATTATTTCCTCACTTTAGATGTACACACACATTCCCCACAGTGAATTGGTTGATGCTGCCGAATCTTTACTTGTAACTGATGGTGTGTTATCGGACAGACAGCATGAGTTTCTTTTGCACTCTATTTTATTTGTGTTAGAATACAATTACTTTAAATTTGAAAACTACTTTTATGAACAGACATTGGGAACAGCCATGGGAACCAGGTTTGCTCCAAGTTTTTACAATTTATACATGGGCAAGTTTGAAGAGGACCCAGAACCTGGTTCTCTATGGTAATTACCTTGATGATTTATTTATCATTTGGGATGAGGACATGGATTTGGCACTGGAATTTATTTCATATTTTAATAGCAATTCTCATTTAAAATGCCAACACATTATTAGTTCAAACAGTGTCCATTACTTGGATGTCACTTTCTCAGCCAGGAACCATATAATTATTTTAAAAAAACTATAGAAAAGAGGTTGCTTTGAATAATTATTTACATTTTAAAAGTGGTCATTATAGACCATGGGGTAAGAACATACCTAAAGTTCAACTTAATAGGTTGAGGAGATATTGTACCATAAAATCGGATTTTGACATTCAGGCAACTGAAGCAGGACACTATTTTGAAACCCTTACTAGGGTATAGAGATTTTTAAAAAGAACAAAAAAGTCTAAAAAATGTGATTGCCCTGAGTGTCATAAAATATAAACAGAAAACTTCATCACTGTCTCTTCTTCCTAGTGACAAGTGTACAAAGCAGATATCTTCCTGGTGACTAATGTACAAAGCAGACATCTTCCTGGTGGCTAGTATATAAAGCAGACATCTTTCTGGTGACTAATGTACAAAGCAGACATCTTCCTGGTGGCTAGTGTACAAAGCAGACATCTTCCTGGTGGCTAGTGTACAAAGCAGACATCTTCCTGGTAGCTAGAGTACAAAGAAGACATCTTCCTGGTGACTAGTGTACAAAGCAAACATCTTCCTGGTGGCTAGTGTTTAAAGCAGACATCTTCCTGGTGGCTAGTGTGCAAAGCAGACATCTTCCTGGTGGCTAGTGTACAAAGCAGACATCTTCCTGGTGGCTAGTGTGCAAAGCAGACATCTTCCTGGTGGCTAGTGTACAAAGCAGACATCTTCCTGGTGGCTAGTGTACAAAGCAGACATCTTCCTGGTAGCTAGAGTACAAAGAAGACATCTTCCTGGTGACTAGTGTACAAAGCAAACATCTTCCTGGTGGCTAGTGTTTAAAGCAGACATCTTCCTGGTGGCTAGTGTGCAAAGCAGACATCTTCCTGGTGGCTAGTGTACAAAGCAGACATCTTCCTGGTGGCTAGTGTGCAAAGCAGACATCTTCCTGGTGGCTAGTGTATAAAGCAGACATCTTCCTGGTGGCTAGTGTACAAAGCAGACATCTTCCTGGTGGCTAGTGTACAAAGCAGACATCTTCCTGGTGGCTAGTGTATAAAGCAGACATCTTCCTATTCGTCAGTGTACAAAGCAGACATCTTCTTGGTGGCTACTTACTGTCACTCACTCTCTTGTCACTGTAGATAGGGGCTATCCCCCCAAAACTGGCCCTCACACTGATGAAGTAGGTTATGTGAGTGGTGGTGTTTGTATAGTAGGTGTAGTTAGCGTTAGACAACATGTGAGGTGGGGGGGGCTTCAGCTAATTTTTGCATTGGGGTCTAAGGACATTTAGCTATGTCACTTCTGCCAATAGATAGATACATTGGAATATTAAACTACACCGACTGCTTTATATGTAACACATTTTAAAAGAAAAACATTTTTGTTACTAATATCCCTTTAATGTCTAAGTTTATATAACATGTAGACATCTTGTAATTTCACAGTGAATTATTATTTTAGAAACACTAAACATTTAATCTAGACTCTTTCTATTGTTCTGTGGCTGCAAATATCATGCTCTTTCCAATACTAATGGCTCGGTGTGAATTACATATCTTCTTTCAATGTCAAGCCACAAATAGCGAGCCAATCTCTGACCGGTGCCTTAGTGCAGATAAACAAATGCTTTGGATACTTTCGCTCAGTGGAATATGGAATTTGGTAGCAGATTTGTTAATTGACAGCGCTGTGAAGTCTTTGGCTCATTGATTCATGGGAAAAATTAAGAATGAGAATCAGTAATTTTTTTTCATGTTGTATAAAGGTCAAAAAGGAGAACCAATTAGTCCATGAGCCAATATATAACGCTAACACTATAGCTGTTGTAGATAATAGAACAGAAAACCAGATGGTTGGTAATCATATGTCAAAAGAAAGAGCAATACTAAGTAGGTAAAAGTATACTTTTATGTCAAAGGCACTTTTCTAAATCTACGTGATTGATGTTTTCTCCTTCGACCTTTCTACTGTGTTTTCAGCCATATCTTTATATCATCAGGCAGTTATTTATATTTGGTGCCCTGTGATAACACACAAAGCTCCTGGATACAATTAAATACAATGCACAATGGTGCTGGGTCGTATCAAGGGCCAATTTAAGTAAACGTAGCTTTAGGATATAAAGACATTGCTGGAGAGCATAGACGGCAGCAAAAAAAATAGAAAGCAATTGTGAGCATGGGAATACCAGCATATATACCATAAATTCATTCACCGTCCGGTGACACTTTATACAAAAATATATAGCCTCTAACTGGCTTTGCTAACATACAGATGCAGGGGTTAATTACATTTAATTCCAATGAAGCCTATGCTTATCACGTTAGTTGTTGTTCATCATCATCATCATCATTATCATCATCATCATATACTCCGCTCCCTCTCCTCCACTGCATGTCCACCTCTAACTCACCTCTTCAGCCTGGCACAATATTTTCCTCCTTTAAACATGCGCTCAGCTCACCTGTTCTAAAGAAACCATCTCTCGATCCAGCCTCTCTCTCCAACTACCGCCCTATTTCTCTCCTCCCCTTTGTCTCCAAACTACTTGAGCGATTAGTGTACAATCGCCTGTCTCACTTTCCCTCCTCTCATTCCATTCTCGACTCTCTGCAATCAGGATTCCGCCCCCAACATCCCACTGAAACTGCTCTCACAAAAGTGACCAATGAACTACTTACTGCAAAGTCTAAGGGTCATTTCTCCAAACTCATTCTCCTGGACCTCTCTATACTCATTCTCCTGGACCTCTCTGCTGCTTTTGATACTGTTGATCACCATCTTCTCCTACACACGCTTCACTCCATTGGCCTTCGTGACACAGTTCTTTCCTGGTTCACTTCCTACCTATCAAACAGCTCCTTTAGTGTTTCTACCTCTGGCACATCCTCCCATCCACTCCCACTATCTCTTGGGGTCCCACAACATTCTGATCTTGGCCCTTTACTTTTTTCATTGTACACCTCTTCTCTTGGGGCACTAATTCACTCATTTGGCCTCCAATACCAGCTCTACGCTGATGACACCCAAATCTATCCCAAACCCTCAGTATCTAAAGCTTAACATGTACTCAGTAGAACTTATCAACTTGCCTCCTCCTTTATTCTGCACCCTGACCCCACTCAAATCTCCCTCACCATCAATAACATCACAATTTCCTCAGTCTCCCAAGCCCTCTGCCTTCCTGACACACTTCACTCCACCCTCTGCTTTATTCCTCACATCCAGACTCTCTCCCAGTCCTATTGCCTCTACCTTGGAAATACTACTCAACATGCTACCAAAACTTATCCATTCTCTCATCATCTCCCGTCTTGACTACTGCAACCTCCTGCTATCTGGCATTCCTGACACCCATATATCCACACTTCAATCCATCCTAAATGCTGCTGCAAGACTGATGTTCCTCTCTCACCGCTCCACATCTGCTGCACCACTTTGCAAATCCCTATACTGGCTCCCTGTGTTCTCCTGATTCCAATTCAAATTACTCACCCTTACCTACAAAGCTGTCAACACCACCCCTTCATACATCTCAAATCTCCTATCAAAATACTCTCCCTCCGCCCTCTTAGATCTACCTCTGACCTGCGCCTTGTCTCCTCTCTGGTAACCACCTCTCACTCCCGCCTACAAGATTTCTCCCGTGCTGCTCCCCACTTATAGAAAACTCTACCACGCTCAATCAGACTTTCCTACATCCTTCAAATCTTTAGATGCTGTCTGAAAAGAAAATCTATTTATTAAAGCTTACCTTATGCCCAATGATACTACTCACACTGATGCACCATCACAACTATCCCAATCTCCACTCTGAGCCCCACTCACTCCTCGTGTCCCAGCTGTGCCCTCTTCCACTTAGAATGTAAGCTCTCTAATGAGCAGGGTCCTCCATACCCTTTGTTTTCATGTCTGCGTTTATTTTGTCTACCTTGTATGTTTTATTTATGTCCCTGTTTTCCCTACTGTCTGGCACTGTGGAGCACTGTGGTGCATTACAAATCGTTGGTAGTCATTATTGCGAATGACTGTCTAATGGTTTTTAGGAAGACTTGCACATTATACAGCTGCTGGGTCCTCGCATTGCCACTTTAATATCAGTCATGTAAATGTCGCCACTTGAATTGAAGTAAATGTCAGAGCCGGTATGTTGTGTTACCGGAATTGTTGTCAGTTTTTGTTTCATAAAGTCTGTTTTTCCTCCATGTCGGAATTACAGCATTCACAATGTTTATGTCGCTCCTAGTCTTCATATCAAAATACTCTCCCTCCCGCCCTCTTAGATCTAGCTCTGACCTGCGCCTTGTATAGTCTCTGGCAACCACCTCTCACCACAGCCTTCAAAACTTTATCTCTTTATTTGAGCTTACCCTACTCCCCCTATAGGGCGACACTACTCCCCCCTATACCCACACTAATACACCCTTACACCTACCCTACTCCCACATATAGTACCCACACTACTGTTAAAACAGCCCAAAAATGACCTTGGCAACCCTACTCACACTGCTCCTGCTCACACCTCTTCTTCCACTCACACTGCTCCTGCTCACACCTCTTCTCCCACTCACACTTCTCCTGCTCACACCTCTTCCACTCACACTGCTCCTGCTCACACCTCTTCCACTCACACTGCTCCTGCTCACACCTCTTCTCCCACTCACACTGCTCCTGCTCACACCTCTTCTCCCACTCATACTGCTCCTGCTCACAGCTCTTCTCACACTCACACTTCTCCTGCTCACAGCTCTTCTCCCACTCACACTGCTCCTGCTCACACCTCTTCTCCCACTCACACTGCTCCTGCTCACACCTCTTCTCCCACTCACACTTCTCCTGCTCACAGCTCTTCTTCCACTCACACTGCTCTTACTCACACCTCTTCTCCCACTCACACTGCTCCTGCTCAGAGCTCTTCTTCCACTCACACTGCTCCTGCTCACGGCTCTTCTCCCACTCACACTTCTCCTGCTCACACCTCTTCTTCCACTCACACTGCTCCTGCTCACAGCTCTTCTCCCACTCACACTGCTCCTGCTCACAGCTCTTCTTCCACTCACACTGCTCCTGCTCACGGCTCTTCTCCCACTCACACTTCTCCTGCTCACACCTCTTCTTCCACTCACACTGCTCTTACGCACACCTCTTCTCCCACTCACACTGCTCTTACTCACACCTCTTCTCCCACTCACACTGCTCTTACTCACCCTCTTCTCCCACTCACACTGCTCCTTCTCACAGCTCTTCTCCCACTCACACTTCTCCTGCTCACAACTCTTCTTCCACTCACACTGCTCCTGCTCACAGCTCTTCTCCCACTCACACTTCTCCTCACACCTTTCCTCCTACTCACACTCCTCCTGATCACACCTTTCCTCCCACTCACATTCCTCCTCCTCACACCTTTCCTCCCACTCACACTCCTCCTGCTCACACCTCTTCTCCCACTCACACTCCTCCTGATCACACCTTTCCTCCCACTCACATTCCTCCTGCTCACACCTCTTCTCCCACTCACACTCCTCCTGATCACACCTTTCCTCCCACTCACATTCCTCCTGCTCACACCTCTTCTCCCACTCACACTTCTCCTCACACCTTTCCTCCTACTCACACTCCTCCTGATCACACCTTTCCTCCCACTCACATTCCTCCTCCTCACACCTTTCCTCCCACTCACACTCCTCCTGCTCACACCTCTTCTCCCACTCACACTCCTCCTGATCACACCTTTCCTCCCATTCACATTCCTCCTGCTCACACCTCTTCTCCCACTCACACTTCTCCTCCTCACACCTTTCCTCCCACTCACATTCCTCCTGCTCACACCTCTTCTCCCACTCACACTTCTCCTCCTCACACCTTTCCTCCCACTCACACTCCTCCTGATCACACCTCTCCTCCCACTCACACTTCTCCTCCTGATCACACCTTTCCTCCCACTCACACTCCTCCTGATCACACCTTTCCTCCCACTCACACTCCTCCTGATCACACCTCTCCTCCCACTCACACTCCTCCTGATCACACCTCTCCTCCCACTCACACTCCTGCTCACACCTCTTCTCTGCTGCAATTCAATTAATGTTGAATAACAGAATAGAATTTTCTGGTTCTGTATTAAAGAACCAATAGAGCCCCCTGGAAAACCAGATGAATATCACAGTCCCCAGGACACCAGCTAGAGCTTTAACTATGGAATATTTTGAAATTAGTTACACTCTGGCGGTCGTCTGATACTGAGATCAGTCTGGTAAACCAAAATTAATGAGCTTTCAGCATCGGTTTAATTCTCCACAGGATCAAAGCAATTCAACTCCACAGGCCGACGTCTAGCAATGAACTTCTTTATTTACCTCATTTTCTACTGAGTATAAATAGACTGAAAACTACACAACATGCAGTATATGGAATGCAGAATATAAAATCTGACTTCTGTCCTCTACACAGCAACTGTAGAAAGAGGTTACTTTGGTTATTGAATGGAGTTATAGAGCGAATACAAGTGTCCAAGAAGAGTTATAATAACAAAGGAAAAAGTTGACCACATTCCTGATCTACCCAAACCACACCCACTTCTGTGCAAACCACTCCCATATTAACTAACGCCACTCCCCCACTGTAACTATTGGTGTTGAGAGGTAGCTGAAACAGGGCAATGTGTTACAGATATCTGAAGCAAGTTGTAATCTATTAGTACAAGAAGTAGAAGGGAATACACTGCAAACAGTCCAGGTTCAGGTGTGGAAATGCAGTTCCATAGGGGATGATATGTTAAATTATTATTATTATTATTATTATTATTATTATTATTGTTATAGGCTCCACAGTGCTCCTTAGTACCAAACATTGGGGAAAACCAGACATACATAAAACAGGGACATACAAAAAAGCAACATGAAAGCAAAGGGTTGGGAGATCCCTGCTCACAAGTGAGCTGACAATCTAGCAGGAAAAGGGCACAGCTGGGAGAAGACCAGCGAGTGTTAAAAGATGAAGAGTGTATTCTAAGGTATCTAATAATGGTGTTAAATATTCTGTAGACAGATAGTGTCAGTTAATGGAACCTGTCCAGCGATGTATTGCAGTATTATATGTATCACACAATACCCATGTAACATTCAGTACATACTGTCTCTTCTTCATTGATGTGATGTGATGTGTGTCAGTTACGTGTATGTGCTGGTGAATAGTGACAGGGAGGTAAGAACTAAACTAATGCAGCCCCCCTGTACGTGGATGTGAGGTGTCCTCCAAGCCTGGGGGTTTCCTTGGGCCGATCATCCGGGCTGTATCTCAGTCTCTCTCACCCCAGTAAGAAGCCCACACACGTGCAGGTATAACACAGATACAGAGCAGGTGAGGCCGTGCACGGACACAGTTAGTGTGAATATTGGCGCCAGGTCATCATCTGATTGTGAATATACAGTATTTATATACAAGGTTACATTGTACAATCTGTGGGTAACACAAACACTCCTCACTGTGGTATCTCTCAACCAGACTTTACGGCAAAGCGAGGACCACACTCACCAATCTTCATCTGCTACATCCAGAATCTGCACCTATAACTCACCACACTAACCTATCAAGTCTCACAATGTTTACCGGACACCCGTCTCTGCTTCCTGTCGGCGGTCAGCTGATTCTGACCGCCGACCCCGCTGTCACCAATGAACTCCTCTTCCCCATTATTTAAGGAAGACTCTGGCACCTCTAGGGTGCCAGAGTATCTTGGTCTTCCATGTGCTCCAGCATAGTTCCTGATCCTATTGTATCTGTGGCTCCCTTTGGTTTTGACCTTGGCTATCCTGACTACGGCTCTGCCTATTCCCTACTGTACCTCTGCCTGCACCGTGCTGACCCGGCTTGTACGACTATCCCTCATCTCTCTGGTGGCTTCCTGGGAGGGCCGCGACCTGCGTGCCTCTGCCGCGAAATCTAAACCTCCTTGCGGGGGTCCCCGGTGAAGACCAGGGGTAAGTTTAGACTCCGCGCCTCCTGGAGTAGCAGTACTAATACCAGAAGGTGGGTTTCCCTAACGATCAGTGTGTCAATGGCATTATCTGAGAATTATACCACCCAACCTCAACCTTCTGGCAATTACAGGAACGTGGATCAGACAATCAGACACTGCCTCGCCTGCAGCCCTTTCACATGGTGGTCTCCACTCCCCCTCTAGGCCAGGCAGCAGAAAGGGGGTGATGTCGGCCTCCTCATTTCCACCTGTTCCATCAATCAAGATTACATCTTTTTTAGGGCACACTGTCTGGATTTTCAACAAATTCTATGTGCATGTCTCTGTGATCTATCGTACCCCTGAATACACCCAACAGTTATTGAACATCTCTGGCTACCCCTTTATCTTCATTTATTGGAATTGCGTTTAACAACAAACCAATTCTACCTGTCATTCAGAAGCACCTACAACCTTTTAACATTAGTGGGAATTCCTCTGCAACAAAGGCCTTTCCTCTACATTCCATAGAATGTTGCGGTGGGATAGGTAACCCACCACTCTGAAGGAAACATTGGGGTACACATAGATCCTCCCTAAAGGATTGCATAACCCTCCCGTTTCTGTATGATTTCAACATCCAAACTGATTATCCACAGTCTCCTTAGTCCTCCTAACTGCTCTCACCAACCTCCTCTCTTGTCCTCTCCCAGTGGACCTCACCTTATGCTCATTGTGATGACCGCTGTCTTGATTATTTTCCCCAGATTTGATCAGTTTCTGATTTATCTAACAGTCTTTCCTCGCTTCTCTGTTTTGATCTGACAGCACAAAATCTAATTACACAGTCAAGTGGCTCTGTGTCAACCACCTCACTAAACAAACGTGCTGACTTCTAAAATAGTCTTCCACAAAGTAGAATGGCATTGGCAAAAGTTTTGTCTCTATTACGACTTCCTCAAATACTGCTATGTACGCCTCCGACTTCCAATCTCTCATCGTCTCTCAGGCTTCTAACCTCAAACACCTCTTTAATAATTTTAAATTTCTTCTTATACCTCCCACAGCGACCTCTCCTACCACCACCACTGCCCAAGATCTTGCTTCCTATCTCAAGAACAAGGTTGACAAGATCTGATATGTAATGATATCCTCTTCCCTAATCAAGTGCTCTATTCCCTTCCTGCGTCCTCTGGCACCTTTCACGCAAAAAAATGAAGAAGTAGTATCTTCTTTCTTCTTTTCTTCTCTACTACTTTTCCATTTAACCCTATACCCTCACAAATCAGTAGAACAATGTCTCCTGTGCTCATCTCATCTTAACTAACATCTGTGAACTTTCTTACTTCGTTAGTAACATGCGCTTCGTGCTGGTATTCTGAACACAACTCAACTCCCATTACCCTCCAAACTTCTTGAGAGGCTGTTTACATTTGTAGCTCAGGTTTCCTTTACTTACACCAATTAATGAAGCTTCTACAGTCAGCCTTTCATTCCCAACACTCTACGTTGACGAAGGCGGTCAATTAATTGAATTCCAAAATAATAACAATCCAGATGACACTATCCCTTTACAAATTACATGGGAAGAGTATTTTCTGCAGAGGTCTGTATGGAAATGTGGCTAATTAATTGAATTAATTGATATTATATATCAATTAATTAATTGATATATAATTAATTAATTATATATATTTATATTATATAGCTGTGATGCTAACGAATGAAGAACTAATAGCTGGACAAATTGCGTACGGCCAATCAAAGCCCGTTATACAGAGTTGCTGACCGTCATCACCATGATCATTGTCATCATCATGCCCATTACACCGGCTCTCCAGCACCCACAAGAGGAGATTGCCTACTCACTGGTCTAATTGAGTCTTGATTATGTGAACATGCCCTTAATGTACTCGGCCTATAGATTCCCGCCCTTTCCTCCACTTACTACCCTTATTGTGCAGGGTGGCACTGAACAGCATATTCTCAATACAACTTTCATAATAGAATCTTCATCAGCTTTTAACACTTTCATTATCATAGAGCACAGGCCACTGGAACCTAGGCCCCTAAATATTATATCTGAGACAGCATCATAATACCCATATAACCGCTTTGCCCGTATTATACTGTCCCTTTAAGATAAAATAAATGCAATTTATGTGCATATTCATTGTCCCTATGAGCAGTTTCAGTTTCTTTTTTGCCTGATCAGTTTAGATGAACTTCTCGTGTCCCAGGAAAGTGCCGCAAGTTATGAATAGATGAAAAATGTCATCTAAGTGACTCACAGTGTTATCTCCTCCTAAGCAGCTCTGTCTGTGCTGAATACACCAAGATGGAAATATTACTGTATCTCCTCTACCCTTATGTCTGGGGTAATAATGTGATACATACACCAAGAAGGATATATTACTGTATTACCTCTACCCTTATGTCTGGGGTAATAATCTGCTACATACACCAAGATGGAAATATTACTGTATTACCTCTACCCTTATGTCTGGGGTAATAATGTGATACATACACCAAGAAGGATATATTACTGTATTACCTCTACCCTTATGTCTGGGGTAATAATGTGATACATACACCAAGATGGAAATATTACTGTATTACCTCTACCCTTATGTCTGGGGTAATAATGTGATACATACACCGAGATGGAAATATTACTGTATTACCTCTACCCTTAATCATACAAGTACAATTATAAATAGCAAATATACAGGTACAAATTCCATAAAAATAAATTAAATGTAAAAACATAAAAATCACACAAATAATAGTTACAACAAGAACTATAAGTATATTTGAGTTAGACAAAGGGAGGGTCCTGCTCTAGAGAGCTTACAATCTAGAGGGAGGGGAAAGCTAAGGCAGTAGGAGCTAATGGTACACAAGAGGACCTGGCAAACGGGGGCATTGAGAGTGGAGGGGAATATAAGGTACTGGGGCCTGGACCTGTCTGAGGACCCCGCCTGTGTAGTGGGATGAGCCATCAACCTGGTGTGGCCATGGATGAAGCCCTAAGAAGTTGCTATACCAGGGCCCAGAGTTTGTCTTGGCAGCTTGTCGAGGGTGCAGTCTGGGGATTAGGGTATAATGAAGGGACAGGATTTGAGAGAGAGCTTGAATCATTGGAGGAGAGTCTGAGCAGGTAGTTCCATACGTGGGGAGCAGCACAGGAGACGTCTTGGAGGCAGAGTGAGAGGTGGTTATTAGAGGGTCGGAGAGACGAAGGTCAGGGGCAGAACTGGGGTATATCAGGAGATGAGGCAATCAATGACTTCAGTCCCTGCCCCAGTGGAGCTTACAATACAGATTCCCCACCACACACACATACACACACACACACACACACACACACACACACACGTGTTAATTTAATCAGCAGCCAATTAACCTACCAGTATGTTTTTGGAGAGTGAAAGGAAACCGGAGCACCCAGAGGAAATCCACGCAAACACGGAGAGAACATACAAACTGCACACAGATAAGGGTCGGGAATTGACCTCATGACCCCAGTATTTTGAGACAACAATGCTATTCACTCTGCCACTGTCCTGCACATATAAAGGGGAAGTGTTGTTGATGGATATTTAGCTGAGTGTGAGCTGCCTTATTTGAAACAGAATCATTGACAGCAAGGAGCAGCAACCGGCAGCATCACAGAGACTGTCATCCCCTCTCTGTCTGCCCAGCCCCTGCTTGCAAGATAAGAAGTATAAGGAAGGAGCCAGCGGGGAATTAGTGCCAGGGCACTCAGTACCCTTTCAGATGGTCCTAAGGGGTAACTTGCAGAATGCACCAGTAGTCCTGGCTCTCTGCTCAGCTCTGCTGTAGGGATTAGAGTAAGGAGTAACATGTGAGAGCTCAGGCCTACAGGGCACAGAAGATGTCGTTTCAAGCAGCACATTTTGAGGGGCAGAGGGGGTAAATACTGTGAATTCCTTTTAAAATTGTCAATTTTATTGATATCTAAGTCTAAACAATCAGTTTTTATTGTAGATCTAACAATGAAGAAACTGTGTTTTGTAATGAACATTATACTATTGCACTATTGTTTTATGTGAACATGTTGACATCGCCCTCTACTGGTGACTAGTAGAAAGAACATGTAAGAGTGTAGAGAAGACTAATGCTCTAGTAAACAGCGTCATCTAGTGGTTGATATGTTAAATGACACATAATTACTTTCATAACACTCTTGATATACAGGTATAAAAAAAAAAGAAAGAAAAATCCCCCAAGGTGGCTAATTAACAAAGTGCCAAATAGCTGAGGCGCATAAATCATCTGTGGGATTTGTGCTGGTGATCCTAGATTGTCACCAAATGTTTTCGGGGGGCGGGTTTGCACAGGAACGGAGGTTTGCACTGGCCAATTTGGGCAGAGTGAGGACTTTCCTTACTACTGATGTACAAGGCACACAAGTGATCCTGGTTCTGCGGATCATTGCACAGACAAGATTTAATATTTAATTTTGCGAGATAGTTGTAATGAGGTTTAGGGGTGGAAAGGGAACGTTTTTCCGGGTGTTCTCTGCTTTGTGAAAGTAAACTCAGTCATTTTCAGTCTGCAAGATAACAAAGTGTGAGATTTATCAGACTGCGGATTACCAAACCACAGGAATTAAAAAAAATACCTGAACAACCATTGGGCTTCCCTCAGTTAGAGATGCCCGGCCCATTGTTAGGTAGCACAGAGCCCCTCCTGGTGCCCCTGGCTGGTGGGTACCCAGGGCTAAAATGTTCAAATGTAGTACCCTCTCTTGTGGCACTACAACTGTATTTTGCATTGCATTCTGTCACTTGTAGTGCCACAAGTGTGCTCTACCAGTCTTTACCACTTTAGTATTCTAATAAGGTATTTGTGCCCCCTTAGTATTATAATGAATTAATTGTGTCTCCGTGATCTATAAAATAAATAATTACTTTGTCCCTATTATTATTATTATTATTATTAATATTATATCTCCCATATTATTTTACGTAGTGCTGTGTCCCTAAGTGGTCCAACGTAATAAATAATCAGGTATGTTCATCCATGCTGCTACTACTGCTCTGATCATTATTCTGTGAATTTCATCCCTGCAATCTGTGTTTAAGTATGTTCATCCATGCTGCTACTACTGCTCTGATCATTATTCTGTGAATTTCATCCCTGCAATCTGTGTTTAAGTATGTTCATCCATGCTGCTACTACTGCTCTGATCATTATTCTGTGAATTTCATCCCTGCAATCTGTGTTTAAGTATGTTCATCCATGCTGCTACTACTGCTCTGATCATTATTCTGTGAATTTCATCCCTGCAATCTGTGTTTAAGTATGTTCATCCATGCTGCTACTACTGCTCTGATCATTATTCTGTGAATTTCATCCCTGCAATCTGTGTTTAAGTATGTTATAGGAAACTGTTATCTGTTTAAACTTAGGTTGGCACAGTCTTTTATTGCTGCCTAATTTATGATAGGTATCTGGCCTCTATCCTTTCCCACAAATGTTTTCTTTTCTTTTGATTAGCTGACCAATTAGCACATCTGTAGTGTATTCCTAAATTAGACTGACTACATCTTAGCTTCATTCTATGGGGAGACGTATGTGGGGTTAGACGTGTGTGATTTCTGCACTAAGTGGGATTTTCTCACAAAGTGGACGAAAATGCACAGTTAGACAAACATTGGACTACATTTGACTTGCTTTAACTCCCATCAATAAGCAACATCTGCCACAGCCTATTTCAGCACTACTTGTCTATTTATATGGAATACTGCTAAGAGGTAATTCTTAAAATATCCTTGCTTTTTGCTTTTACCCCTTTTATCACAATGTTTCACAAATTGCTTTTCTTAGTCTCCTTTCATGGCATGATCTTTAGGACTGTGTCATCTTTCACCCCTCCACCAACACACAAATTTGTTCATATTGCACCTGCATTACTCCACTCACCTCTATTTAACACCCATGAACTGTTGTCCTATTTATTATCTCTAACAAGTACAGCCTCCACCTGTGGCCAGAAAATAAAAGGCCACACATCTTACAATCCCCTTGCCTATCTTTCGCTCACTCTGCTTCTATTAGCTGGTGATATATCACCTAATCCAGGTCCCCCACACTCCTCACACACACATACATCAGAACACTACCGTTCTATAGCAAACCTCAAACACATCACCTGTCTCCCCTCTCTTCCCAAGTCCTTTAAATGTGCCCTTTGGAATGCACGCTCTGTTTGTAACAAACTTACCTCCGTTCATGATCTCTTCCTCTCAAAAAACCTCAACCTTCTGGCAATAACAGAAACATGGCTTATGCAATCAGACACTGCCTCACCTGCAGCACTTTCACATGGTGGCCTCCATCTCACCCACACCTCCAGACCTGAAGGCAGACAAGGAGGTGGGGTTGGACTACTTCTCTCCCCACAGTGCACATACACAGTTCTACCAAATGTCCCATCACTCACGTTCACATCTTTTGAAGTACATGCTATTCGCATTTTTAATCCATTCTCCCTACGTGTTGCGGTGATCTATCGTCCCCCTGGAGCACACCAACAATTTATTGAGGATTTCTCTGCATGGCTCCCTCACTTCTTATCTTCAGACATCCCCACCATCATCATGGGTGACTTCAACATCCCCATTGATAACCCACCTTCCAAAGCTGCTTCCAAACTACTCTCTCTAACATCCTCACTTGACCTCTCCCAGTGGATTGAATCATCTACTCATAAGGATGGCCACTGCCTTGATCTTGTTTTCTCTAGACTATGCTCAGTTTCTAATTTTATTAATACACCCTTCCCCCTCTCGGATCATCACCTTATCAGCTACACTCTCACCCCCACTGCTCTAACCTCTCTACTGTCTGACTCAACCAAGCCTCCTCATACTCGTAGAAATCTGAATTCTATTAATCTTCAACAATTTTCCACCTCTCTCCAACACCTTCTCTCCCCTATCTCTACATTCTCATCCCCTGAGATGGCAGTACCTCATTTTCACCTAACCTTAGCAACGGCCCTTGATCAAGTGGCTCCAGCGACACTTCATACTACACGTCGACTTCGATGTCAACCGTGGCACACCAAAGCAACACGAAATCTTCAAAAACTGTCCCGTAAAGCAGAACGTCACTGGCGTAAATCTCGAAGCTCTAATGACTTCTTCACATATACTTCTGTCTACCACTCCTATCGAAATGCTCTGGACACTGCAAAACAAACATACTTTCAATCTCTTATCTATGCTCAGGCTTCTAACCCCAAACGCCTTTTCAATACATTTAATCATCTTCTCAATCCTCCCACCCCGAACCCTCCATCTACTATCAGTGCTCAGGATCTTGCTTCCTACTTCAAGGACAAGATTGACAAGATCAGACTAGAAATGGTATCCTCTTCCTCAACAAGCCATCAGCTCATTTCCTTCCCACTACCCTCTGACACCCTTTCTTCATTTGACCCCACAAATGAAGAGGAAATTTCTACGCTCTTCTTATCTTCCTACTCTACCTCCTGTCCTCTTGATCCTATTCCCTCGCAAATTGGTAGATCCCTGTCTTCTGTGCTCATTTCACCTCTAACTCAAATCTGTAATCTCTCACTCTCTACTGGCATCTTTCCATCACTATACAAGCATGCAGTGATTACTCCTATTCTAAAAAAACAAAACTCCGACCCAAACTCTCTCTCAAATTACCGTCCCATCTCTCAGCTCCCTTGCCCCTCCAAGCTTCTAGAGAGACTTGCCTACACTCGCCTCACACGCTTTCTTTCCGCAAACAACCTGTTGGATCCTCTTCAGTCTGGCTTTCGTTCTCAACACTCCACAGAGACTGCGCTGACCAAGGTTGTTAATGGTCTGATCACTGCTAAGACTGAACGCCATTACTCTCTCCTAATTCTCCTTGATCTCTCGGCTGCATTTGACACCGTTGACCACTCTCTTCTCATACAAACACTGCAATCCCTAGGTCTTCAAGACACAGTTCTATCCTGGTTCTCATCTTACCTCTCTAATCGCTCTTTCACTGTTCATTTCTCTGGAGCCACCTCTGCTCCGCTTCCCCTATCAGTTGGAGTACCACAAGGCTCGGTGCTAGGTCCTCTGCTGTTCTCTATCTATACCGCTTCTCTTGGAAATCTAATAAGTTCCTTTGGCTTTCAGTATCATCTCTATGCGGATGATACCCAAATCTATCTATCCTCTCCTGATATCTCGACATCTGTGTTGTCCCGTGTAACTGACTGTCTTTCTGCCATTTCATCTTGGATGGCCTCTCGTCAACTCAAACTTAATCTTTCTAAAACAGAGTTAATAATATTCCCACCCGCCAACAAGAGCATACCTGACATTTCTATCTCTGTTGATAACATGACCATAAATCCCACCCCACAAGCTCGCTGCCTAGGTGTAATCCTTGATTCACGCCTATCCTTTGTTCCCCACATTGACTCTATATCTAAATCATGTTACATACATCTAAAGAACATTTCCAGAATCCGCACATATCTCACACAAGACACTGCTAAAACCTTAATTCATGCACTAATCATCTCCCGCATTGACTATTGCAATTCCCTCCTTACTGGTCTTCCCAAAAACAGACTCAAACCCCTAAAATCTATTTTACATGCTTCGGCAAGACTGATTTTCCTTGCAAATAGCTATTCCTCTGTTGAATCACTCTGTATGTCTCTACACTGGCTGCCTGTCTTCTACCGAATCCAATATAAAATACTTTTACTAACCTACAAGGCCATCAACAAAGCTGCACCAACATACATCTCCTCTCTTGTCTCAAAATATCTCCCAACTCGGCAACTCCGTTCTGCAAAAGATCTGCGTCTCTCATCCACCCTCATTACATCCTCCCATTCCCGGTTACAGGACTTTTTTCGGGCTGCACCCACTCTATGGAACTCTCTCCCTCGCACAATAAGACTCTCCTCTGTTCTACAAACTTTCAAGCGTTCTCTGAAAACCTACCTATTCAGACAAGCGTATAATATTCCTCAACCACCATCTTAACCTCACTACCTTTAGCCTGTTACACAATTTCACACAAGACAACTACCCCCGGAATAACATTGTTGTGTGACAGGATCATTTAGCTTATGAGTCACCCTACCTTTGCAGTCTGGCTGGGCCAAGATGCAAAATGTATACTTAACCTCATGTGTCAATCTCCCATTGTCCCATAGATTGTAAGCTTGCGAGCAGGGCCTTCTCACCTCTTTGTCTGTTTTACCCAGTTTGTTTATTAGTTTATTACGTTTGTCCCCAATTGTAAAGCGCTACGGAATATGTTGGCGCTATATAAATAAATGATGATGATGATGATAAAAAAACTAAACAAAACAAAAACCCTTCACAGACAAAGCCGACTGCTCGTCAAATTAGTTAATGAGTTGGGCAGCATGGTGGATCAGTGGTTAGCACTGCTGCCTCACAGCACTGGGGTCATGAGTTCGATTTCCGACCATGGCCGTATCTGTGTGGAGCTTGTATGTTCTCCCTGTGTTTGCGTAGGTTTCCTCCGGGTGCTCTGGTTTCCTCCCACACTCCAAAACCATACTGGTAGGTTAATTGGCTGCTATCAAAATTGGCCCTAGTTGATGTGTGTGTGTGTGTGTGTGTGTGTGTATGTTAGGGAATTTAGACTGTAAGCTCCAATGGGGCAGGGGCTGATGTGAGTGAGTTCTCTGTACAGCGCTGCAGAATTAGTGGCGATATACAAATAAATGAAGATGATGATGATGATGTCCGGTAAGCCAGTCGACTTAATAGACAGACAGCCAATCAGGAGCGGTCACTCAAACCTAGAAGGTGGGGGGCTTTTGATACAATACAGCAGTAATATATAACATGGGCAGAAGAGTGCATCACACAATGCTGCTGTAACCTACAGGCTCTGCTCTGACACGGTATCTTTCTAATTTACTTAAAGCACTGGTAATTTAAATGGCTGCTCTGATTTTCAGCCCCAGGCATAGTAAACAGCCAGGGTACAAATGAGCAAAACTGCAGCAAAATTTTGATGACTACACGTTTTGCCACAGAACAGGCTCCTTTTGCAGGGGTGGGAACAAGAGATGGTTAAAACTATAAGCGTTACCTTTTAAAAGACCAAGGGGTATATTTACTAAACTGCGGGTTTGAAAAAGTGGAAGTGTTACCTATAGCAACCAATCAGATTCTAGCTGTCATTTATTTAGTACATTCTACAATATGACAGCTAGGATCTGATTGGTTGCTATAGGCAACATCTCCACTTTTAACATTAGTTAATAAAATTGATACCATATGTGCTTAGCTCAGCCCCAGTCAGTACAATAGCGCTTACGTACAAAATGTTTTTTTTTTCAAAAAGTAGGAAACACAGAAAATTGGAACCCGAAAACACTTCCTTCACAGCCTCATATATACTCTGAAACTATTTCTAGAGAATTCAAGAGTTATTTAGCTGTCTTTAAAATTTAGGGAGAATAATTAGACTTAGCCCCCCCCCCTCCCCCCCATACAAACAACCTTGAGGTTGAATATATGAGAGGGTCACTTTGTAACAAAGAGGATCCGCAAATTCTAAAACCACAGATTTTACCGATTAGGTAGACGCCATATCCTACCATTTGGCGACTGTCTGTAGGGGTCATGTGTTGGTGGGGATAAGGTGCTATTGGTTGATTTAGTTGTCCATTTTAAAGTATCGTCCTCTTCCATTAATATTCTCTTATGAGATTATTCTTGCATAATATGAGAATTGTTATTTAAATGAAATGACTTTGATGTATAACGGTGACCAGGATGGGTCTGGGCCCAATATTCAGGGGGACACTGCATTCAGCATTCAGCAGCGGTGGCTCCCAATCTTTTATTTATCTCTTTCTTTATAACAGCAGATTACAAACCGATTTATTATAATCCAGTCCCAGTGGGCTGATGCACTTTCGTAGATGAAAGAATTGATAGTATGTTAATAACTAAAAAATATAAATAAAATAAAACGCCTATTAAAGGTAAATAAATGGATGTCCGTTCAAGTTGTGGCTCCAAAGCACAAAAACGTTTATTTCTGAGAAGGCCGTATTATTTCCAGGTGTAAATAGCGGAGGATGACAATGCCGGTCTCTGAACCGCTTGTGATTGACTGCCTTTGATTGCACCCCTGAAGCTTTGTCTCTTGGGCATATATTATACATTTGATTTGTGTATATAAGCAAATATTTTTTTTATTTTGTTTTACACAAGTTGTTTCAGCTATTTTAGGGAGGTTTTTTCTTAAGTTTTATTAATTATTGTGTAACAGCGAATGGATAACAATAAGTGCATAAGTGTCTGTGCCGCGTGCCTGGCGTAGACCGGGCGGATAGACCGCTGGTGCCGAGCAGGACGGATCTTAAGCTACAGACGGTTTATCACATGGACTTAAATAAACTATTTTCCGCCCAGCTTTTATCTTACAGAGCACCTGACACCAGGAGGGCAGCCGTCCCTCTCACCAACTCCTAGAAATGGATCCAAAGACCCCTCACAGTGCCCCCTATCTGGTAACAGTGGTAGTGATGGGCATACTTCACTCTCATAGTCCTGGACAGTGACACCTAGGGCCCCACTGCCCTCAAGTCACTGTAGGGTCAGGGGTCAGTCAGGGCCACTGACCACTCTCTAATAGGCTTCAATCTCCCCAAAACATCTACAGAGGATGCGCTATGTACAGCGCTGCAGACCCTTTGTGGCACCACATAAATAAAAGATAATAATAATAATAATAATAATAATAATAATACTACTTGCCTACTCTCCCAGAATGCCTAGGAGACTCCAGAATTTTAGGGAGTTCTCACAAATTCAAGGGAGGACAGGCCACCCTCCCTGATCCTACCCTGATGTAATTCGCACCATTTGGCCTCGCTGGCCAGGTCCTGAGTATGGGACTTGCAAACTGCTGGGCAACCAGACGCGACTTCCATGAAGAGAGAAGGGGACCGACCTGTGCGGACGGAAGAGCACAGGGGCAGCGCCTGACACAGGTATCCCAGCAATCCATCCTAAATGCTGCTGCAAGACTGATCTTCCTCTTTCATCGCTCCACATCTGCTGCATCACTCTGCAAATCCCTACACTGGCTCCCTGTGTCCTCCAGAATCATATTCAAATTACTCACCTTTACCTACAAAGCCCTCAACAACACGACTCCTGCATACATCTCAAATCTCATATCAAAATACTCTCCCTCCCGCCCTCTTAGATCTACGTCTGACCTGCGCCTTGTCTCATCTCTGATAACCACCTCTCACTCCCGCCTACAAGACTTCTCCCGTGCTGCTCCCCACTTATGGAATTCTCTACCACGCTCAATCAGACTTTCTCACAGTCTTGACGCTTTCTGAAAAGAAAATCTATTTATTAGAGGTGACCTTATGCCCAATGATACTATTCACACTAATGCACCCTCACATCTGTCCCAATCTCCACTCTGAGCCACACTTGCTCCTCTTGTTTCAGCTGTGCCCTCTTCCCCTTAGAATGTAAGTTCTCTAATGAGCAGGGTCCTCCATACCCATTGTTTTTATGTCTGCATTTATTTTGTCTACCTTGTATGTTTTATTTATGTCCCTGTTTTCCCTACTGTCTGGCACTGTGGAGCACTGTGGTGCCTTACAAATTAATGGTAGTCATTATTGCAAATGGCTGTCTAATGGTTTTTTGGAAGACTTGCACATTATACAGCCGCTGGGTCCTCGCATTGCCACTTTAATATCAGTCATGTAACTGTCGCCATTTGTATTGCCGTGAATGTCAGAGCCGATATGTTGTGTTGCCGGAATTGTTGCCTGGTTTTTTTTCACAAAGTTTGTTTTTCCTAAATGTCGGAATTACAACATTCACAATGTTTATGTCACTCCTAGGGGTATATTTACTAAACTGCGGGTTTGAAAAAGTGGAGATGTTGCCTATAGCAACCAATCAGATTCTAGCTGTCATTTATTTAGTACATTCTACCAAATAACAGCTAGAATCTGATTGGTTGCTATAGGCAACATCTCCACCTTTTTCAAACCTGCAGTTTAGTAATTATACCCCCTAGTCTTGGCGGAATGTGGTCATTCGCACACTTGTACCCCACCCTTAAAAATCAATTTTATTAATAAAAAGTAATACATTACTGTAAATTACTACAGATATTACATTATATTATTATTATAAAACTCTCCCTACAACCTTGTGTTTTATATGGTATAGACAGGACCGCCGAGAGTGTTCTTGGGCCTTGGTGTTGACACTTTTTGAGCTCCCCCCAGTCTGCGAGCGCAGCCTCAGTATATATGACCGCGCAAATCTCCCCTCCCCCACAGCTGCGCGTGCAGCCTCGACGACAAACCAATGTTGAGCATGCAGTCTAAGGACAGTGTCTACATGTGAACCAATAGGAAGCCATGAGTCTGCGCTGTCAGTTTGCTCAGCCTTTAGTGTTCCTCCCCTAGGGTTGTGAATGGGGCCCAACTGTACCCCACTATAATCTACTATCGCTGGGCCCCCTCCGCCCTGTCGGCGCCCCTGGGTATAGAACTCCTCGGTAATTTATAATATCCTAAACCATTTACAGTGGGGATTGCATTTTCCATATATAAAGTAAATTGAATGACTTTATAATTGTAGTTAGTGTTATTAGAGATTTGAACCAGTTCAAAATTCAATTGAATTTAACCTGTATGTGGGCTTTGACCTTGTTTGCGGTGCAATCGGTCGGTTTTGTCTGGTTCGATTGCCGCGACTGCTCCTCACTCGAACAGCAAACAGAGAACTGGCATTGGCGGTTTATAGGAAAGAAATAAAATAGGATAAAATATACTATGTTGCAGGGCAGCATGGTGGCTTAGTGGTTAGCACTTCTGCCTCACAGCACTGGGGTCATGAGTTTGATTCCTGACCATGGCCTTATCTGTGTGGAGTTTGTATGTTCTCCCCGTGTTTGCGTGGGTTTCCTCCGGGTGCTCAGGTTTCCTCCTTCATTCCAAAAACATACTGGTAGGTTAATTAGCTGGTATCAAATTGACCCTAGTCTCTCTCTGTCTGTCTGTGTGTGTATGTTAGGGAATTTAGATTGTAAGCTCCTATGGGGCAGGGACTGATGTGAGTGAGTTCTCTGTACAGCGCTGCTTAGCGCTATATAAAAAGCTGATGATGATGATATTTCCTGTCTGGGCTTAAATGGCCACATTCTAAAGTAATTGTATAATTTTTAAATTTAAACAACAGAAATCATTTAAAAAAACACTATGAAATGCAGCCAATGCATGAATTTCACTCAAATTTTGTGACTTTTTGTACTTTAAAGCCAATTCAATTAACCAGTTAAAGAACCTTTAAAACAAAAATGTGAGGATCCCTATTTGTTTCATAAAACATGATATTCTATTCTTTACAGAAGGATAATATATTTTTAGTGATGTACCAATGATCCTGGTATACATAAAGCACAATCTGATCACGGTGCTCTAATTTTACACATTGAAAAGTGATGCAAGGAAAATGAAACTACAAACCCCACACGGATGGAGCATATAACTTTATCCACCGGATGGCGCTGTCCAGCCGTAATATTGGGAGTAAACTGTTCTATCGCCTGCTGCGGATCTGAGTGACTGCAGGATACAATTAAGCAGTGAGTTTATTTGACTCCTGCTGTTTTGTTCCATCTACAGACTGAACGTTTATCTGCATTATCTCCCTACATGGGAGAGATTGTTCCTCTGGTCTTCATTTCTCGGAAACTGAAATTGACTTTGCATAACTGATCTATTAGATTAAGTTCTAAGATTTCTTTACATAGATCACCTCTATGTCTGTCTGGGACTTACTAGGAGTCATTTACAAAGCCGATGTATCGTGATTAGAGATGCTGACTGACCCCCGTGAACTGGTTTTGGTTTTGGATCTGGATTAGCTTTGTGTTTTGGTTTTGGTTTTGGCAAAACCGCCCTTGTATGTTTTGGTTTTGGTTTTGGATTTTTAGGAAAAATCCTAAAATATGCTAAAATCGCATATTTTACTCTTTTTTTGTTCCTACATTATTATTAACCTCAATAACACTAATTTCAAGTCATTTGCAGTCAATTTAGACCACCTCACAGGTCACAATATTATTTTCATACACTTTCGGACAAATACTGCAGTGACCTGACTGGATGGTAAGCGACAGAGCATTGACACAAACACAAAGCAGTTCCTAGCACATCTAGGACACATTGGCACACAGCAGTGGCAGAAAAGAAAAATGGTGTCCGCCCTCCCTCCCATCCCCCGCTATGTTGGGTCTTAAAAAGAGATTAAAAACTTGCGAGATCCGATGACGTAACAATGACATTTTGCCTCGTTTTCGATTCCAAGGGCGAGCAAAAGTACTGAGCCGGCTTGGCTCGGTACTCGGATCCCCTAAGTTCGGGTGTGTTCGGTTCTCGAGGAACCGAGTCTGAGCATCTCTAATAGTGATCAGCCCACCTGGATGATCTGCCTAATGTTGAGTTCCCTCTTTGGGGACGGCTGGTTGTGTGACGATATAGAACAGAGGCACACTGTTCAAACATGTAAATCGTACATCAATGTCCATCCTAATACCAGTTTTATTCTACCTATTGAAATAATTTAATATGTATTGGGATTGCCTTTACACCCTGTGGAAATTTTGTGCCTGCAAAGCTTTTTATTTTTTATGTATCCCCCAGAACGAGAGTTTACCTGCCTGGGAGGCTAGGACCTGGGGATCAGCTGCTGGCTGGGGACAGTCCAATGTATCCTGGGGCACTGAGAACTACACACCACAGCATGCTCGAGGAGCAGAAAGACCTGAAGTGGCATCAAAGCCGTCACTCGTGGAGATTTTTACACCAGAGAGGGAGAAGAGATATGAGAGTGAGGTCAGGGAGGAAGGAGGAGTGGCCTAAGAGGGAGGAACTAATGGAGAAGTCTAGACAGCGCAACTGATTCCGCTAAGTGCGTCAGTGTGCACAGAACAGCTGGGAGAGTGAGTATTGTGGAGAGAGAAGCTGCAGAGAGAGAGGAACAGTCAGAAAGGGTAATGACATACAGAGAGGCTGAATCCACTGAGGAAGGCTGCCAATCATTTAGATAGAGCTGCCAGTCACTGGAACAAGCTCCCTCCCTCTATCAGAACCTGCCCTAATCTGTCCAGTTTCAAACGGGCTCTAAAAACCCACCTTTTTCTTAAAGCCTTCCAGTCTCCCACTTAACTCCCTACCAGATCTTCTGCCTCTTCCCCTTCACTCCCCTTCCCTTATCCTCCTTCTCTCCCTCCCTCGTGTCTCTCTGTCTGTCTACCCCACCCCTTAGATTGTACGCTCCTTCGAGCAGGGTCATCTCTCCTCCTGTCTTCACCACTTTAACTCTGCTCTCCAGCTACCTTGCCCTCCTCCTCCCCGTTCCCTCTTGCTCCCTCCTCTCCTCTCTGGGGGTTTCCCTGCCCTCCGTGCCCTCTTGGGCTCCGCCGTATGCGGGACCTTCCCCTCTCCCCTCCACCCGCCCCTCTAGCTGTGCTTTGAGATCTCGGAGTTACTGTGCATTTTGTTTACTGTATCGTGCTGTCTCACCTTGTATTGTACTTTGTTTGTCCCTGTACGGCGCTACGGATACCTAGTGACGCCCTATAAATAAAAATTAATAATAATAATAATAACAGTCTAACAGTGAGATCTGCCAGTGGCAGTTTACCACAGAAGGCTGCCGGAATCAAAGACGGGGCTGTCAGAGTCATTGTGACAGCTGCCATTTCCAGAAAGGAATCTGGCAATGTCCGAGAGTAAACTGGGAGAGGCAGAGACCAAACCAGAGGTCCAGACGAAGTTCAGGTCCAACTCAGTATTCAAGAGGGAGTGAGTCTGGATCCAGATTCAAAGTTCAAAAGGAGTCTACGACCAATGTAGTCCAGATCTTGTTCAGAGACAGTCTGAAGTGGTTCCAGTAGTTTGTAAAGTGTTCTGATTTATTTCAGGTGCCTATTATATTGTGACCTAGTGAGGACAGCCAGTTATCCCTATTTCAAGAGCACCAGAACTGGTCAGTGTCAACAGCGAGTAACCTGCTAATTACTGCACTATACCATACCCAGAGCTGATCACCGGTCCAGCAGCAGCCTGAGCTAGAGATCAAGCCTTAATCTGCCTGGTACCACTAGAGCCAATCCTCCCCTCGTCTCCGGCACCTATGTGGGTCCATTATTATTGTTGGGACTACTCCTCCCATCATCTGAGAGATTTATCTTCATTACTCTTAACTGTAACTCATTATTGTCTGTGTATTACTATTATTGTAGTGGTTCTATTCCTCTGATCCTGGAGTTCATCCATTTCACGGTGTCGCCTTACATGACATTAGCCAGTTTCGGGTGTGTGTCTGTAGGTCTAAATGTGACCTCTGTCCACAATAACCACCCCTAAGTCCCAGTGGTTACATTGTAAGAGTGAGACATTTAACACGGTCCAGCTACCAGCCACATGGTGATATCCTGATTATCATTATCATTATTATTGTGATCTGATATCATGGTCATTAATGTTATTGCTAAATCTTCTACTACCGTGTCAGTACTGAACGCCATGTTAATATGTATACTTATTGTCTGCACACACTTTGTGCTATTGTCTTTTTATATGGTTAATCAATTGTATTTGAGGGTTGCAGTCATTTGAGCCGCTTTAACTTTGCTGTGGGCAAGTTCCTGTTGTTTTATTAATTATCCACTAAGTAACCGGCCTTCCAGTAGTTGTCAGAACATTTAATAAATATATCAAGCGTTTCCCGTTTTACCTTGCTACAGAGGTCAGATAAACGCATATTAGTATTCAACAAGGAGCGGACGTAAGGTTAAGTCTGTTGATTAACACAGGTCTAGGTCCCGTCTGCTCTAATAGACAACACACTGCAGGATACGTACAATACAGATGTGGAATATAAAGTCCCAAAACACACAAAGATTAAAAATTAATGACACAATGTTTAAAAAAAAGAAAGAAAGTGTTTTCCCCCTCATAAAATACATTTATCAGGATGTTATTTATGTCTACTGTACATCAAATGCATTTTTAGTTGCTTTGGATGGCAAACACATGTTCTAGCATGTATACACAGCCGCAATCACAATCACTTAGCACTTACACCCGACCTGTAGCTGGTGCAAGTATAATTGACTGAAATTATATATTATTATTATCATTGGTTCTGTAAGGTGTCACAGTGCTCCGCAGCGCCGTACAGTAGGGAAAACAGGACATACATAAAACAGGGACGTACAAGGCAGACAAAATAAACGCAGACATGAAAACAAAGGGTGGGGAGGACCCTGCTCATTAGAGAGCTTACATTCCAAGTACCTTAGAGACGTCCAAAGCTTGAATTGAAAGCTACAGGCTCTTACTGTACACTGACTGCGGGCATACTCCCATTTCCCTCCCGATTCCGCCCCTGAAACCGTAGGCTGCAGTAAGGGTCGAGGATGATTTGCCCGTTGCTGCATTCTCTGGCGTTTGTTTTTTTTATAGGGAAGCGCAGAGCATTTTTACGCAAAATTTGGAACGTATTGGCATTTACGTACCTTAACATAGGCAAACTGAGGGGGGGGGTTTCCTAGTGGCTGGAAACCTCCCTCCAAGCCTTGGACACTGTATAATTGAGGTGGCTGGACCCTGCCCCCGCTTCACACGGCTCTACTTGAAAAGGGAGAGCTGCGTGCACCTAACAGTAGTGCACGCAGCATTGCCCATGTATATTATGGGGATAGGAAGAGTTGGAGAGCAGTCAAGCACTGTCTAATATTATAGCCACGCCCCCATGCATGCTGGTCACGCCCACTGGTGGCGTGGTGTGGAAACCCCCCTCTACAAATTCTGCGTTTGCCCCTGACTTAATGAATAAGGCCCATAGTGTATAAATTATTGGGAAGAGTCGAAGACTGCCAGCTCTCAGCTATTGCAAACATCAAGTCCTTTTGGGAAGTAGAAATTGTCATGTACCTGTAAGCACAATAAGGAACACCCCTAAAAATTTCCTTTCTTTACCTCTTGGTCTCATTTTAATACTTTTGTTCTGCCAAAGGAAATCTTGTTACGGTACTACAACGTGTGCATCCATAGTTTGCTAGGAATGTCACAATCCCAGAAATTTAGGTCCACTAGCACAAATTGAGGACAACAGGAAGTCCAAAGCTGCTTTTCATTGAGCATAATGGCTTCCATAGTATTAAAGTTGTTTCTTACTTATATGCTTGTGAGCAGGATTTTTCAGAATACATATATCAAGCATTTGTGAAAAGAAAGTAGTCTGAGTTCTTTCGCCCCCTCTCTACCCTTTTACCTATAATAGATCTTGGCAACCAGGGCCACAGTTAGGTTTTACATTGTTGCAACAATGTAACAGCTCTCTGCAACACTATTAACTCTTAGTGCAACAGAGAAGATGATCTTTAATTTTTAGGCAGTAGAAAAATGAATAACAATTTTTGCAAATCATCTGTTTTGTGAATTAGAGGATATCAATTTAATCAAACTCTTTTAAAAGGCTCTCTAAGACCTGGCAATCCTGATATCGATACTTGTTTTTATATAGCACCAACACTTTCTGCTGGCAGGAAAAATGAACCAAAACAATTTAAAATCAAGGCATTTTAGATGTAAACCACTCCCCTCCCCAGGGGTAGGAAGGCAGATATGCTATAAGTAGGGGGGTTAATCACATCGATGACATCTCTGCCTACAAAACAAAGTTATTTTCTGTTTGATGTTTTGAATTTAGTTACTGTTTCAATTTCCTCCTGCTTTTCAAGTCATTCTCTTCAAAAGACAACTGCATTCAGTCAGCTTCCTGTGCTGTGTCTGACACTTAAGAAAGCATTTAACAAACATATTGTTTACAGCAGGATATATTTTTGTCTGCAGCAATGAGGGATTTCCTGATAGTGACTCTGTAATAAATAAATAAAAACATACAAATATTTACATTGATTAAAAATAATATCCTGAACTCACAAAAGACAAAATATTTTTATTGTGCAAATTAAAAAACAACAGTGTGTATTGTTACCAGCAGAGGGAGTCAAAGTACCCTTAACGATCCTTCAGCCGCATGCGCCTAAACAGTATTTAACCCTATCACTGCCAGAGGTAGTTTACACTATACTTAGGCAGGTGTGGAAAAAAATGCTGCAAAGTAACAAATGCAAATGCAAAGTGAATAAACAGAAGAGAACTCTAAATCAAATCAATATCTGCTGTTACTGCCCTTTGGCTTAAAAACAGCATCAATTCTTCTAGGTACACTTGCACACAGATTGTTCAACAGGGAGGTCCTGCTACAGAATAAATTTAGAGCCTATCAGACGCCTCCCTGATGGTATTACATGATGGAAAAGTACCTGCCTGTATTTCTCAGCTTTGAGGACACCATTAATCCTGACCAAATTCCAAATTCCATTTGCTGAAATGCAGCCCCAAATATGCAAGGACCCTCCACCATGCTTCACTGTTGCCTGCAGACACTCATTATTGTACCTCCGATTGGATTAACCTGACATTCTAGTAGGTCTCTGTGACTAGATCACTGTTAAATAACTTCTGGTATAAATTTATTTAAAGGAAATAGTGCAGGGCGCTTATTTATATAATTGCACATGTACTTATTTTTGATATTGTGTATATTTTGAGATAGGAAATCGTTATTTCTGAGACCAGGGTAGAACATTTGTTTTTCTGTTTTAGCCTGTCTAAACACATTTCCTTATTTCTGATGTATGTATCTGATACAATGAGCCTTTGTGGATGGAGGTCTTTTGTGCATTGGGATGTGTTTTGTATGGAAGTGTCATTGTTTGGGGTTTGTAAGGTTGCTAGTGGAAACCTCCAGTTAGGCATATGGGGAGAGAGTCTGATAGTAGGAAATGCCTGCTGTGGCCAAAGGCCCAGCAGGGGGTCGTTACTGTGTGGCCTTTTGTCAGAGTGTTCAAACCTTTCTGAACATTGTGAACAGCATGTGATGCATGACATCTCAGCTTTTCTAGAATTTCATAGATAAGTGTAAATATTGTTAGCTTTGCAATGTGTGTAAATCTATGTTTTTGTAAACAGGTTACATCCTGATTCTAAAAATAGTCTGTGTCTAAACTGTATTAAAGGCACTGGCTTGTATTGAAAATTTGTTCTCCTTGTTTCATCTGACCTGATCACTGGTACCTCCAACCAGTGATGCAGCAAATAAACATCTTGTTTCAAAGACCTGCTTCAATATTGCTGTATTCCTGTGATCTACCGATTAGACCCTAAATCTAATCCGTTCTCCCGCTGTTTCTGAGGTTGGACCCAGCTTTTCCGGTACCACCGCTCTTCTGCCACCCATGCAGCCCTGGTCAGTGTGATAGACCAGGGGGGATCCATCCACAGCATCCCTGATCCATAGTAAGAGGTCAGGAGGACCAGCTCAGTTACACCAGTAACGGGGTACACTTGCAGCGTCAGTTACCCAGAAGAAACCCGGTTCTGGATGCCGGTATAGGCGTCCAGTGGTGGCAGCCTTTGTAAGCCCCTCCTACTGCGGCAGGAGGGCGCATTTGGGATAACGAAAGGGAACGGTGGCAAAGTAAGCCCAGCCGGTTCCCAGCAATAACAGACAGGGTGGCATAGGCGGTCCATCCTGTCACAGTCTCCTTTGTTTTCAACACTAATAGAGAATGCAATTCGGACCTAATATTAGTGAATTCAGCAGTTATTATTCAATCCATTTTTCATGTATTATTGTTAATGCTTAGGTATTATTCAGGTCTCCAGTGTATTTAACAAGTCCTTTGTCCATTACGTGGATAAACTCAGCTATCTCCTGCTTTAGGCTGTTCTTTAATGAACATTCTACTTAAAAACCATGAAGACAAAGCGGTTTCCGATGCTTTAGGGCTGCTTAAGTAGGACCCTTATAGTGGTGCCAAGCAGTGAGAGAACAAGTCAAGTCTTGATATATGATTCATCATAAAAGTAAGAGAACTGCTTGGATGAATATAACTAGAGATGCTCACTGACTCCCGTGAACTGGTTTTGGTTTTGGTTTTGGATCTGGATTAGCTTTGGGTTTTGGTTTTGATTTGGCAAAACCGCCCCCTTCTGTGTTTTGGTTTTGTATCTGTATTTTTTAGAAAAATTGCTAAAATATGCTAAAATCACCTAATTTTGCTCTTTTTTGTTCCTACATTATTACTAACCTCAATAACACTAATTTCAAGTCATTTGCAGTCAATGTTGACCACCTCACAGATCACAATATTATTTTCATACACTTTCGGACAAAGACTGCAGCGACCTGGCTGGATGGTAAGCGACAGAGCAATGACACAAACACACGGCAGTTCCTAGCACATCTAGGACACATTGGCACACAGCAGTGGCAGAAAAGTGGTGCAAGATGGAATTGTCCTTGGGAAATCTCACCCACCCTTATGTTGGATCTTAAAAAGGACATGCACACTTAAACAAACCAAGCACTTCAGCCACAAAAGTGCTACTCCTTGTGGCTGAAGTGCTTGGTTTGTTTGAGCCCCCACAAAACAAGCTAACATTGGGCTTAAGGCACCTAAGGTAACAGTGCTGTTAATGAACTCTACTGTGGCAAGATGTTGTTGTTGTCATCATCCTCAGCCTCATCCTCACCCTCATCAGTGTGTACATCATCCTCACACATTATTAATTCATCACCGCTGGAATCCACCATTACAGAAGTCTCAGTATTTTGATGTAATTGGTGGGAAAGGCCTTCCTCGTGGACCTTGAAGTTCATTTTAATGAACATCATCTTTTCCCCATTTTGAGGAAGTAGCCTCCTACGCCGATCGCTGACAAGGTTCCCGACTGTGCTGAAACCTCTTTCTGAGTACACACGTTTTTTGGTCAATTCTTTTAGACCAGATCAAATGTCAAAATTTGGTGCTGAGTAATCTGCATCATCCCTGGGTCTCTTGGGAAAGCTAAGTTTTTTCCTAGCAGCATTGAGTGAGAAACTTAAGGAGACGAAGCCGTCCTGGCATGCAACACTTGAGCTGTCATCTTGCTCACCGGGAGCTCCTTGCATCTCTTCAGATCTGGGTCAGTTGGAAGCAAAGAGAAGACATAGCTCTTGTTGAAGAACCTTCTCCTATGATATGATTCTCAAGCCATTTCATGCATTGTTCAAAAGTATCTCCCATCCTCCCAGCCACATGGCAAGATTAGCTATTTTGCATGTGTTTGTAAAACCCCCCACACAACTCTGGTCAGTTTCAGATAACAGCTTTGAAGCCTGAGACAAAGGAGGGTGTTGGGACACTGGAAGGGACACATACATAGTGGGGAGAACCGACAGTGGTGATGACATCATCATCCCTGGACCCAAGAAGCTCCATGTGTGTGTGGTGAATCACCACACACATGCTGTTACTTGGGAGGCTGGGTGTTTCCAAGTTTGGACTATAAAAGTCCAGAGACGGGACTCTCTCTCTCTCTCTGGATGCCTGCTGCCCCTTGACAAAGAGCTCTACACTACACTGCAGGACATACACTAGGGATACATTACACTACGGATACACTACACTAGGGATACACTACACTGCAGAAAATATCTATAGGATTACAACACACTACTATATATATATTACACTAAGCTGCAAGAAAGGATTCTATACTACAGGAACGTTCCCTACACTGCAGATAAGAATCGGACCGAGGATACAAGGACTTGATAAGTATCAATAATATATATATATACCCATAGAGCTATATGTGTATTTGTAATGTGGATTTAACTATTTATATACATATAACTGTGTAGCTATTGTCTGATATCTGTGATAGTTAAATCAATTTTATAAATACTGATTCTTATTAAGGATACATATGCAAAGCTAGGATAGTGTAAGGAATAACGGTGGTGAACATAGGGTTAATGTTATATTTATATACTATGTTATGTTGAACAACGTTATGATATGTGTGAATTGTGAATACAAGCTTTTCTGTGTTAACAGTAAAATACTTTGATTTAAATACATACATATGTTGTGAGTATTGATTATTTATAACGAATATATACTGTGAAGTACTGCTGAGATACAGTGTTTATTGGATAAATAGTTCTGTAAAACTTGTGTTATTTAGTGTGGTCAAAAGACTGAGTAAGGCAACACTGTGTAAGGAAAAGTGCATAAAAGTGCGAGTTTTATAGCGAGTGTATCTAAGAATATAATTAAAGGATAGCGTGCGCATGTGAGGCGCTACCACAGGTCCTTTAACATTGGCGAGCTTAGCCCTGGCTGTTTTAATTGCAATATACTAGGATATAGTAGTGAAAATTGTTACATTGTTAATCTAATTCGGTAGAGGAGCGGGGACGAATAGCTTAGGTACACAAAGGAGGTGATACTTATGTGTTATTAGCGTACGCTTTCTCTGGAAAGAGGTTTGGACAGATAACATTGTTTTACTTGAGGCCTAGAAGAAATACAATTAATTACAGCGAATCTAGTTTAAAATTTAAAGTTTCTTGGATACTCGTTGTTTTATTTCTTTCTTTAAGAAGGAACGGTTCGTCGCACTGTGAGCGTTTGTGAGAAACGTGGATTCACTTTTCAAGGTTGCAACAGTCATTTGGAAGGGTCCTGCTGAGAGGGGAAAGACGTTCCTGAACTGATAAGGATCTTTCTGGAAGCAGCATTATTACGTCTCAGAGGCTTAAGGGGACCTGTATTACTACAGTGAGAAGTAACACTCAACACAGAACAAAAATGACTTCTGTATCTGGACAGGCGAGTATGAGTTTTATTACCATTGAGAAGTTGTCAGCAAATAGTATGTTTAACCCAGTGATTCCTAATAACTACACATCTGCTGAAACATTATGGGCAACACTTTTAGAACAGGCTTATACACATGATGCGCTGTGTATTAATAGGAGAACCGTGTTCAACAAAAAAACTAAACGTCTCCAAATGTTAGCTAAATTGGTACATGCTTATGAAGATAGGATTTGGACATCTGAACACGCTGAGATGATACTTAAAAACAAAAAGGGCACTGATGCAAATTCTCATTGCCAGTGCTGCATTGAAAAGGTTAAAAGTGTTTCCATACTTGAAGCACAATTGGAAGACAAAGATATGGCCAATATAGATAGGGGAAGACAGATTTGTATGCTCAATTCCCAAATATTAGAGAAAGAAAAATATTACACAGATGTTGATAAGGAATTGGCAGAACTGTATACAGAAATCAATGTATTCAGGGATAAGGTAGCATCTAATGAAGTTCTAATTGCTGAATTACAAAGTGATTTAATCAATAGAGCACAAATGATAACCAATATGCAAAAAATTATCAATGAGTTATCACCCTTCTCCACAACACAGAATACATCCATGGCTAGAAAGCAGGTATGTATAACAGATAAGAGAAGCAGTGAAACAGGGAGTATAGGACATAATATACATATGCCCATACTTTCTCCTGTGATAGATCAGCGAAATCCAATAGCCTCAGTGGCTGACCCTGTAGCACGCACATTAACTTATTCCCCAACACCCATGGGGAATGTCTCTAATGGTCGTGCGCAATTTGCGGATGATCAAGTTTTTGGCCTAGGCAGTGGTTGGGAAACTGTACATACCGCTTCTACACCACAAACAAGTCACGGTAATGGCACAGGATTGCATGTTTCCCATCGAAATTATAGTATGGAGAAGACTCAATTTCTGTTGAAAATCCGTAAGGAAATTCCAAAATATGATCCCATTATAGACCCTTTTACCTCCTGCGATATTTTTGAGGGACATTGTGACAAATTTAGTGTCGCCCCAGAACATCGCATGGACTTGTTTAAATTGTGGTTACCCACTCACCTCAATCAGAGGTATGCAGCAACTGGAAAAACTGCTCCCAAAAATGGTCAATTTCACGATGAGGAAGAGAGACTTTCTGTCCTCATGAAATTGGCAACTGGCCATTGGGAAGTTACCCCAGAGATCCTATCTAACTTTAAACCAACCATTCACGATGAGCCATTGTCTCTATGTGGTAGGTTTGAAGCAATGTATAGAAAAGTCACCAAGGATCAAGGTGCAGACGTTCCACAAGGCATGATACGCATGTTTGTGGAAAAGTTTCCTTACATTGACACAGCAATTCGCTTAAGTGCGGCTAAAGAACCAACGCTTGCAGATGCAGCAATGGTTATAGAAGAGTATAGACAAGATTTGATGAAAAATAGGAAGTCACTGAAGATGAGGGAATATGTTGTGGTAAATGGCAGATCACAAGATAACCGTTACACAACATATGGCAATGTGCGCAGACAGACACATATTACACCTACAGCTCCTCCACAGGAGAAATGGGTGAATGTGCAATGTTATGCATGCCTAAACTTTGGCCATGTAAGACGTAACTGTCCACAAGGTGTTCGCAAAGAGTATATAAGGGACTCTGAACACCTGGGCAATAACAATGGCTTTAAAAACAAGCCTCACGTTAGAGAGTTAGATAAGCAAACACATACCCAGTCAAAACTGCAGCACCTGAATCAGATGCAAAAATGTGTGTCGCTTGTAAGTACACATACTGGCCAAACAGGACAGTCTCATGTACAGTTACATAACTCAGTGACTCCACAGACACAGAACTCTTTAGAACAGGTAAACAATTGTGACGTACAGAAAGCACAAGTAGCAGTTCGCACAGCAGATATCCCTACTGGGAATCTGGTGCAATTAGATTGAAGGTTAGGGACCCCTAAGGATCTGGCACCAATATGCAATATCATATTGGATTCCTCAGGGAGACCCCACATAATGGCCAAAATAAGAAATGAATTACTGAAAATTCTGCTTGATACTGGGGCAGAAATTTCAATCACTAATGTAGAACATGACTTACTACCAGACAGCCCTCAGTGTGTGGTGACTGGATTTGATCACCAACAAGGGGGGTAAAAGCCCAAAGAATTGAGGAAGTCACTGTGGAAATCAACAGTGATTTCACCTTAAAAATTCCTATGTGGTATTATTCAGGTTCTGATAACATTATCGGAACTGATGTAATGACACAGAATGGCTGGATCTTAGATCTAGCAAACTGTTTACTATGGAAGGGACCACGAAACTCAAAGGTCTGTGTGATAAAGAAACATCACTTAGGACCACCCATACATGAAATTGCTGGAACAGCTAACATGGTTGTACACAAATGGCCAGAGGTCTCGCATAACACAGACCTTGAACCTATTGTATACAAATTCCCAGAGCTGTGGGCTCAAGGGAAGAATGATTGTGGAAAGATGATTGATGTTCAGGTGGACATACAAGGACCAGATCCACCACCTCAACGCCAATATCGTTTCCCCCCTGAAGCTATGGAACCAGTGATAGAAGCTGTGACTGACTTAGAAGCAAGGGGGGTGGTCATAAAGGGAAATTCCAAGTGCAATAATCCCTTGTGGCCTGTCAAGAAGAAGGAGACAAACACCTGGAGACTCACAATTGATCTCAGGGTTTTGAATAAATATACCCCCATGTCAGCACAGGTGGTAGCAGAGACACCAGACATATTGGCAAGAATAAACGGCAAAAGTAAGGTATTCTCTACCATTGATGTAGCCAATGGTTTCTTTTCGATACCATTGACAGAAAGCTGCCGTTACAAATTTGCATTCACCGTGCAAGATACGCAATACATGTTTTGCGTATTGCCCCAAGGATTTCACAGTAGCCCCACATACTTCCATCAGGCATTAGCAGAAGTACTGAGTGTATTTTCACACCCAGAATGCCTGCTGCAATATGTGGATGATCTACTACTCCATACAGAAACTATGGAGGAACATTTGACTCTCCTAAAGGAATTGCTAGCCCTCCTTGTACGTGCAGGGCTCAAACTGAGTCCTCACAAAGCAAACCTGGCTAGGTCAGAGGTCATATTTCTGGGAGTCAAGATCGCTCATGGGACAAAAGGTATAATGGCCGCCCGAGTTGAGGCAATGGTCAAATTACCTAGACCAAATACCCTTCAAGATTTGCGAAAATTTCTTGGGGTTACAAACTTCATGAGGGAGTTCATAGAGGATTTTGCTACAAAAGCGAAACCTCTGTATGAATTGCTCAGAGGTGAGGAACCTTCATTGAGAGGATGGGCAGAAGAACAGGAAGAGGCATTTTCTACTCTGAAAAGAGATCTCTCTTCTGCCCCAGTTTTGGCCACTTCACACCCAGAGGGTGAGCTGGCAATTCAGGCTCACGCTGGCCCAGAGTCCATATCAACAGTCTTACTACAAGAAGTAGGATCTGAGACTAGACCACTAGGCTATTTCTCAAGACTTCTTTCTCCTGTGGAAAGAGGTTTTGATGAATGTGCAAAACAACTGGCTGCAATACATTATGCTGTCAAAGTGACAGAACATATTGTGGGCTTTAGACCACTTACTATACAGACTCCACACTCTCCATTAACCCTTCTACTCCGGGACATGTTGCCTGGAGTCTCTCAACAGAGGTTTGGGAGATGGATAATGGATTTGAGTGGACACAATCTCCAAGTAAGTCACAAGGCCAAATATGTATTGTCCCAACTGCTAAACACAGCAGGGACGGAACACGACTGTGGACAAATGTCATATGATGAAACAATGACATTGTTTAGACAAACAACACATCCGGGTGACCGAGTCATTTTTGTTGATGGGTCTCGGTCTCACACGAATGGGAAATATTTGACAGGTTATGCAGTCTTGGATAAGACTACAGGGCTTCAGAGTCTTGTTAAATTACCTGGTCACCTGTCAGCACAAAGGGCAGAATTGGAGGCAGTAAAGGAAGCCTTACTACTCCAACCGTCAGGACCACGTACTATATATAGTGACAGCTCATATGTAGTTCCGTCCCTGACATTACACTTGGATACCTGGCACAGGCGCGGATTTGTGGACAGCCAGAATAAACCCCTTGCGCACGTTTCAGTGCTCAAAGAGTTATGGGAATGGGGAATGATGCATCCTAAAGAGGCTGCGATCATTAAAGTTCCTGCTCACCAGAAAGGGAATGATCCCCTTGTCCTGGGTAATAACTCTGCAGACGAAGCAGCCAAACTGGCTTCTTTATCTGGGTTTTTCAGAGACCCAGATTACAAGGAAGTATCATCCTATAAAGTGACGATACGAAACAAGATTCTGGATGAAAGCCCAGTGTCATTTGAAGAGGAACAAGCAAAGGATCCTCTTCTTATACCCCACATTACCATGCCACAAGATCCCTGGTCAATCAAAGAGGGCATCCTGTGTCATACGAACAATGAGGGTTCAGAACCCCTGCCAGTTGTTCCTGCACATCTTCAGGTAGAGCTGACAAGACTCAACCATCAGCTCCTCGGACACCCTGGCCGAGATAAGCTCATGTCCCTCTTAAAGGACAAATTATACTGGTCAGGGATGTCAAAGACAGTGGAAATTGTCACACAACAGTGTCTTGTGTGTGCACAAGTGAACCCCAGAGCTCCAGCTCTCAAGCCGGTTTTACAGCGTGTGCCCCCTGCAGAAGGACCCTGGGCTGCCCTACAGATAGATTTTATAGGACCACTACCAGCTGGCAGTCGCAATTGTCGGTATGCCTTGGTAGTGGTGGATGTATTTTCAAAATGGGTTGAGGCCATTCCAACTGTAAATGACTCTGCTACTACCACAGCAAGGGTCTTATGGGAACAGATTTTGTCACGTTGGGGAGTTCCCAGGATCATCGAATCTGATAGGGGAACACACTTTACTGGCAAGGTCATGAAAGCGCTTTGTGAACTACTGGACATAAAACAGCGATTTCATGTACCGTATCATCCCCAATCAGCAGGAATAGTAGAACGAATGAATCGAACAATCAAATCTCGTTTGACCAAGACACTGTTAGAGAAGGGCTCCTTTTGGGTGACAGCTCTGCCCGCAATACTGATGGGTATTCGGGCAACTGAGGCAACGACAACAGGGATCACCCCATTTGAGCTCATGACTGGTCGCAAAATGCCACTTTGCTTCCCCAATGAACCACAGTTGTCAAACCCCATCAAAGAGGCGATTGCCAGAGATGTGTTCTTACAACAGGTGCAAAATAACCTGAAAGAACTGCTGCCATACGCAGCCATCCGGCTGAACAAACCCTATCTACAGGGGGAGACTCCCATGCCTCCAGTAGATAGTCTGGTAATGATCAAGACATTCCGAAAGGCAGGTCCCTGGGATGCAAACTGGGAGGGACCATATCAGGTCCTTGAAATCCTGGGTGACACAATGATAAAAGTACAAAGGCCAACGACTACAAAGAAAGACTCTCGGAGAAGACGTAAAGTTCTCTGGGTCCACGTTGATCAAGTGAAAACCACGCAAGCCTCCTTAACTCAATAGAGTGCTTCTGTGCTCATTGAGATGGGTAGATTGAGAAGTCATACCCCTTCCAAATAAAATAAAATAAAAAAAAAAATTTTTTAACTGATCATTGAGAACCAAAATGTAAGGAAAGGAAAATCCTAGAGCCCTACCCTGATTACATCTTGTACTGTATATGCAACTAACAGCGCTCCAAGAGGGACACTCCTCCGAGGAGCATATTTTACTCTTTCTCCCACTGTAGGTGTGGATGTAGCGGAGGAGATGGGAAGACCACCAGCAACCCCAGAGAAGCGACTAGGTACCCATCCAGATACTACTGTGTGGCTTCAGAAAATCCTGCTCGGTTTTGGTCCAGAACTCAAGAATTGGCTGCTCGACTTCGGGAAGGAAGAAGACATACTGCAGAAACTTTCTGGGAATCAAGCTACAATCAAGCTGGAATATGATGCCAAAGTATCATTTTCTCATTCATCCCATAATAGTTCTCATTATATTGGTATTAGTAACACATGAAGACTAAAGGACAACAAATGATGAACTATTAAGGAAAGGGGGGGTATGGACTTTGCAGGCATCATGGACTTTGCAGGCATCATGGACTTTGCAGGCATCATGGACTTTGCAGGCATGGGATCTGTTTTACATGAATGTCTTTGTTTTTTTTATTATTCCTTTGTGCCTTTTTCTCCTTTCTTCTCTCCTGCTCTTCACACCCTCGGGGAAAGGGTGGGTTTTTTTTCCACTATGGTTCCCCCTCTAGGAGGTTTTTTTCCTGTTGTGCGCCAATAACATAAGAGGTTTTTTTTTATCTCCTCCATAGTTGGTAGGGAGAGGAAGAGAGTTGAAAATTATCGGGGTCTCTCTCTCTCCCTCTCTCTTTATTTTTTTTTTAGTTCACCACCAAATCTAGGGACAGGTAACTTCTTACTTGTAGTGTCGGTTTTCCGACAACAGGGGGACTGTTGAAGAACCTTCTCCTATGATATGATTCTCAAGCCATTTCATGCATTGTTCAAAAGTATCTCCCATCCTCCCAGCCACATGGCAAGATTAGCTATTTTGCATGTGTTTGTAAAACCCCCCACACAACTCTGGTCAGTTTCAGATAACAGCTTTGAAGCCTGAGACAAAGGAGGGTGTTGGGACACTGGAAGGGACACATACATAGTGGGGAGAACCGACAGTGGTGATGACATCATCATCCCTGGACCCAAGAAGCTCCATGTGTGTGTGGTGAATCACCACACACATGCTGTTACTTGGGAGGCTGGGTGTTTCCAAGTTTGGACTATAAAAGTCCAGAGACGGGACTCTCTCTCTCTCTCTGGATGCCTGCTGCCCCTTGACAAAGAGCTCTACACTACACTGCAGGACATACACTAGGGATACATTACACTACGGATACACTACACTAGGGATACACTACACTGCAGAAAATATCTATAGGATTACAACACACTACTATATATATATTACACTAAGCTGCAAGAAAGGATTCTATACTACAGGAACGTTCCCTACACTGCAGATAAGAATCGGACCGAGGATACAAGGACTTGATAAGTATCAATAATATATATATATACCCATAGAGCTATATGTGTATTTGTAATGTGGATTTAACTATTTATATACATATAACTGTGTAGCTATTGTCTGATATCTGTGATAGTTAAATCAATTTTATAAATACTGATTCTTATTAAGGATACATATGCAAAGCTAGGATAGTGTAAGGAATAACGGTGGTGAACATAGGGTTAATGTTATATTTATATACTATGTTATGTTGAACAACGTTATGATATGTGTGAATTGTGAATACAAGCTTTTCTGTGTTAACAGTAAAATACTTTGATTTAAATACATACATATGTTGTGAGTATTGATTATTTATAACGAATATATACTGTGAAGTACTGCTGAGATACAGTGTTTATTGGATAAATAGTTCTGTAAAACTTGTGTTATTTAGTGTGGTCAAAAGACTGAGTAAGGCAACACTGTGTAAGGAAAAGTGCATAAAAGTGCGAGTTTTATAGCGAGTGTATCTAAGAATATAATTAAAGGATAGCGTGCGCATGTGAGGCGCTACCACAGGTCCTTTAACAGCTCTTAAACCGAGGATTAAGCACAGTCGCCAAAATGTAGTTATCCGATTTCAAAATTTTGATAACTCTTGGATCCTGGCAAAGCGAATAAATTATGTGATTTATATCTAATTAAGGGAAGCACTTGACTCGAGCTAGCAGTGTCTGAACTCACTTCACAGGTGACTACTTGCAGCAACTTGCACAAATATTCTCCATTGCACTTGACTAAAATACATCCCCCCTCCTTTCCCAATGTCATGGCTTGTGGCTTGTGGAGTAAACATGGATGGCTTTTTGCTGTTCCCCTATCCACAGAAGCATATACAGGGTGGAATTCCACCTTGTCACCGCCTCTTGCTTCAGTTGGTGGCAGGGCAAATTAAATTGCTTTTGCATCTGCTGCAATCTCCTACACACTGTTGCCGAATGCCGAAAATGTCCAGATATTTTACAGGCCACAGACATCATCTCCTGCACGTCCCTGTCAATTTTAAAAAGCTCTGCATCACCAAGTTTATGGTAGCGTAGCTATACTGACCGCTACCGTGTGTTCAGTAATCCGAATCCCTATGTTAAATTTGGCATTTAGTTGTGTTGCTTTGTTATCATTGGTTCGGTGTTCACAACCATTAACTTGTACTTGTCAGGCGCCGCTCGGCGGCCGCCCGCCCGTCCGCATAGCGCGTCTGGTTGCCTAGCAACCAGACGCGTCACTTCCCCTTCCGCCCGGCCGGCCAGCTACAGACATGAAGATAGCGCTACGGCGCTAAAGGATGACAAGTGCTACGGCGCTGGAGCTATGACAGCACTACTAGTGCTGAGGGCATTGGCTAGCAGCACTATTTAAGTCTTTCTGACCCCACCTCCTGTGCCAGAGTTTCAGGTCCTTTCCTGTCCTCCAGCGTTCCAGCGTTCCAGTGATTATTTGTTTCCTGACCTTTTCCTTCCTCCAGTTTATTGCCGTTTGCCTGTGACCTTTGTGACCCGGATTGCCTTAACTACCCTTTTGGATCTCCCTTTTGTACCTCGCTGTCAGAACGTTATCGACCCGGCTTGACTCACTACCCCTTCGGATTCTCCTTGTGTACCTGCATTGCCCGCACCGTTGCCGAACCGGCCTGTCTGACATTCCTCTCGTACTTCGCTATCTGACTCGTGGAAGGACCGCGACCTGCGTGTTTCCTGCAGCTAAGTCCATACCTCCTTGCGGGGGTCCCTGGTGAACACCAGGGGCACATTAGACTCCGCACCTTCCTCCGAGTAGTGCCAACGATAGCAGGTACGCTATACTAGTTGTGACAGTAGTTCAGCGTGCAACACATGAGGAATTTCATATTATTTATCAATACGCTCAGCTGGTCTATATAGTTTTACTAGAAAAGTCCCATTACAATCCTTATGCATAGGTGCCTGCTCTCCAAGAATGCCCAGAAGACTCACATTTCTAAGAGTTGTCCCGACTTCTTGTAGAGCTGTACAACCTTCAGCGTCCTGCACAATTCCCTAGTGAGGCGCAGGGTTTAATTCCGTGATTCGTGTAGTCCAGAGGAGAGATCCAAACTGTTGGCAAGTATGATCTTATGTATTTATGTATGTTTTATGTATGTCATGCACATCATTGTATGTAAATATATATTATTGTTAATTAGCCAATGTCTGTAGAAGTGGGAGGCTGAGAAAACACCAATCAGCATTACATTGCTGTAAACTAAAGGTATGGGATCCATTATCCAAAATACATGGGACTATGCTTTCAGAATAAGGGTTTTTCTAGTTTTTTAAGTACCTTACCTCAAATATAATAAATTATAAATAGAAATAACCCCAGTCTTTCCAGTTACTACCCCTGGCATTCCTCTCATTATGACATGTTTAGCAGTGCTCCTCGCAGTAACTGAAGACACTTTGGGGTATATTTACTAAGCTGCGGGTTTAAAAAAGTGGAGATGTTGCCTATGGCAACCAATCAGATTCTAGCTGTCATTTTGTAGAATGCACTAAATAAATGACGGCTAGAATCTGATTCGTTGCTATAGGTAACATCTCTACTTTTTCAAGCCCACAGTTTAGTAAATCTATCCCTTTGTGAACATGTCTGTGTGTATGAGATTATCACTAAAAAGCAGCAAATATTTACACTCTTCCTTTCTGATTTTCAGAATGTTCTGGTTAATAGTTTTTCAGGTAAAATATCTGTATTTATAGTGATAACTAGCCCTCATGTGACCCTTCCTTCCATTCTTATCTCCATCTGATATTTCACAGAATCATCCACTTTTCCGGAATTCCTAACATGAGATCGCACAAAGGAGTATTGCGGCATGGGGGCGGCTCATGTCCTGCTGATCCTCTGATTGGTTATACACAAACCTCCTCCGTATATCAGCTGGCAGTCTGTATATGTGGTGTCCAGGGCCTCCAATAGGATTCCAGGGCCCCGGTGGGTGTGCCTCTTATGGGCACCCTCTAGACTTGGCTTATGGGGGATGACCACACAGACCAGTGGAAAGCTATTGGTTCTCTCAGTCACTCTCCTCCATCCACAATCTGGCTCTGATGGATCTTCAGATGAAACCAGAGCCCCTTCTGTCCCCACCTAATCACCACCTCCCCTGGTGGACCTACATTGACCATCCAGTTACCTAGCTATACCTAATGTGATATTTGTGTGTAGCACCAGTACTAGGACCTGGGGGAGAACAGCAGAGAGAAGGATGGTGCAGGTGGATGAGCGTTTCCTGAATTTTGTGAGAGATTTGTGAGAGGCCGGTGTATGGCAAACACTGAAGAGTAACGAACTAGTCCAAAAATTGAGAGCGAGACTCTGGGTTTTTGTGACTTTTCATGTGACCTGGGGAGACTGCAACCAAGCTGACAGCGAGCACAGTCCATCACTGCGCTGACAGCGAGCACAGTCCATCACTGCGCTGTCAACGAGCACAGTCCATCACTGCGCTGACAGCGAGCACAGTCCATCACTCCGCTGACAGCGAGCACAGTCCATCACTCCGCTGACAGCGAGCACAGTCCATCACTGCGCTGTCAGCGAGCACAGTCCATCACTGCGCTGACAGCGAGCACAGTCCTTCACTGCGCTGACAGCAAGCACAGTCCATCACTGCGCTGACAGCGAGCACAGTCCATCACTGCGTTGACAGCGAGCACAGGCCATCACTGCGCTAACAGCGAGCACAGTCCATCACTGCGCTGACAGTGAGCACAGTCCATTACTCCGCTGACAGCGAGCACAGTCCATCACTCCGCTGACAGTGAGCACAGTCCATCACTCCGCTGACAGTGAGCACAGTCCATCACTCCGCTGACAGCGAGCACAGTCCATCACTCCGCTGACAGCGAGCACAGTCCATCACTGCGCTGACAGCGAGCACAGTCCATCACTGCGCTGACAGCGAGCACAGTCCATCACTGCGCTGACAGCGAGCACAGTCCATCACTGCGCTGACAGCGAGCACAGTCCATCACTGCGCTGACAGCGAGCACAGTCCATCACTGCGCTGACAGCGAGCACAGTCCATCACTGCGCTGACAGCGAGCACAGTCCATCACTGCGCTGACAGCGAGCACAGTCCATCACTCTGCTGACAGCGAGCACAGTCCATCACTCCGCTGACAGCGAGCACAGTCCATCACTCCGCTGACAGCGAGCACAGTCCATCACTGCGCTGACAGCGAGCACAGTCCATCACTGCGCTGACAGCGAGCACAGTCCATCACTGCGCTGACAGCGAGCACAGTCCATCACTGCGATGACAGCGAGCACAGTCCATCACTCCGCTGACAGCGAGCACAGTCCATCACTCCGCTGACAGTGAGCACAGTCCATCACTGCCTTGACAGCGAGCACATTCCATCACTCCGCTGACAGCGAGCACAGTCCATCACTGCGCTGACAGCGAGCACAGTCCATCACTCCGCTGACAGCGAGCACAGTCCATCACTCCGCTGACAGCGAGCACAGTCCATCACTCCGCTGACAGCGAGCACAGTCCATCACTCCGCTGACAGCGAGCACAGTCCATCACTCCGCTGACAGCGAGCACAGTCCATCACTCCGCTGACAACGAGCATAGTCCATCACTCCGCTGACAACGAGCATAGTCCATCACTCCGCTGACAACGAGCATAGTCCATCACTCCGCTGACAGCGAGCACAGTCCATCACTCCGCTGACAGCGAGCACAGTCCATCACTCCGCTGACAGCGAGCACAGTCCATCACTCCGCTGACAGCGAGCACAGTCCATCACTCCGCTGACAGCGAGCACAGTCCATCACTCCGCTGACAGCGAGCACAGTCCATCATTCCGCTGACAGCGAGCACAGTCCATCACTCCGCTGACAACGAGCATAGTCCATCACTCCGCTGACAAAGAGCACAGTCCATCACTGCGATGACAGCGAGCACAGTCCATCACTCCGCTGACAGCGAGCACAGTCCATCACTGCCTTGACAGCGAGCACAGTCCATCACTCCGCTGACAGCGAGCACAGTCCATCACTGCGCTGACAACGAGCACAGTCCATCACTCCGCTGACAACGAGCACAGTCCATCACTCCGCTGACAAAGAGCACAGTCCATCACTCCGCTGACAGCGAGCACAGTCCATCACTCCGCTGACAGCGAGCACAGTCCATCACTCCGCTGCCATCGAGCACAGTCCATCACTCCGCTGACCAGCTGTCTGGGACACATAAGTACTTTTTTATGTTGCTATTTACCACACTTTAGAGACTGAGAAAGAGGGGCTACACATTTCAGGGGCCGGATCTATTAATATTTGCAGAGTTCATTGTTTACACACCAACACCGCTGTCTACCCTGTTGTAAATTAATCCCATCACATCACTACTGAATGGGACTGAGATTTACCAGAAATGTGTTACACTGTCCGCAAATCGCGGTAAAACCTCTTTGTGACCTCCACATAAACACCCGCGTCTATATATAACCTGATTACCTCCGTTATATGTGCACCAACAGTGCCACAAATACTTTATCCTGATTACTTTATATGGTCACCATGTTAGTTATTGGTTGGCTGATGAGTGGCTGTGAGTGTGATTCATACGTTGTTGTTAATATTGCTTCACAATTGTCCATTCAAGGCTTGTTTGTTATAATGTGTAGAGAACCCTTTATAATACATTCCTTTTACCCCCATTCACCATCTTTCCTACCCCTAAGATTAAACCATAGTGGTTTCCAACGTATACCCATTGTCTGCGTATAGTGTTATCAAGTGCAGTCATCCGAGTCAATCCCTGGTATAAAGGTCCCTGCCCACCTCCCACAAGTCACTGTGAGGACTCAGGTACAGGCACCGCACAAGGAGAGATGGTGAGAATTCCTTGTATACACTATTTATCAACACCCCTCAGAGAACCAGTGTGTGACGTTTATTCTGAACAAGAATCACACAGAGTTTATTTTAAAATATTTTTATTTAACAATATGCAGAGATGCAATTGAAATATTGCTGAAGTTTTATTTATTAACCAACACTGCCAGCGCCCAGAGAACCCCAAATATCTTGGTGCAGTCAATTTAACCAACTCACCAGTATTTCTGTAATAACAGCCATTATTCTGGTCATGTTTGAGGCTCCCTGGGATCTGGTTTCAGAGTTACTGATCTATAGATCCAGAGGAAGGCAAAGAAAACCCCCGGAGACATTTCATTCTTCTCAGAGGGGAAAAAAATTCCTTCCTGACTCCACGTATGGCAATCGATTGTCATCCTGGATCACATATATATATAACTGCATATTGCTGTATATACCTGTAAAGACGACATAAGGGGGAGGGAGCCCTGGTCGTAGGAGCTTACAATCTAATGAGATGAATCTTGCCCATTAGGGCTAACACTGTGATTCATCTATACAGAAGGGGAAGGGAGCCCGGGCTGCCATCAGGATGGTACGGCCAGTACAGCTGTAAGGGGCCACTCGGTCCGGGCCCCCTGGACTGTGTGGGCCCCTTAGTCTGACAGACCCGCCCCCTTTATTATAATAGGGAAGAGGAGAGGGGCACATTTAATGTGATTGGGGGGGCAGATGGGCACATTTACTGTTATTGGGGAAGGGGAACATCTACTGTGATTGGGGGGTCAGAGGGGCCAGGGGCGGGCTGGGCCGGAGGGCAGGGGGGCATCGGCCCCCCGGGCCGCTCACAATCACGGCTGTTAGGGCCGGCCGCCCTTCCCCCGGAAGTAATATAAATGTGATGCGGCCGCGTGTCATGTAATGCGGCCGCCTGTGCGGCCTGTGCCCCCCGGGCTGACGTCCGTCAGCCCGCGCCTGAGAGGGGCACATTTACTGTGATTGGGGGAGGGGAACATTTACTGTGATGGGGAGAGGGGAATATCTATGGGGGAGGGGGGGCAGGGGGGGTGGAGGGGCCCTGCCAGATTAACTATTACTGAGCCCCACACTTTTTGATGACAGCCCTGAAGGAAGCCCTGCTCCTAGGAGCTTACAATCTAATGAGGGCTGCCATCAGGGTGGAATGGCCAGTAAAGCTGTAAGGGGCCTCTTGGTCCGGGCCCCCTGGACTGGCTGGGCCCCTTAGTCTGACAGACCTGCACCCTTTATTAGGATAAGGAAGAGGAGAGGGGCACATTTACTGTGATTGGGGGTGAGAGGAACATTTGCTGTGATGGGGGAGAGGGGAACATTTATGGGGGGAGGGGCGGAGGGGCCCTGCCAGATTAACTAGTACTGAGCCCCACAGTTTCTGATGGCAGCCCTGAAGGGAGCCCTGCTCGTAGGAGCTTACAATCTAATGAGATGAATGTTGCCCACTAGGGCTTACACTGTGATTCATCTATACAGAAGGGGAAGGGAGCCTATACAGATACAATTACAATCTTCTCATTTACCGCTCCATTAGCGACGACAGAGCAGCGGATCCCACGACATAGGAGTTACATCAGCGTTTGAAGATGTTATAATCCCATAGATGTAGAGATCCATTGGTCCTGTCAGTGATCTGGGGCTTCAACCTCCCAACTGACTGACTGGAGCAGCTTCTGGTCCTTATATCATGATCATTACATCACAATGTCCTGGTCTCCATGGAAACTCTGTCACCTTCTATGATGTCATCACTGGCTCTGACCTCAGGTTACTAATAAGGGATGAAAGTATAAACCAGAGATGGTGGAGGGTGTAAGCCTTAAAGATAAACATAAAATCACATTCATGTCAGGGCTAGATCAGGTCTATGACTGGGCGGAAGGTTTGTGCCCCCCGTGGCTTTTTCTTGATGTGTTGTCTTCACACTATTAGAATTACAGTCTCCATCCCATTAGAATTGCAGTCTTCATCCTATTAGAATTACAGTCTCCATCCTTTTAGAATTAGAGATGCTCACTGACCCCCGTGAACTGGTTTCGGTTTTGGTGTTGGATCTGTATTTTTTTAGAAAAATTGCTAAAATATGCTAAAATCACACAATTACCAACGGAGCTCTCCTGAATGTCACTGTAGACTTTGTTGAACACTGCTACCCCTCCTCTCTCAATTCTATCTATGTTGCTGCCCAACTGCTCTACAGACTGTGCTACCCCTTCTGTGTTCCTCTGTGAAATGGCGCTAGATCGCCGTGGAGGGCGGTACTTATAGATTTCAAAACTTGCGAGATCCGACGACGTAACAATGATGTTTTGCCTCCTTTTCAATTCAAAAAAGCGCGAAAGTTCAGAGCCGGCTCGGTACTCGGATATCCAAAGTTCAGGTATGTTCGGTTTTTCGGGGAACCGAGCCTGTGCATCTCTAATTATAACCATACAAGTACTTTACCAGAGGTCAAATATTATTAAGGAGAGGTTTACAATACCACATGTATATATAATTGTGTTCACATACTTATCCATTACTAATATAAGTTGACTGTTTTCATATTTTAGACACGTATGGATAATGTTTTAATAAATACTGCTGTTTTAATTAAGCTGCGACATTGATTTGATTTTCTTTAAGAGTATAAAATCCTTTACCAGGTGCTGCGTATTTTATGAACAGTTTATTTCAGGTTTATAATGAGAACCTACACCGAGTGATATATGGGGAACAACAGGACATGATAAGCAATTGATTTTGGGAATATACCTGAGCTGTTGCAGTACCGCATGTGGCCAGCATTTGGCGATGTAGAGCGACGTTACTTTGTATATTTACTGTGACTTGTAGATTATTCTAGGGCAGAACTTAGGTGCGATTTTTATCTGTCTTACAGCATTTTATGTGTGTCCCTGTGATAGAGAATGTAGTTTTACTGTTGATGGCTTCTTTGCCCCTGTAACTAAGCTATAATCCATGTATTTTTACTGGCAGGTATACAACATAGAACAATGATGTAAAGGACATGAGATAAATGTTTTGGTGATAGTCCCAGTCAAAAAGAGACATCTGTTTTATGAATTTCCTGGTTATCAGGTCTGATGCAGGAAAGGAGGTTACACAGTTCCTAATGAGGTACCACACCGTGCCTCTTCCAGAAGCACTACTAGTATGGAACTTAAACTCATCCCTTATCCATACTGTGATGAGCTAGGAACGAGGGAATTAATGATGCATGTCGTACAATGACAGACTGTCCTCTCCCTCACTGCGGATTAGATTGGTGGCTCCTTACTGGTCAGAAATATTTGAGGCGACATCAAATATGTTGATAATCTAATAATTTATAATAATATTATCATGCCTCCAAATTGGCCCGATTGTAAATGGACTGCTCCAATTTGTAGATCCAAAAAGAGGGCAAGAAAGTGAGCGTGGGTCGTTAGATTGTGGCGGGGTTTCAGTAGATGGAGACAGCGATTATTTTATCTCAATTGTGCCTGGAGAATTGTAGGAAAATATAGATGACTGCTCAATAATGATATGTAACCCCTTGGATGGTCCCCATGGGTCCTTATGAGCTCCAATACAATTGGCTACTGGGAAGACTACATCTCCCAGCAGGCTACAGGACAGGAAGTGATGCAAGAAGGCAGCATATATCATTATTGTCATTTATTTATTGAACCGTTAAAAAATTGAGAAAATTAAACAGGTTTGACCGCGTTTGAGCCTGTTTGACGGTGTTTGAGTTACATTTGAAATAGTTTGCCATTTTTTGTAATTACAATTGGCAAATCGCACACAACAAACAGAGAACCCCAAACTATAAACACAGTAGTGTTCGCAGGTCAATTAAAAATAAATATGTAAACGATTTCATGTTAATTAAAAATATTATTTAAAACATGTTAAAAAAAGTGAAAAAGACTAATTTTACATGAGCAGCGAATGCTAACAGTGAACCTGGAATCTGGACTGAGAATGACAAAATGAAAATACAGTCTGCAGATTTCAAACTGATAGTTCAATTCAGGGTCTTTTGATGACTGTATCACAAACATGTTTTGGGGCATCGAACTGCTGAAATTCAAACAAATTTTGAATCGGTCCAGGATATTCAAATATCTCTACTCAGGTTCCTGGGGAGTGGCATATGACAGGGCTACAATTATGGTGCCAAGGGATCAAGGAAGGAGAAGCCCAAAGGCCCCTTGCACTCTTCATTTAAGTAGAGGGCTGTAAGTATTGTTGATGTTTTATATATATATATATATATATATATATATATATATAACACCTTTAACCACGTTTTCCAGATAGACCAATAACGTCAGGTAAGCACTCGTAGCAAGTAACAGCTGCAATATGTTGGGTTATAAGGTTACAGAAATAATAGTAAGGACACAAGTAGGAGGAGGGGGAAGGAGAAGCAGGAGGAGAGAGGGTGAGGATAGGATGGGATGCTCAGCCCAGGATGTGGGAGATGTCTGTTATTGTCATCCTGGGCGTTTATAGGCAATAGTAAGTCTTTTACTAGTTGTCACATTTCAATGCAAAAAAATCACAGTTAAGAAGCCCGGAATATGGTGAAATACACAATATTTATTGCAGATCTATTTCCAGAAAGCGCAGTATGGTACAAACCGGATGGCGTAGATATAGCACAGGGGTTGCACGGAGATGCAGAAGGCAGATAACAGGAACACGACTGATGCAGGTGAACAGGCAGTTTGTAGAAATCCCTGAACACAGGTGAACCAGGAGCACAACAAGGACCAGCACAGCAACATATAACAACAACAATGACCAGCATAGTACATGGGAGGGAACAGACATAAACAATGTGAGACACAGGTGCACCATTAACGAAGAGCAGAGATTAACTCTTACTAGTGAGTGAAAATGTCCATAGTGGAAGAGCAGCACCTCTGGTGGCTTGGAGGTACTGCATCCAGGAACACAACCACGGCAAAGACAAACACAGTTCTAAGCAAAGAGGAGCTGCAGAAGGCAGCAGCATCCTATAGGGAGATGCTGCAAAGCAGCCGGAGGCAGATCGTGACACTAGTATTGTACCAGGTGTATTATAATATGGTTTTCTATTGTAATATTTGTATTCTTTGGAAAGCACCAATCTGCCGTCATCCTGCGTGAGACTTATAGATACAATAGAAGCCAATTTGCTATTCACATACATGTGAGCATCCGACGACTCAACATTTTACAAAAAATATGTCATGCGGCAAGCAACTTCTAAATCATACTTGCCAACTCTCCCGGAATATCCGGGAGACTCCCGAAATCTGGGTCAGTTTCCCAGACTCCCGGGAGAGAGGGCAATTCTCCCGATTCCCGACCGGCTGTGGAAAAGTAGTTTTATTGGTTGAAAGGGTGGTGACAGCATTGGGGGCGGGGCTAATGGTGCAATTATTCGAGCCCCGCCCCCATACACCCACTTGCCCCCCGGACCTCCTGGGACACGAGCTGCCAATGTTGGCAACTATGTTCTAAATGATAGTTCTGGGAATTAAACTGATCTAAAGACAAAATAGTAAAGTTCTCCCCTAACCACATGGTAAAATATGAACCATTTATAGTAAATCTGACCCCCCCTACCCCCATGATGTTTTCTTTCAGCATTTCACCCCCAGGTGCTGCTCAGATGCCTGAGCACAATGTTACAGCTGGAACCTTTTCCCTTTGCACAGGGCTGAGGTCAATTTGGATAAATCCTTTAACTAGGAACGGAAAAAAATACCTGAGCAATGGAAACTAATTTGAATCAGCCGTCCACCTCGCATGCTGTATGGAAATATGTGTGCCTGTTGTTTGAATATGACACCCGCAGCTGGCTGGGAGGTCAGGATGCACCTTCTGTCTGTAAACAAACATGTTATATTTATCCGTCCTTGTACTGAAACGTTCTGAAGGACACAATGATAACGAATTATACTGATTGGTGCAGAAAATGCAGACGAGAAGGCAATATGACAAGTGATGCAGACTCTCGCCTGTACAGCTTACAATCTAGTTCTTGCTGCCTGAGATATGTAGAGATGAATTTATTTTTCAAGGATTTATCCATAGGGCTCAAAACATGTCTCTGTCAAACTGTACAAGTTCTTACATTACAGGGTGTCGATGGGGCTCCAGAGAAAAAACTGGCTAGGGGCCCACATTAAAAAACAAATCATCATCATCATCAATTTATATAGCGCCACTAATTCCCCAGCGCTGTACAGAGAACTCATTCACATCAGTCCCTGCCCCTTTGGAGCTTACAGTCTAAATTCCCTAATATACACACACAGACTAGGGTCAATTTGATAGCAGCCAATTAACCTACCAGTATGGTTTTTTGGAGTGTGGGAGGAAACCGGAGCACCCGGAGGAAACCCATGCAAACACGGGGAGAACATACAAAACTCCACACAGATAAGGCCATGGTCGGGAATTGAACTCATGACCCCAGTGCTGTGAGGCAGAAGTGCTAACCACTGAGCCACCGTGTTGCCCGGATTTGGATTTGCTCTCCCTACATCTCAACATGGCGTGTTCAGGTGCAAATTTGTACCCTTTTGCTGGATTCGCCCCTAAATGAGGCCCATTTTGTTTACCCATACATAGGAAAACTAGACTATTCACAAAATAATTTTTTTTTTTTCAAAAATGACCCGCTCCAGCGATCAAACGCGAAAGTCCTCAGGGTTGACATTGACTCTGTGGCGAGCCAAATAATTCCGCCGAATGAGAGGCCACCTTCCGTGTATGTGCCCGCCTGCTTCTGTAGGACACGGCCTACCGACACTTGTGGATAGGTGCACAATATAATCCTTGCAATGGTCAGAGGACACCTTTAAAAGTACAGTTCACCAGCAGGAGGACTGGATGAGGAAACGAACCGCTCAGTTTTATACAATAAACAGTTTCTAAAACTGCTTCTTGTAACATTGTAACCATGCGGAACTCTTGGAGATACATCACCCTATTATTGTATAAGTGAGATGTCCTTATATCTGGTTATCTGCTTGTCGCTGCCACATCTCCTGAGCATTGCGCACTGCCCATAAGTTCTGATTACCAGCACCCAAAAGGGGCATGGGCTAACAAGCTATGGGTGTAGCTTCTGATAAATGGGGAGCAGATCCAATACAATGCTGCAATATGCATTTTATTCTGTATGGCAATGATTCTCCAAACTTTGTCACTTTGAAATCCAGAAGAATTTTCACAGAAATATGGCAGTGTGTAGTGTGTGAATTGCAATTCCCTTCTGAGCTAACAGCATTGTTCTCTGTGCCCTACCTCCCACATAATCACTTTCTCACAAATGTAAAATAAATGACAAATTTGTGAAGCAGTGGGTAATTGCAGAATATTGCTGAGGAGTGACTGTGCACCCAGAGCTGGTTTTTAAGTTAATATAAATGGTAAAGGACAGTTATGGTTAGCAGCAGCGGTCTGTTTAAGGATTTGTACAGTGACTGGTTCCTGTTTCATGCCACCAACTTCCGCTTTCCACCCATGCTGCACCACCTGTAGCTGCACAGAAATCCCAGTTGTCAAAGGCTGCTTTGTTATTGGTGGCTGATAATGCTGCTGCCTTGCAGTAGCCACACCCCCCAGCACCCGCTACAATTGTTATTCCATTACATTATGTATCATGTGTTCCCTACATCTCTTAGATTGTAAATTCATTTGGGCAGGGCCATCTTCATGTCCAGGGGCAAACTCAGGATTTGTAGAGGGGGGTTTCCACATTACGCCGCCAGTGGGCGTGACCAGCATGCATGGGGGCGTGGCTAAAATTTTAGACAGTGCTTGGCTGCTCTCCAACTCTTCCTATCCCTATAATATACATGGGCAATGCTGCGTGCACTACTGTTAGGTGCACACAGCTCTCCCTTTTCAAGCAGAGCCGTGTGAAGCGAGAGCAGGGTCCAGCCACCTCAATTATACAGTGCCCCAGGCTTGGAGGGGGGTTTCCAGGCACTATAACCCCCCCGGTTTGCCTATGATGTTATTGTATGTAATTTGCTTACATTATTATGCCATCAGTGCACAGTGCTGTGTAAATGTTGGCACTTTATAAAGAGATAGTTAAGTCAGCACACTTGACCCTCTACAATAATACATCAAAATATATTATTTTTGTTTAGCTGCCCTTTAAGGTTCTGCAGATGTGTCTGTGTATGTTGCTGGAGCCCTTCTTCAGTTTTAAGTGTAAAAGAAATCCTCTCCCACACGCTTTAGGAAGTTTACAAGAGAAGTCAACGCTGTAATACCCCATTCATACTGCACCAAAATCCCGGGTTTTTGCCGGTGCGAGCTCAAACGACCCGGGTCGGACCCGGGTTGCCTGCACTATGAATGGTGCAACCCAGGTTTTTCAACCCGGGTTGCACAGAAAACAAGCTGATTGGCTGTCTGCCTGTCTCTGGAGGATGATGTCATCGGTGGGAGCCCATGGAAGATTCGAGAAGGAGTTTAGGAGAATTGGTGGATGGTGGAGTGCAGATCAAGCTGAAGCAGAATCGGAGTTTGTTGGAGAAAATTGCTTTTATTTAAACATTTTATTTAAACAATCACCACCCACTTTTGCATCATCTTTATGCGTCAAAAAAACAGTCACCTTTCAATGACATCACCATTTTCAGCCAATGAAAACTGCTCTGGTGATGACTCCCACAAATTGCCAGGGCACAGACTTGTGCAGTATGAATGGGGTCAACCCGGGAAATTCCCGGGTCCGAGGTGCAGTATGAATGGTGTTTCTGAGCTGGGACGCTCCGAACCCCGGCAAAAACCCGGCTTGAAAAACCCGGGATATTGCCGGGGCGGCAGTATGAAAGCTGTATTATTTGCATGTGTAGAGAGATCACAAGTACATTATAAGCGAAGCACAGTCACAGACTACTTTAGAGGCATGGAGCCTGAGGATTGGCTAAAAAAATGGAAAGACCCATGTTTGTTATACTTTATTAAGCAAGTAACACTAGAAATGTGTGCTTCATATTTATGTTTGCATAAACACAGCATTGAGGAGAATATAGTTGATACTTAGTTTGCATGGATTATATTTTTCACAGCAGTCAAAGTTTTACAGTTTTCTTATTATAAGCTGCTGTAGTTATCACTGTCTCGCTTTTCACTCTGCTGCAAATACCAAGTACAGGATCCGTAATCCGGGAACTCTTTTGCAGAAAGTTTCAAAAACCAGAAAGAAGGAAAAATAGATTCCAAGGTCACAGATCTGAACAATAGTACAATAAGTGCTGACACTGTAGTATCTCATGTTTAAAAATGAATATTAAGAATGACAAAACGGTCCAGTTCGGTCCTTGAGCTTAGTTTTGCAGATTGTGACAGTAAACACATATATTTGGGGAAACACATTCTGACAAAATGAAACGTAACAAAAAAAATGGAACCTTTAAGTTAGACCCAGACAGACATTTGGATCGTATATATAATGCTTTGACACTTCTAAAATGCTCCGAAATCTCTCCATTCACTTTTGGAATTCTAGAACAAATACTCAAACTCTATTTACTGGTGGGAAAATTTAGGATAATAAAAGTTCTATTGTGTTTTCAAACTAAAAAAATGGACCTACAGGGCACAGATTCTGGGCTAATTTCCTCTGCTGTGAACTTGGTAACAATCTCTCTCCTTTTATACCAGATCCAAACTGCAGTCTCAGTGTAATTTCGTCCAAGTAATTAAGTGCAGTGAAAATATTATAGCTTTGCCTAGCAACGCTGATCTAATTTGAGACTATATTTGAGATGTGTTCTTTTATCTAGTTCAGTCTGTTCATCATAACAAAATCTATTAAACCATTGTAACCAGTTTATTAAAAGATGTGAGTCTTACAATCCAGGGACCCAGGTAAACCTTCTGAAACTAATTTCTGACCTGCTTCGTGGACATGAAGAGTCTGAATTGTGGCTAGATGTGGATTAAAATAGAATTGTATTTATTTGTTCAGGTTGTGTAACGCTGGGAGGTGATGTACTTAAATAATTGGTGACACTGAGGGTCAGCATCATTAATGACATTTTCCTTCTGTCTTGCAGGATGAATCATAAACGGATCAACCAAGCAGGTTTAATAGCAAACAGTACAGTCTTTAACATTTATTCAGTCGGTAATAAAACTTGTAGGTATGGACAATAACATTTTTCTTAACAATTCTTTGAGGGTCTTTCCCCGAAATTATTTTTTATATTGTCAACACAGGCAATAATATATATAACCTCCTTTTCCACATGGGTATATAAGGTAGCGACTTCACAATTTCAATTCCAATGTACTGGTTCTCCTTCACTCAAGCATCCCACCGCTAACACCAAGTAATTGGGGAAAAGTGCCACTTGAGACGTTTTGAACATTGAAATATCAGATGTTATTTTATTAGAAATAAAGTATAAATTAATTAATCAGCATGGGGTCTTTATGCAATCTGACATAAAGACCCCATGTTGTTAAAGATAACTGCCCCAAGCATTATAAATGCAAGAGAAATTTAACATATATAGCACAAAATAAAATGTTGTCTTGCACAGAAAGTACAAAGAAACATTCCAAAAAGTAGAATAACGGAATTACATAACATATTGATAATAAGGCCCATACTGCTGACACTTGGGATCTTTGACACATACACATATACACATTATTTTATCCCACACGCAGTGCCTTTATAAGACCTCATACCTATCATAGAATCAGTCCTGCCCACCCCGGGGATGATTCATTAAAGCACGCAAAGTGATTGTAGAATGCATTTTCTTAAAAACATGTAATTGAGCGTATACATGTCCGTATTCAACAGGGAGCCGATCTGAAGAAACGTCTCTTGTTAAATACAGGTCTAGTTCTGCTCTGATCTCACAGACAATACACTGCAGGATACGTCCAATACAAATGTGGAATATAAAGTCCTAGCAGAAAAAAATATTAATTAAAAATGTTTTTTCCTTTTTTCCCCATAAAATGCATTTAGCATGATATTATTATTGTCTGTTGTACATAAACATAAATTCAATTTTTACAGGTGCTCATAATCACCATTTATTTATATAGCGCCACTAATTCTGCAGAACTCACTCACATCAGTCCCTGCCCCATTGGGGCGTACAGTCTAAATTCCCTAACACACACACACACACTAGGGTCAATTTGTTAGCAACCAATTAAACTACCAGTATGTTTTTGGAGTGTGGGAGGAAACTGGAGCACCCGGAGTAAACCCATGCAAACACAGGGAGAACATACAAACTCCACACAGATAAGGCCATGGTTGGGAATTGAACTCATGACCCCAGTGCTGTGAGGCAGAATTGCTAACCACTGAGCCACCGTGCTGCCCACAGGGGACAAGTATCTGCAGCAATTTCATATTTTCAAGGAATTTCTCTAAAGCTCAATGTTAGAATTTTGAACATTAAAGTCTGTATTGACCACTGGAGACGTTCTGTTTCAGAACTAATCTCTGCCACAATTCCAGGTTCTTCTTGGGTGTTTTCCAGCAATTCGGAAATTGAATGTATTGAGACACAGGAGCCCTGGTCTGTTCTTGTGGAAAGTACCAGGCAAATTCTTCTTCTGGTATTTGCTCACCAGCTAATGAGTTGGAACTACAGGTGAACTCGGGGTCAAAGCAGTGGACTCTCAAGGTAGCAACATATTATAATGTAAAGATCGAATTGGTCACTCAACTATTTATGGATTTACCTCAGTGGGGGTCATTCAGTAAGGGTGTGCCAAACTCGTGTGCACGCGGCAACATCCGATTCAAGCTTTGAGCATCTGAAAGTTACTTGTTTTCCTGCCGTATCTCTTGCTCTACCTTCAGGGCTAGTCTAAGCTCTGAGTACTAGTGATGACAGTCTTGTATGCATGCTATAACATGTGTTTGCAATCAGGAACAAATGTAACAATGTATTTTATGTACAATAGACATTAATTACTTCCTAATAAATGTATTTCATGGGGAGAAAAAAACCCACTTTTTCTAAATTTTAATATTTTGCCATTAATGACTATCTAACTGTCATAGAACATTAATTGATTTTTTTTTAAATTTTCTGAGCATTATTTTGTGACTCTATATTCCACATGTGCACTGGACGTATCCTGCAGTTTTCTGTCTAGTGGAGCAGAGCAGATCTACACCTGGATTCATCACCACACGTATTTTCTCATCTGCTCCTTGATGAATTTGGGTATATACGCAAACCCGATTTACGTGCGTTCGAAAACGCACATTGCGCTCAGTATGGGTCTCTTAATAAATGACCCCCAATTACTGTAATGACAGGGGTGGAGAGATTTCTTTGTCCTTGTTTGGCTTTATCCATCACCAACATCAGGGGGTAAATGTATCAAGCTGAGAGTTTCCGGCGGGATTGTGGAGATATTGCCTATATCAACCAATCAGATCCTAGCTATGATTTTGTAGAAAGTGCTAAGTACATGGCAGCTAGAATCTGATTGGTTGCTATAGGCAACTTTTCAAACCCACTGGAAACTCTCAGCTTGATACATTTACCCTTGGAACTCCTTTTGTTAACATTAAGGACACGTACATCTGCACACAAGTGGCACCCATGGCCGTTCCTCCGATCAGCCACAAATTAGACCAATTCACCTACTAGGCCCTCCGTCTGTCTGGGTCCCTGGTCTATCCAAACCCCCTAGTCTGACCGCCTGCCACAGAGGCGTGATGACGTCATCACTGTGTGGCGCGCTGCCAGTCTATCAGTGACTGGGAGCCCCCACATTGCGTCAACATCAAAGTTAACTAATTGGGGCATTTACTGTGATATGTGAGAAGGGGAACAGAGCATATACTGTTACGAGGGAGGGGGAGAGGGGTGCCATTTACTGTGTTATTATTATTATTATTACCATTGTGTTGAGGAAGGGTGTGCATGTAATGTGCAGATGGATGTGGGGTGCATGTACTGTGCAGAGGCATGGGGTCATAGGCAAACAGAGGTGGGGGGTTTCAAGTTTCTGGAAACCTCCCTCTCTGCCTGGGGTACTATATGCTTGAGGTGGCTGGACCCTGCCCCCGCTTCACACGGCTCTGCTCGAAAAGGGAGAACTGCGTGCACCTAACAGTAGTGCACGCAGCATTGCCTGTGTTTATGATGGGGATAGGAAGAGTTGGAGAGCAGCCAAACACTGTCTAATATTATAGCCACGCCCCCATGCATGCTGGTCACGCCCACTGGTGGTGTGGCATGGAAACCCCTCTCTAAAAATCCTGCGTTTGCCCCTGGGGGGTGCATGTACTGTGCAGATGGATGTGGGGTGCATGTACTGTGCAGTGTGAGGGGGACATTGTGCATCAGTATCTGATACTCTAGTAAGAAGGCAGAAGAAGGAATAGTACCTTGTCGGGCTGTTATCATTGTAGCTGTCTATTTCTCCAAATCTTTAAAGTAAATTGTATCTGATTGAAAATGTATATTACTTTGACTGTTACATAAATTAAAGGCATTAAACATTTACAAAATGTCTTTAAACATCCTGATCTTCAGATTCCCGGCAACTTCTGTGTCTCGTCATCCACATGTCCACATCTTGATACATGAGAAGATGAATGACTGGTTCGCTGAACTTGCATTTCCAAATCCGCTCATGTTAGTTCTCACAGCCCGCATTCAACATCGCATTTAAAGTTCACCGATCACTCTCGATGGTCACGTTTGAGATTCGCGGCTCACCGTTTGGGGTCAAATTAATGTTTTAAAAAATCTTTTTAAACACAGTCAAAATAATATTTTGATTTAGTATAAAAGTATTTTACTTTTTTTTTTTTACATGGAACTGCAAACACAACTACCTTGCCAAGTATTAGAATGCCCTCTACATGTGTCTAAACCTATGTTTATAATATATGGCACATTGTTCAATCAATAAGGTCAATATGAAATATGATGGAATTTTTAGAAACCTTACAATAGTCTGTTTAATAAATCTTAATTTAGCACAGTAGTATCGAATTACTACAATGTTGTACCAACAAAATTGCACCTCATATGCTCATATGTGGGTGTGGTAATAAATGTGTCGAAAAATAGTTAAAAGTATTTTTTTGATGGTGCACAGGTCCTAACAATCCCTGGCAGCCATAAACTGCTTGTGTACGCTGGCGCTTGCTACAAGGGGCTGCCCGACCATACTGGCTCTTGCAGAACTACAAGCACCAGCATGCCCTGGCGTTCAGGATTCTCTGGGTCCTGTAGTGGACCTGTAAAAAAACATACATTTAAATAAACACACCCAGACAAAGTCCCTTATTTAAATAAACCATCTCTTGCACACACCCTCTTAAATCCTTTTATTACTCAGTTACATCCAGTCTGGGGGTCCTCTTCTTTCTTCCAGGCTTAAAATCCAAACATTTTCTTTAAAAATACCAGAAAGACTCTGAAGAACCGATCTTAGAGGATCTATGGTGCGAATGGCGGGCTTTAAACCTGCCATCAATACAGAGGGGCTTTGCTCTGATTGGTCAGCACAAGTTTAACCAAAGTTATATAAATTACAGCAGTGTTACATCCACGGTCCTACAAAGAGGTATCAGTTTTATCAAAAATTATCAATAACAATCTGGGCAGTAGCCATCAGCCAACTGTATTATATACGCGAAAACATGTTTTATAACTTGTGCTAAACTTGCTGATCACCTGATAAGCAAACATCTCTACACTTGGGGAAGTTCTTTATAAGTTGTTAAAAAAAATGTTCTATCAGATATTGTGTAAACTATTACTGAATGTTTCAGGCGTTAAAAACCTGAGTTGTTTATCTAAGTAGATATTCAGCTTTATAAAGAAGACCGATGGGTATCAATCCTGACTACTGTAATGCTTTAAGGAAAAAGTGATAACTGCAACTGTTTAAGAAATTAACTTATTTTCATCACTAACAACAGGAAATTTAAACAAAGTCTAAGGTTAGTATAATATTAGTAACAAGTAAATCATTTAAGGATTGCCTATCTTCTGTGACCGGACTTTACTCTCCATCCTGCATTTAAGTCACCTTTTCCTGGAAAACTTATATAGGTGTTGAAACTGTGTCATACAGGTGGCAGCATCCTAATTAGATGCAGCATCCACCAAACAAAGGAGAAATTCTTTCCCCCGCAGTCATTCTGCCTGGTCTCAAGGAATAGATGTGTGAATGATTGAATAAAATGAGGGTGAGGGCTGGGATCCTTCATATTGGAATAAGTGTCTCTTAGTGGTCGGAGCTTTTACGATTTGAACTTTAATACACAATTTAACTAGTATCTCAGCTCCACAAGAATGAGTGATTCTGGGTATCTACAACAGTCCCTGTCTATTCCATTGGTTATCAGCCCTTATATAAAGCTTCTCCAATGAACTTCCAAGAGTTTCTTTTGCAAAAAAGAGCCAGAGAATCTGTTCTCATTCTGGATCCACAGAGTGGATTCATGGCTATTGTACAAAATGTTGCATTTGATTTGCTGTCAAATACACAAGTCTCATATGTCCAAAAATCCTTGATGCTACATGCACATGATTTTTATGCCACCTGACTCCTCTACTGGATTCTAACTACCACATTCTGGGTTGCACTGAGCTACAGGCTCAAGTTAACACACTTGCTGCTTTCTTATTCATCTCAATCGATGTATATCTACATCAGGAAATGACTTAAAGATCTGAATCTGGTAATTAATTGCCAGCACCTCCAAATCGTAAGTACATGTTCAGGCCTATATAAATAGCATCCAGGAAACATGCAAACTGACAGTTTTTTTATTTAACTTCTTGGACCTGTGGTACTGAAAGACTGCCTTAAATTGCTGACTGGTGTTTGACTTTGGGTCTGGGTAACTGTTCTACTTGACTAATGTATACATACACTTTCTATGGACTCTCTGGTACCAGGCATGCCAAGACTATTTAGATATTTGCTGTATGAGGTTGCCATTATATCTGGCTACCACTGAAGACAAGTAGTAGACACTGAAGTGACTGGAGGGGAAGAGCAATACATTACAGTATTGATCACCTACATCCACCGCTACTCTTCATACAATGGAAGGATGAATCATGTCATCAGCATGGCTTCCACTGAGAGGAAACACACTGCTGTATTGTTAGGTTTTCATGTGCTTTGTATTCTACTTGTTACTCAGACCTGATATGCGGTTTATGTGTGTCTCCCTCTGAGTGCTGATTGGAAGACTGCACTTTATTAGCTTTCACATGTCCTGCACTCATTGCCAGTGATAGCATTACATGCCAGCTTCCTGGTTCTGTCTGATACTGACCTTGGATAAAGCAGTTCCTGGCTCTGCATTCAGCAGTCTCCTGGTTCCTGATACCTGACTATGCCACCTATTGTCATCTGGTTTCTATCTGGGTTTGTAGCTACAGGCTATCCATATAGCCCTACACAATATCATCAGGCACGGACTGTGGCAATCATCATTGCTCACTCTCCGGATCAGCAGCAGCAAAGACTGTGTTATATACCTGCAATTCCACAGAGACTATGTTATATTCCTGCATTGCCACAAAGATTGTGTTATATTCCTGCATTGTCTTTTGGCTGTGACTCATCCCTGCTCTACCTGTGTTTTCTCCTATCTTCATTTGATTACTACAATATCCAATGTGCTTGTGCTCAGACCACCATTATATGCGGTGACCTACAATAAACTCTATATAATTTTCTCAACAACACCACCTCGTTATTTTTGCGAATTCCTAATAATAATATTGAGGAAAAGAGATCTGTTTAAAAAGACTCCAAAAATTGAATAACCTCAGTTTTGTCATATTTCTTATGGTAACAGGAAAAAGTTTAAAACTCAGAACTTTCCTGAGAACTTCTGTAAAAGTTTAGACAGATGAAGAATAATGTCCTTTGAATGTAGGCGATGCTAAATCAAGGAATATCTAACTTGTGATGACAGCTTGACAATTGTGCTGTATTCAGTTTGTGGCTCCATTTCTTACCATTGATTAGCGGATTCACTGTGGCAGCTTAGCTGCAGGAGGTTCCTTTCAAAGCCTACCGGCAGGATACAGGGACAGGTCTCCTTTCTTTTGTCTCTGTCCTATTACAACTTAAATTGTCACATGTACCATTATCTCAGGCACAGCTGTGAAACAGGAGACAAAAGGAAGAAAAGGTTATTTTTTCATCCGTGGCAATTACAGTGTGCGATGTAACTGCAAAAGTCATATTCAGACTAGAGAGAGAGCAATAGTGGGAGGTAATCTGTCTAATTTGACATTCACGAGCTCACATCTGGGTTGACCTATAGCCAACTTCTTTGTAACCTTAAATAAAACACATAACACTTAATATAGTTGGAAAACTGAAAGTCTATTTTAACCTTACAATTACATATATGGTAAAAGGAGGAAAAATGGTGCATTCAATCTTCTTTAAACATTAGTTTTCATCAACTTTTTGATAATTATATTAACAATCATCATCATCACCATTTATTTATATAGCGCCACTGATTCCGGAGTGTTGTACTCATTCACATCAGTCCCTGCCCCATTGGAGCTTACAGTTTAAATTCCCCTATCATACATACACAGACGACAGAGAGACTAAGGGCAATTTTGATAGCAGCCAAATAACCTACTAGTATGTTTATGGAGTGTGGGAGGAAACCGGAGCACCCGGAGGAAACCCACGCAAACACGGGGAGAACATACAAACTCCACACTGGTAAGGCCATGGTCGGGAATTGAACTCATGACTCCAGTGCTGTAAGGCAGAAGTGCTAACCACACAGACTCCACACAGATAAGGCCATGGTCGGGAATTGAACTCAAGGCCCCTAGTGCTGTGAGGCAGAAGTGCTAACCACTGAGCCACCATGCTGCCCTATGATGTAATGTTATTTATAATGTGTGTATTTATTTATTTTTTAATACTGTGTCACTTACCCCACACACCCAAATTCTGGTTACCATAGTAGGTGAATTGCTGCACTGACAAAGCAGACCGAGCGTGATAGAGATGATTGCATATTCGCTCTACAAATGTACAGTTTGGAATGTTTGATGCACACACAGGAGCAGGACCGGTGATGTCCCAACAGCTTAACACACTGCAGTCTCAGGTTTTTTACCTGCATCAGAAGCAATAATGGCTAAAAAAAATCTGTCCTTTTCTTAGCTCACCTCTATATGTTCTTCAGAAATAATATACAGCCATCATTACTTATATAAATGGGATTTACTTGCAGGGTTTTTAAGGATAGGAACGTTTTAAGCAGTCTGTAATGTCCTCACAATTATTTGTCCTAGAATTACAATTACAGTTCTTGTGAGTTCTTGGCTCAGGATAATATTACTTAACAAAAATATTAACACAGCTGGTAACATTTTCATCTTCGTTTTTTCCTTGAAAATGGTCTCATTAGGATGCAATAAGTAACTCCGAGAAGAGAACAAGAGATGTGGATGACGGATCAATTTCTTGCCTCTCACAAGCTTGGAATGCTGTGAACTTTTCAAATAAACAGCAGGACTTGGAAGTGGAAACAGGAAATTCTCTTGTTCTATGAAACTACATGCGGAATTTCAGCCATAGCGCACGTATTGCTGATGTAAAGTTTTGTTTGTTTTTTCAAAAGCTATTTTTGGCTCTAAAACCCTCAAGATATCTCTTCATAAGAGACTATGGTGACTATGAAAACATCTAACCATTGTACATCCACATATCACACCTCCCTATGCAAATTTGTTTTGCTGGGGTACAAATTACGGCTCTATTTCATGCTTGCCCTACCTTATGGCAACTATAACAATCCTACTACCCCTTTCACATGGGGCAAAACTTATCAGGCCTTAGTCATTATGGTGAGCAAAGAATAAAAAAAGAAGTAACTTTGCACCTGGGCAAAACCATGTTGCATTGGAGGGAGAGGTAAATTTAAAATGTGATGGCAGACAGGGGCAAACACAGGATTTGTAGAGGGGGGTTTCCACACCATCCCACCAGTGGGCGTGGCTATAATTTTAGACAGGGCTTGGCTGCTCTCCAACTCTTCCTATCCCCATAATATACATGGGCAATGCTGCGTGCACTACTTGTAGGTGCACTCAGCTCCCCCTTTTCAAGCAGAGCCGTGTGAAGCGGGGACAGGGTCCAGCCACCTCAATTATACAGTGTCCCAGGCCTAGAGGGGGGTTTCCAGGCACTAGAAAAGCCCCCTCCCCTCGATTTGCCTATGGCAGATTTATAGTTGGGGTAGGGCATGTCCTAAATCAACTTTGAATTTCAGTCTTAAAATAAATCTATAAAGTATTTGTGTGCTAGATTAAAAAACAGCCCATATTTAACTTATGTGCAAAATAATAAACTAATTTGCATCCCTTGCATTGTAACATGGTTTGTGCTGGAGAACATGTACTCCTTTTTTTGTCTTACTCTCCTTAATGCCTGCTCTAATGGAGTCCACTGGTCAGTCACTCTGTCCGTGGCCCAACTAGTCGTGTCACAAGCTGCATGAATTAAAGGTAAGTAGAAAATCTATGTAATAAAATTGTAAATAACTTGTAATAAAGTTATCTTGTAGCTAAATGACCGTGGAGTGGCCTCAGTGGAATTATGTATATATGTTTTATATCATTTATTTATACAATTTTATAGTCATTAAATTTAGTAACATTTAGCAACTATGTAATGTTCCGCCTCTTTGGGGTGCATAGCTTCTAATTCACCTGTGTAAAACATCTCGTACTCATTCATGTTGTAGATTTTGACTTACTGACCTTATAATCCAAATATTACAATCTTTCACTTACTGGGGCAATACCCTGTAAAAATTAGGTATGTTTCTTTAACATAAGTCTGGTTACCTGTAAGAAGACAGATCATTAGACTTGTGGTTCAAATGGCTATTAATGATAGGTAGACTGCTCAGTGTCACACGATTACCATGTTACCCACATGACATAGGATGTAGAGAGCAGACAGACGTCTGAATGTCTCTCTTGTCAGCAGACACAATTCCTCCATTCTCTGTCATCATGTGACCGCCCAGGAGCTGCGTGACTGACTGGCTGAATTCAAGATACACTCTCCAGAGAAGAAGCAGAAGCCAATGTGTGAGGCGGGTTTTTTTTTTTGGGGGGGGGGGGGAGGGGGGGTTGGTTGATTGCAGTAACAGCCATCTAAATCTAATACACAAATCAATTTTGACACTGGTGTCATAAGAGAAAATCCTGGAAGAACGGCCCTCAGTTTCGATTTGCAAAGGTACAAAGTGTGTTGTTTAAAAAACAAACACCAAACAAGAATGATGGGCAGACATGGGTGGTTAATGGAATTGGGCATATAGCATCAGAATTTCGCCCGTCCTAAAACTGCAGGGCTTTTTCCATTATCCATCCTGGTCTGGCCATCATCCTGCAGGTTTGCTTCCATAACGATAAGCCAATCAGTGCTCCGACCCATTAAATAGCTATCTATTAGCATTTAGTATCTTCCAGTTTCACTCTTGCAGAAAAGCAGATATCTTTGAGCACTTCCACCGGTACTGCTCTCCCCTCGCTCTCATGATGCAGTTATTATTTAATGAAGGGGGGGCCTACATTCGTAGGAGGTTGGACTTTGAAGTGACGCTTTTACTGGTTCCCCAATGTGCACTTTCCGGAGTATCTGCAAACCCGCAAATGTAGGCACATTCATCATTTACGGGGGTGGGTCCAAAACCCGTGAAGTGGGCGCATACCTTGAAATGTTGCTCGTGGACAAATAAATAAGTAGTCCCTATTTTTGGCATTTTCTAAATGACCCTTATGGTAACCCCAACTGTCATAATATAACACACCATTGTTACATGGTCGATGATAACACTATCCATACAAAATGTTTACTCGCCAAATGACATGGGGAACAATATGTACATTTAAAACACTTTACTTACTTTATTAACCTTATTGTTTATGTAGTTTTAAAATGTATGAAAATGTAAAATAAGCTTCTAGACAAAAAAGTAATTTAAAGTTTTCAGTCACAATGTGATAACTAGGAGATATATTATAAGCAGTATGGTCTTATATTTCCCTCAGTCCTCTCCTCAGTGTAATAACAGGAGATATATTATAAGCAGTGTGATCTTATATTTCACTCAGTCCTCTCCTCAGTGTAATACTTGGGATATATATTATAAGCAGTATGGTCTTATATTTCCCTCAGTCCTCTCCTCAGTGTAATAACAGGAGATATATTATAAGCAGTATGGTCTTATATTTCACTCAGTCCTCTCCTCAGTGTTATAACAGGAGATATATTATAAGCAGTATGGTCTTATATTTCCCTCAGTCCTCTCCTCAGTGTAATAACTTGGAGATATATTATAAGCAGTATGGTCTTATATTTCCCTCAGTCCTCTCCTCAGTGTAATAACTGGGAGATATATTATAAGCAGTATGGTCTTATATTCCCTCAGTCCTCTCCTCAGTGTAATAACTAGGAGATATATTATAAGCAGTATGATCTTATATTTCCCTGAGTCCTCTCCTCAGTGTAATAACTGGGAGATATATTATAAGCAGTATGGTCTTATATTTCCCTCAGTCCTCTCCTCAGTGTAATAACTTGGAGATATATTATAAGCAGTATGGTCTTATATTTCCCTCATTATACTCACTGCTCTATAATAGGTCTAAACCCCAACTACACTGCCTGCAGGTATGGATGATGGGAGAGACATAGGCCATGATTCATCAAGAACATACTTGCCAACTTTTCCTCGTTGGCTTCAGGGAGATCCCGAAAAAGCTGGGTGTGCGGGGGCGGGGCTTGACAAATCCCATCATTTTCGCGTCATTAAGCCCCCCCCCCGACACTTATCTGTTGTGGGGACGAGAACCGAGGTTGCCCTGCTCTCCCAGGAGGTCTCCCAGAAATGCGGGAGTCTACCGGACATTCCGGGAGAGTAGGCAATTATGCGTTAAAGAAAAGCAGCTAATAAATCTCTAGAGACTGAAGTGTCTTTTACATTTCTGTCTCCATTACTGAAGTCATGTTGTCTTACCTGTCAACCTTTGATTAAATCTTGGTCTCCATGAAAATGGCCACCTCCATAGGCATCAATACATGGACATAGGACACAATTTCTGAACTGTGTCATCATGCCACAGATGGTGAAGCCAACCACGTCTTGTACTGGCTCAGCATCTGGGAGAATGCCAGACTCTTCAGGGAGTGAGGGAGATCACCCCTAGTTCAGGGAGTCTCCCTGACATTCAGGGAGAGTTGGCAAGACACAGATCTCAAGATACGCGCGCAGTTGAAATCGGGGGCAGGTCTACTGTCCTCTGCTACACAAGACGCTGCAGGATACGTCCCATACCTATGTGGATTATAAATTCGTAAAAGAACGCACAGGAAAAAATTTTTTTTAATTATTTTCACCTGTTAATAATATAGGCATTAATAATAAAACAGCTGTAAAAAAGTGTTGTTTTTTTCTCTCCATGTAATACATTTATTAGGATGTTGTTAATGTCTACTGAGAGTAAAATACATTTTTACAGTTGCTTGGGATTGCAAACACATGTTAGAGCATGCATACACAGACGTCATCACTGGTAACCAGAACTTAGACTAGCCCTCAAAATGTTTTGCGTTAATTCAAATATATATATATATTTTCTAAATTAGTGGTTTGTACCTTGCTGGTAGATACTGATTGTATACAATTCTTTATGGTAGGTAGAGTAATTGAAGAAATGATTTCTAGGGATTGTATAGGATGCCAAAATGGGCAATTTTTGTATCCAGTTGCGTAATATAACCGTATTGCCCTCTGCATGGACTAACTCTGCCACACAGACCTGCATGACGGATGGGTAACGCTGGTGGGTGCTCTGCTCTGTCATGCACGTCATATGATTTGCACCAATTAAACAGAGAGTTTCTTACTGTGTGATCTGAGGTATTATTCTTTATTTCTCAAGATTTTATTTTAATCAATTTTATTTCACTTTGTTCCTTCAATACGCTACCATTTCTGACCTATCTGTGCTATCACTATCACTATCACTATTCAGAGATGATAAAACAACCTATAATTCTAAAGCGAGTAACAAACCTACATAAAGTAGAAACCTATTTTTACTTCTAATGAAATTTATTAGAAAATTCAGTTTTACTTGATATTACACACGATATAAAACTATATCTTGATCTGTGTTTTTAAACTTAGGCGTTTGTGTTAGTGAACACGATCATGAAATATTTATGTCTCAAAGCAAAATATATATGCAAAATGTTTACATTTCTAAAAGTTATTTGGAGACCACCAGAAGGAATTCAGTTTAAAAAATATGAAATCAATCAAGAAACAATTAAAACTGAAACTTTCACAGAAAGTGCCTAAAAGTGTAATTGTGATTAGTACGAGTTAAGCATTTATATAACTTGTCCTTTTGATGAAAATGTTTCGCAAAGCCATTTAAATCTACATGAATAGGCCTCTCATAACTCAATCAGCTTTAGCCGATCCTAAATCCATTCTTGTACCAGGGCTCCAAGCATCGAGCTGTTCATGTGATCTCACAAAGCGGTCTAACAGACCCGGGGGTAAATGTATCAAGCTGATAGTTTTCCGGCAGGTTTGAGAAACCAATCAGATTCTAGCTGTCATTTATTTAGCACATTCTACAAAATGATAGCTAGAATCTGATTGGTTGTTATAGGCAACATCTCCACTTTTCAAACCCGCCGGAAAACTCTCAGCTTGATACATTTACCTCCCGGTTTCTTTTAGAGATGCTCAGGCTCGGTTCCCCGATAACCGAACACACCCGAACTTAGCAGATCCGAGTACCGAGCCGAGCCGAGCCAGCTCGGTACTTTTGCGCACCCTCAGAATTGAAAACGAGGCAAAACGTCATTGTTACGTCGTCGGATCTTGGATCTCGCAAGCTTTGGATTCTATAAGTACCGCCCTCCACATCGATCCAGCGCCATTTCACAGAGGGACACAGAAGGGTTAGCACAGTTCTTGGCAGTCTCTAGTGCAGTTGGGCAGCGTCATAGGTAGAATAGAAAGAGGAGGGGTAGCAGTGTTCTTCAATGTCTCCAGTGACATTCAGAAGAGCTCCATTGCTAATTGTCATTGCTGAAATACAAATAATAGGGCTGGCAGGCTTGGTCTAAATCTGCAGTCAAATTGTACTGTGTTATTTAGGTAACACACAAAGAGGAGAGCTCCATTGCTCCATGTCATTGCTAAAATAGAAATACTAGGGCTGGCAGGCTCGGTCTTCTAAATCTGCAGTCTTTGTTTGAAAGTGTATGAAAATAATATTGTGACCTGTGACGTGGTCAAAATTGACTGCAAATGACTTGAACTTAGTGTTATTGAGGTTAATAATAATGTAGGGGGGAAAAAAGCAAAAATCTGTGATTTTAGGGAAGGGATTTTAGAAAAAAATCGGGATCCAAAACCAAAATCAAAACACCAAGGGCGGTTTTGTCAAAACCAAAACTAAAACCAAAACATGAAGTTAATCCATATCCAAAACCAAAACCAAAACCAGAACACAGTGAACATCTCTAGTTTCTTTTACTTCCTCCATTCCCATAACTATGAGTCTTATTTATGAATTCCACCCCCATCGCGGAAATACGCTATTATTATATTATTATTATATTTATGAATAAAATATTGCGGAAGCAGCTGAGCGTTGCTCAGTACCCCAGAGGTATTGGGTGGGAGTGGTTAAAGCAAAAGCAAGAGCTGAAATTTGGGATTTCCGTTACACTTACTAAAATAAAAAATGCATTTATTTGAGTATAAGAACATAATTTATTTGATTGAAACATTAAGCAAATATTTTTAAACATTAATGCACTAAAAGGTTTTTAATGCCCTTGTTCTGTTAATGTCATCCAGAGATACCATTAACAGATTAGGTATTGTGGCGTTTGTACTTGTTAAATGGGCATTATATTATCATCCGTGGTATCCCTTTAAAAGTATAGGGCAATGCTAGACCTATCGCTGGCAAAAAGTGCCATCTTCTGTGCCCTTTTATAAATAGACCCCTTTATCTTATTAACGGCAGCTGTGTAGCAAACGTGTGTGAATGTTGAGTATGTTACATGATGTCTATAAATGAACAGTCTCCCCACATGTCTGGCCGAAATGTAGGTTGTAAAATTTACAGATGAAATGAGCTGACTTCACAGTATGCAAGAATTTCACAACTATTTTCTGAAGATGTGATGTGTGCCTGTCAGGCCATTTAGAAAACATCACCATTAATAGACCAGCCTGAGTAAAAGACTATCGTGGAATTAGTAACACATATGGGATCCTTGGAAAAATCAGCTATGAACACATTCTCCTTCCTCTGCATACATTACCTGCTGCTATAAAGTTGTAGGTATTATTTAAATGAGCTATAATCATTTAGAGTCGTGTCAAAGTCTGGCAGACTTCCTAGTGTAGCCGTACTCACCATGATCTCTGACCCATCCACCGTCAGTACCAGTACTCACTCCAATCTCTGGCCCATCACGAGTCAGTAACAATACTCACCATGATCTCTGGTTCAGCCTCAGACAGTACCAATACTCACCATGATCTCTGTTCCATTCCCAGTCAGTACCAATACTCACCACAATCTCTGGTCCATCACCAGTCAGCAACAATACTCACCATGATATCTGGTCCATTCTCAGACAGTACCAATACTCACCATGATCTCTGGCCCTTCACCAATCAATACCAATACTCACCATGATCTCTGGTTCAACCTCAGACAGTACCAATACTCACCATGATTTCTAGTCCATCACCAGTCATTACCAATACTCACCATGATCTCTGTGCCATTTCCAGTCAGTGCCAATACTCACCACGATCTCTGGTCCTTCACCAATCAATACCAATACTCACCATGATATCTGGTCCATCCTCAGACAGTACCAATACTCAACACGATCTCTGGCCCTTCACCAATCAATACCAATACTCACCATGATATCTGGTCCATCCTCAGACAGTACCAATACTCACCATGATCTCTGGCCCTTCACCAATCAATACCAATACTCACCATGATCTCTGGTTCAACCTCAGACAGTACCAATACTCACCATGATTTCTAGTCCATCACCAGTCATTACCAATACTCACCATGATCTCTGTGCCATTTCCAGTCAGTGCCAATTCTCACCACGATCTCTGGTCCTTCACCAATCAATACCAATACTCACCATGATATCTGGTCCATCCTCAGACAGTACCAATACTCAACACGATCTCTGGCCCTTCACCAATCAATACCAATACTCACCATGATATCTGGTCCATCCTCAGACAGTACCAATACTCACCATGATCTCTGGCCCTTCACCAATCAATACCAATACTCACCATGATATCTGGTCCATCCTCAGACAGTACCAATATTTACCACGATCTCTGGCCCTTCACCAATCAATACCAATACTCACCATGATATCTGGTCCTTCACCAGTCAGTACCATAACTTACCATGATCTTTGGACCATCAACAGCGATTACCAATACTCCCCACAATATGTGGTCCTTTCTCGATCTATACGAATACTCACTGCAATCTCTGGTTCATCCCTATTCAGTACCAATACTCACCATGATTTTTGGTCCATATCCAGCTTGTACCAATATGCACCACAATCTCTGGTCCACCCCAGCCTGTACCAATACTCACCACGATCTCTGGTCCATCACCAGTCAATACCAAATACACACCACGATCTCTGGTCCACCCCAGTCTGTACGGATACTTACCACGCTCTCTGGTCCATCGTTAGTCATTACCAATACCCACCACAAACTGTGATCCATGACCACTTAGTACAAATACTCACCACGATCTCTGGTCCATCACCAGTCAATACCAATATGCACAAAGATCTCTGGCCCACCCTAGTCTGTACGGATACTCACCAAGATATCTGGTCCATCCCCAGTCAGTACCAAAATTCACCCCGTCAGTACCAATACTGACCTCAATTTCTGGTCTGTCCCCAGTCAGTACCAATACTCACCATGATCTCTTGTCCATCCCCAGCCAGTACCAATACTAACCCGAATCTCTGGGCCCCGCAGCAGTGTTTTGGTTGTAGTTACTACCTTGAGTACATGGGTTCAAGCACACAGGCTTTCAGCCTGCTTTGACCTTCAATTTGAGCTGTGTTTTCTTGACTCTTATTTGCAAGTAACACTCTGATAGTGCCTCCGCACCCCACGTTGTATTTCAATTATGAGTTGGGATGAAAGATATAAAAAAAGTGTTTTGCTGGGGCAGATGTGGCTCAACTGCACCAATGAGAATCTGGCTACTGCTGAAAGGTCACATTCTAAACATTGTTGAAACAGAAAAACAGGAAGACAGATAGGAGATAGATTGCATTATCCACCTAGGGACAAATTACACGGCCAGTCATGATGAAAGGGAAGTGCACTAAAAATTCAGGGGGTCGCTTTCACACGTGCAACACATTTCTCAGGAGTATTGACAGCAGATGGGACAGAGAATTATAAGTATTCTTTGCAACCAGAGCATTTAATGTGTGGCTGAGTGATTGGTACAAGGAGGAAGGATTTGTGTTTGTAGGACATAATTTTAATACTTGCTGGAACATGAGCCTATAAAAAAAAAAAAAAAAAAAGAGATTTCCTGCATTCAGTTTGGAGAGAACCCAACTTATTAGCAGAATAGTTCAGAAGCTTTATCACTTGTATTTTCGTTGATGGAGGGGTCAGTGACAAAGGTCAGGAGAAATCACTGTTCCCCGCTACAGAAGGCATAGGCTCTGCCGCAGCTAACGAGCCCAGGGAAATAAAGTTACACATAAATATGGTCAGTAATATTGACAGAAAACAAAATAAAGGAAGTGTTATGAAAAGCAAAAATAAAAATCTTCAGGGTGTGTATACAAATGCCGGTAGGGTAGGAACTAAAATTCCAGAACTAATGATCATAATGACATCTCAAAGTTTGGTCTAGACCAGAGGTGTCCAACCTCCGTCCTCAAGGGTCCCAACAGGCAGGGCCGGATTAAGGGAATGGAGGCCCCTGGGCCAAGGGGGCCTCCATTCCACCGTAAGGGCCCCCCCCCGTGATCCGCCCACCCCCCCCCCCGGCACTTACCTCCTTCTCCGGTGCGCTGTATGCTCTTTACTGAGGAGATCTCGTAAGAGTCAGCGCGCCGGAGAAGGATCGCAGTGACCGCCCCCGACCGATCAATACTGCTGCTGAGCACTTTCAAGGGCCCCCTGGATGACATAGGCCCCTGGGCTGTAGCCCAGTTAGCCCTATGGTTAATCCGGCCCTGCCAACAGGCCATGTTTTCAAGATTTTTGTCTGTAGAAACAGGTGTGATAATTACTGACCCAGCCAAACAGATTGATTTAAGAAATCCTGAAAACATGAAGTTTTGGTAGCCTTTGAGGACTGAGTTTGGACAACTCTGGTCTAGATAGTGGGGCTCATTTAATGTTGCACACATCCTATTGGCTGGCATAAGATATGCATTTCTTTACTGAGCATGTACACAACAAATGTGAACACAAACAGGTTCTGTTGTCACTGCCTTGTGTCCCCTTATGCCTGGAGACACCAGAAGGGGTAGCAGTCAAAAATACCTTCATATGTCCATACAGCAAAGGTGTGTTTATGTGACATGATTAGTCATGGATGCATTCCCATATTCAACCTTGCATTTAGAGGGTTGGTCCAACCATACACAATGATGATGATGATGATACCAGTAGCGCTAAGTTTTGTTTTTTTGCCCCAAATGCTAAAATTTCAAGTTTTGGCTATGGTTATTAGTTTGGCTGTTATATTATATCAAGCTGTCTATTCGCATTTCTTGATTAACATTTCCAGTTGTAGAACCTCTCAGATAAATATGGTGGTGGGGTATTAATGTATTGTAATTAATGTAATGTGGGAAGGGATGTGTTCATGTAATGTAGTGGTAGTATTAATGCAATGCAGTGGGGGTATTATTGTAATGAATTGGTGGCTGTTACTGTAATATGGCGGCTGGTGGAGACTAATAATGTCAAGTGGGGGCTGATGGGGACTGCTGATGTATTGTGGGGGTTATTCATGTAATGTACTGGTTGATGGGCCTATTGATTTAATATGGAATCTATTTTTATTAACTGTGTGGGCTATTAATGCAATGTAGTGTTGGTGGTGGCTAATAATATGCTTTAGAAGCTAAAAATGCAATGTGGGGTTTCTGTATTTAATGTGTTTGCTCGTTGCTCGGCTTTCCTTGAGGTGCAAAGTACCTATCCCTTATCCAAACAGAGTCCTAACAATTCGTGATCCGGACAAGTTGCAACCGAGCTTAAAACACCAGCAGCAGTGTCTGGCCACACCGTTGGCGTGCTGGATACGTCCCCTCCAACGTCATGGTTTGGTACTAGATGGGGGGAGCTGTAATGTGCCCATCGGAGAATGATTTTAGATGAGATGCAAAGAGGACGAGAAGATAAAGAATAACGAGATCTCATTGCAGTGGAAGGACAGCAGAGAAGGGTTGTCTACCATACCTTAAGTTTCAGTACCCGTCACTGGGTGTCTGCCAGAAGTACAGACCAATGAGATGGGCAGATGTAGGTAACATTTGACTTTCCACACTGTTAGCGAGAGAATGGTAACACATGTTGGTTTGTAGTTTTACAAGCCTGGATTAGGGTATGCAAATTAAGTCTTCAGTTCTCATCTACTCTCTTAATAACAATATAATATCCAGAACAGCCCAATTTTTAAAAAGTTGCTCAACAATGTGCTTGGGTAGTATATATTCTTGGCTAACTGTACAGTCACCAGTTAGCATGAAGTTATTTATATTATGTTCATACTACTGGAGCTGCTGCAAGGGTGCAGCTTGGTTGCCCACGCCACCTGCCCGCCCTCAGCTCAGAGCGTCTCATGGAGTGTGCGACAATCCCTGGGACTACCCAGCTGGATGCCTTATGCACAGCATGTGAGCTTTCTACGGCACCTTTGGTGGCACGTTGCCACTTTGCTGTGGTGCCTACTATCTCTCCCACCAAGACGGGAGGGCGCCAGTGTTTTCTCCTGCCCAGGGCCCTAAAATGTCTAAGGATGGCTCCAGCATCACAGATAAATGTGGGTGAGAACTTGGGTTCCTGCGATGATCAATAATTGTAGTTTAGAAGAAAGACAGAGGGTGACACAGACCACGCAATAACAAAGGTGTTGGCTTTGTTGGAGGGATGGCTTTGTAGAGGTGAGAAAATATGTAATTGATTCTTAGTCAGATTGGATGCATCTGAATGGCGTAGTGTAGCAATGGGAAATATTTAAGAGTATATTTCTAAAAGCAACAGACCTTTGTGTCAGACGAATAATTATTAACAACACATATGGTGGACTTTCCCAAAGATATCTCTATTCTGAGACAAGATCTACAGATATCTCAATTCTATGATGGAAGTTCCAATCCCTAAAGATCTATCTTCATTCTTTCTTATCCTCCCCAAAGCATTCCATAAAATTGACCGCACACATACTAGCAGCAGCCAAATTAACTATTTTTCATTGGAAACAAGTAGACCCCCCTTCCCTTTCAGCGGTAAAAACTGCATCTGGAACATCGCATGCATGGAAGAAAATCACTTACCATCTACATGACAGGTCAGATCTCTTTACTCAAGTCTGTGCCCCTATGGCTCTTCAGGTAAAGAACGGAACCGCCTGTCCCTTGACTAACAATACTCTCTGTCGCACTAAGGCTGAGTATACACTACAGAAAGATTCTCCAGTTTTACAAGATTTACCTCCAGATCGGTGTTTATCATCTGCCATAACCATCGGCTGAAGAGATGGTGACTCTGCACACTCCATAGAGATCAATGGACACTGCCGGTCCTGAGTGCGTACACACTGCAGAATTGGAACATCGTTTCATCATTGAACAAGATTTTTAATTTGGTTTAAAAATCAAATCAAACGATATGCTGTGCTTCGGAACGATAGTCGTTGAAGTGTACACATATCGGACCGAACAGTCGCTTATTGTGTTTTTGCCCCGATTAAACAATGTAGTGTGTAACCAGCCTAAGTCTTCCGCACTACCTCTAATCTTTCTACTGTCCTTGTTTGGATCACTCTGACGTGCTATGGAAATACGACCTGTTCTGTGACAATGTCTGGCCCACGCACCAGAACCCGCTCATCCCCTTATTTATTTTTGTCTCTGTATTGCTTTTGTTGTTTTTGACATTCTTTCAAACAAAAAGTAGACCTTGTGTACTCAAAGGAAAATATGCAGAGAAATACGATTTTATGTGCAAAATATCTTCTTCCTAGAACTGAAAATTTGTAGATAAAGAAAACAAATTTAAGCTGTGATTGATTAATTCTGTATTTACATTCTATAGAAGCAGAACAGACTGAACATGGAGTAAGATATGGTCAGAAAGTACATTTGCAGCATCTTTTATAAGAATGTCTCACAGTATAGAATTGTGCTTCCTCAAAATGTCTTTGATCGGCAGTGACATTTTAAAAATAATTGGGGTAAAATAAACACACTTCTGATGTGCTTAAAACCCACCAAGATCCATTCAACTCTATATCTTTGGAGCAAGGCTTTCATAATTCAAGAGCCGGGATGTGGATTAATGTGGGTCACCAGAATAGGCTGTTCATAGTACCGAGGTCACCAGAACAGTGGTGATCGTTTTTACGATTACCACTATTCCGACATGGAGAAGCTCCGTTGGGAGCACCAAGCTGACAGCAAGTGATTCCGATTGGAGAAGTGTTCGGCACTGCAGGCTGATGTCATCGCGACGTGGGGACCCCTAAGGTTAAGTATTTAAACAATTGACCTGACATTGGCACTTTGAATTTCTATTGACAGACGTCGCGATGACGTCAGCCTGCAGTGCCGAACACTTCTCCAATCGAAATCACTTGCTGTCAGCATCGCGCTCCCATCGGAGATCTCCAGCGTAGGGTTGAAGGTAAATCTGTTTATTTTCCAATCGTTTTTTCTGAATTTCGGATTTTCTTTGTAGGCCTTCTCCATGTCGGAATAGTGGACATCAGTAAAGCGTACCCAACCCCACCAGAATAGTCTGTACATTGCACCAGGGTCACCAGAATAGTCTGTACATTCCCTTACGCATTATATTAAGACCCTCCCCTCTTCCCTCATATCTACCTTGTTCCATCCGTGCTGTGTTGGAGAGACAGACTCTTCTGTCTGCCTCTCTTGCAGTCTGCACACATAGGACGGCGACTGTCACGTGGTGCGTGTATCATGTGACATCTGTCAGTCACGAGGATAGGAGGAGCCCACACTTAAGGGAAGGGAGGGAAGAGCAGCCAAATGAAGGATGGTGACTGATCTCGGAGAAGGGGCCAACCACCAAGTACCACACTGTAAGCACAGCTGGCACCCCTTGAGGGTACCTGGCAGAGGGGGCCCCAGCTCCCCCCTCCACCCCCTTAATCAGGCTCTGCCCCCACAGTTTCTAATAATAATAATTACAGCACAGATGAGTTGTGTTCTCTGCACCTGATTCACGAGGGACACGTAGCCTATAACACCATAAAAGATCAGGAACTTGGGTTATCTCCCTAGATATATCTCCTACAGACAGGTTTGATTTTCCATGTGCTCAGCACATATTGCTGTCACTCTAATGAACATGTTGCATATGAGCGTTTACAGAACGGTAAACACACTTAAGTGGACTTCTTATAAAGTGAGCACTTTTCTTTGTTATAAACAATCTGGAGTGCCAGCAATTTTCCCTTATACAATATTATTGCCACTCATGACTCATGGACTCTGTGTTAGTTACCCCTTTGGTTCAGACCTGTCATCTCTAAATTGATTGGTGTATTCAAACCACAAAACCACACAAGTAATTAGTCTCTAATCTGTCCCCAGCTAACGGTGGATATTTCCCAGATCTGCTCACAGAATCACCAGTAATATGACACATATCATGAGTCAGTTACTGGTTATGCTCCTGATAGGACATCTGAAAGAAGTGCACAGTCAGAAATACTTGATGACAGATCACAGAACCGTGGCTCTAAATTAATAGTGCACAAACTTTTTTTTTTATCTCAGTCCCAGAGTTTCGGTGTGTATTTTTTATAGGACTCCGAAAGGTAGGGAAACCAATGTATATCTGACAATCAGGGGACCCCATAATAAAGACTATTAGACTTCATTTGCTCTCCCATCCCAGAAGTTTTGCACAACTGTCCCAGACATTGTTTTCCTGATCCATGTTCGAACGTCCGTCCATTTGCGAAGCGTATCTTGCATGAAACGGCTCGGCACTTGTTCAATAACGGACCTTACGCAACTTTTATATGGGTTAATTGCTCAGTGGGTCAGTAGTATTGTGAATTCATGGTGCTCAGAGACTTTGCCTCATACTGTTCCCACATGCAGAAACAAGATTTTGTTTTCCTGGGATGAGCATCAACGGGTGGAGGGTGACCTAGACGGATATTACCGGATTAGCCATAGCTACGGAGTCTCCGCCCAAAATCAGATTTTTAGCCATCCTGGGAGGTGCCGGTAACAGCGAGTCGAGCTGCACTTTCAGTGGTACAAGTATTGCACCAACAACACACATTTTATTCCCTGATAGTGATGACGAGTGCACATGCATGTCAGAACTATTGTTTGTAATCAAGACAAACTGTGATAATGTACTTTATGTACAGTATGCATTAAGAACACCCTGATATATGTATTTCATGTTAAAAGGGTGTTTATCCTGCTGTCTGTTGGATCTGGGTTCATACGGCAAGTAACGTACAGCCAGAATGTATTTATACCCATATTCAAATGGAAACATCTCTTGAGATCCAATTATACTGGAATACGGGTGTGCGGGTGTGTACATTGCGTGTGATTTTCTTAAACACAAGTTACGTTCAGATTGTGTTCCTTAATGAATGAGGCTCAGTAAAAATCATTTGGAATGTATATGCCTAGAATATGTATACCTGAGTAAGAGGCACTGTTAGACACCCAGCCATCCACCGCTGTCAAAATTCTGCCCTTGACTTTAGAATGGGTACACACTACAGGTTTTTTCAGCTGATCATCGGGCCAATCACACGATAAACGACCCGATATTGGTGTGTACGCCTCCAACAATGAACAATTATCATTCCAAAGCACTTCGTATCATTAAATTTGATTTTTAAACCTGGACTAAAAATGTCATTCGATGGAACGATGTCGTTCCAATTCTGCAGTGTGTACGCGCTCAGGACTGGCAGTGTCCATAGATCTCTATGCAGTGTGCAGAGTCACCATCTTTTCAGCCGATGGTTATGACAGACGAAGAGCACAGATCTGAAGGCAAATCATGTAAAACATGCATGGTGTGTACACAGGAATCTGCATGGTGATCGGGACATTTTTTTTCAGTCGTTAGTAAATCGTTAACTGTATCGCATCAGGAGAAATTTTCTGTAGTGTGTAACCAGTCTTACTCTGTCGCTGACTATGTGCAGACTTATAAATACACTATAATAAGAAGACTCTCAGGAGTCTGGATTGAGCAATATTTGAGAAGAAAAAGTTGTCATGATTTAAATAAGAGATGCTCAGGCTCGGTTCCCCGAGAACTGAACACACCAGAACTTAGCAGATCCAAGTACCGAGCCGGCTCGGTACTTTTGCGCACCCTCGGAATTGAAAACGAGGCAAACCGTCATTGTTACGTCGTCGGATCTCGCGAGTTTTGGATTCTATAAGTACCGCCCTCCACGGCAATCCAGCGCCATTTCACAGAGGGAAACAGAAGGGTTAGCACAGTTCTTGGCAATCTCTGGTGCAGTTGGGCAGCGTCATAGGTAGAATAGAAAGAGGAGGGGTAGCAGTGTTCTTCAAAGTCTCCAGTGACATTCAGGAGAGCTCTATTGCTCCATTGCTAATTGTCATTGCTGAAATAGAAATAATAGGTTTGGCAGGCTTGGTCTTCTAAATCTGCAGTCACATTGTACTGTGTTATATAGCTAACACACAAAGAGGAGAGCTCTATTGCTAATTGTCATTGCTGAAATAGAAATAATAGGTCTGGCAGGCTTGGTCTTCTAAATCTGCAGTCACATAATGTACTGTGTTATATAGGTAACACACAAAGAGGAGAGCGCCATTGCTCCATTGCTAATTGTCATTGCTGAAATACAAATAATAGGTCTGGCAGGCTTGGTCTTCTAAATTTGCAGTGTTTGTTTGAAAGTGTATGAAAATAATATTGTGACCTGTGAGGTGGTCAAAATTGACTGCAAATGACTTGAAATTAGTGTTATTGAGGTTAATAATAATGTAGGGGGGAAGCAAAAATATGTGATTTTAGCAAAAAGAATAGGGATTTTAGAAAAAATCAGGATCCAAAACAAAAACAAAAACAGACAAGGCCAGTTTTGTCAAAACCAAAACATGAAGTTAATCCAGATCTAAAACCAAAACCAAGATCAGAACACCGGGGGTCAGTGAACATCTCTAATTTAAACATAATGCAATTGTGCGTCTGCAGTTTGCAGCCGGAGAATTTTTAGTGCGAGCTGCACAACGCGTACACATTTGCCTATAATGAGATGCATTGTGTTGCCAGGTATTCTGTGGTTTGTAAATGAGCCTTGTTGAATGTTTTCCATACAGGAATGTGTAACAGAGACAGCTGGGAGGAATAGCACATTGACTCTTACAAAATCCTCTTCACTTTTAAAGGAAAGACTGCTGCAAATCATCGGCCAGAGGCATGGGAGCGTTTAACTAGCACACATCCACGGATCATTATTGTCTTAAGCAATAAAAGTCATTAGTCGTGACAAGTTCCTGCTTATTCTTATTTTTTTTTGTTCTTTTTAAAGAAAGGAAATCTCCGCAGATAAACCAGCCAAGGGCAATGTAATCAAATGTATTCAGCCAGGGAGTGGATTAAAATACATGCTTTTAGCACGTTCATTCCTAATTTGGTTTGTGTAGGATTAAATTTGTCTTAATTTATCTAAACTTGACTCCGCTCATTACAGCAACATCTACTCAGCCTGGTATAAACACATTGATCTGAGCTAAACGAGCATTTGGGATTTAATTACAAACTGAAAAACTGGCTGTTACTATACTAGATTTGCAGGATACCTACAATGTAGAAACAACAAATGTACTACGTGTCTTTTAAAGTGGACCTGTGACCGACACAGGATGGAGGCAGACATTTTTGTCATGATTAATTAAGGCACACAAAATGGACATATTAATTCAGGCATATGCACGTCCGTATTCAACTACCAGCGGATCTGTTGTTGAATACGGCACTGCATATATACGGCACTTACTCTATTGAGATAGACACAACATACTGTAGTATACGTACAATACAGCCATGGCCAAAAGTTTTAAGAATGACACAAATATTGTTTTTCACAAAGTCTGCTGCCTCATCAGGGCCGGACTGGGACTAAAGATCAGCCCTGGCATTTAAGGTACACAGGCCCACCTCAATTACAGCAAGAATGAAAATATGTGCCGCCACTTAGCGGCGGCGCCGAACATGGCGTGACCTCATTGTGTTGTGGGTGTGGCCAACATGGGGCATTGATACATACTTTATAATAATACATTACATTTATCATTTTAGACAAATACACAGGACCTACTGTTAGAAGCACACAGCTTTGCCTTCACAAGCAGTACGTTGTGAAGCGGGACATACCTCCCAACTGTCCTTGCAGTCGGACCAAATTATGACTAAGGGAGACAGTCACCCAAATTCAGGACTGCCCTACCAGATTCAGGACAGTTGGCAGACTGTCCTGCTCTCTCCTACCTGTCTTGGTCACTTTCACCTCTTGTAGCAGATGGTTTCTTTAGCTCAGTTCATTCTTGTCTTGATCCTGGAATATTGGATGCCCTATTACCTTTTTACATCCAGCAGCAGCAGCACTCTGCGCGCTGGTCAGCCAACGGAGAATCAATGACTGCCGACTATGCAGTAATCCCATGGGACGGCGCCTGTCACGTGGTGCCTTCCCATGTGATTACTCACATAGTCGGCAGTCATTGACTCTCCATCCACCGAGCAGCGCGCAGAGTGCTGCTGCTCAGCGGACATGCGGACCGGCCCATCTGGCCATCGGCTTTTCTGGCATTTGCCAGAAGTGCCAGATGGCCAGTCCGGCCCTGTGCCTCATTCTTTATTGATGCCAATTTTCATACACTCCAGAATTTCACGAAGAGTATTCAGATGAATTGCAATTCATTTCAAAGTCCCTCTTTGCCATGACAATGAACTTTATCCCAAAAGCAACATTTACACTGCAGTTCAGCCCTGCCACAAAAGGGCCAGCTGACATTAGGTCAGTGATTGTCTCGTTAACACAGGTGATGACAAGGACAAGGCTGGATATCACTCTGTCATGCTGATTGAGGTAGAACAGTGGTCAGGGAACAGGGGTAAATTACCCCAAATGGGGTAAAAATGAAATTTCTGGGGGTAATGCTGCTGATTCACATGCTGTCAGTTGGATTGTAGACCCCTTTAAATGTGAAATTGCTGTTGTACCAGAAGAGCCTCAAGAGTTGGCAGAGGTATTTCTTGAGCTTCGATGCAATAATGAAGCATGTATTTCATTTGAAAACAAATTAGATCTGTCATATTTTTGGATGTCAACAGCTACAAAGGCATTCAAAATTGCACATGAGGAGGCAGTCAAAAAGTTGCTGCCTTTTGCAACAACCTACCTTTTCCACTCTAACGAACATAAAAACAAAGCAGAGAAATCGATTGGACGCTGAAGACTGTATCCAAATTGCTCTGACATCAAAATGCCTCAATATTGATGCTCTCGTATCAAAAATTAAGCAACATCATTTCTCCAAAACCTGAAGTCTTGAAGTTGAAGCTTTCAAAGAAATTTAGAATAGATTCAATAAAATTTTGAATTCCAATAATTAATAATATATGATTTCCTTCCTTTCAAATCAAGGGGGTAACGTCGGCGTATCTAAATATATTTGGGGGTATAAGGTAAAAAAGTTCCCTGTACCCTGAGTAACAATAACAGTCCAGAAGCTTTAAAAGGAGGGTGGTGCTTGAAATCATTGTTTTTCGTCTGTTAACCATGGTTACCTGCAAGGAAACACCTGCAGTCATCATTGCTTTGCACAAAAAGGACTTCACAGGTAAGGATATTGCTGCCAATAAGGTTGCAATATCCTTATACTAGGAGCCAATAAAGTAAGGAAAGGGTGCCAGTCCTTCCCAGCAGGTTGTACTCTGTTCTGTCAACTTTTTTCTTTTGTAGTGCAAGTGCTGTATAAATTCATATAGAGGCCTATTTATCATTATGACAATTAGTATTATTTTTTTGTGATATCACTGTGATAAAGAGTTACTTATCACCAGCATTTATGTATTACTGTGCAATATTTACCTGACCCCCCCTTCTGAACCCCCCCCATAAATATTGTTAAACATTATTGCATTAAAAAAAAAAGCATTATTCTGAGAAAAGGCATGGGGGGGGGGGGGGCAAAAACTCTTCTCGCTTTAATAAATACAGTGTCTCAGTTCAAACCTTAATATGCTTGATATTCTTTTTGCTCAGACCTGAGCCCATTTTTAAATTAAGTCCAGGATTCATCTATATGCAGATACAGTAATATCTAAATATATCTGTCCGTTTTTTAACCACAGATATTAAATTATTCTTGCAGGATGATGCTATGTAGCCTAATTACTAACACCTTATTATACCTTGGTTGTCTGGGCCAGAAATTAAATTCTAGTACAGAGCCGCAATAGACATGATGTGTAATCATTCTGTAGGAAACGCAATGTTACAGATTTTTCATTTACTGTTCATCACAGATTAACTACACTTTGCTAACTTTTACTATGGTGGTTTCTGTAACCTAACTAACAATTCCTTTTCTAGAATTACCCGCCCCCCCCCCAAGGTAGTAATAGATAACAGTCTGAGCTAATTTAAGACATTTTGCTGGTCGTCATAGCAACGATTGTATTATGGAGAGATGAATACGAGATCAGCTCTGCTGCATTATTTCTGATGTCTCTTCCTCTGGTACCTGCTACCCTCCTGTCCCTCTATCTTTATTCTTGGCCCATTAGTTTTCTCTCTTTACACCTCCTCTCTTGGTCAACTCATCAGCTCCTTTGACCTCCAATATCACAGCTATGCCCATGACACTCTAATCTACCTTACCCCCCCAGATCTCTCTCCCTCCCTCCTCTCCGTGTGTCCGACTGCCTCTCTGCCATCTCCACCTGGTTGGCTGGACCCTACCTCAAGCTCAACATATCCAAAACTGAGCTGATCATCTTTCCACGACCCAGTGTCACATCCCGTCTTCTGATCTCCCTTAAGTTTGATGGTGTCGCCCTCTCCCCTGTTCTCCACGCAGGCTGCCTGGTGGTCATCATTGACTCTGGCTTCAATTTCACTCCCCATATCCATTCCTATCGCCTCCATCTTCGCACCATTGTCAAGATTCGCCTTATCCACTCCCTGAATGCCACCAAGACCATAATTCATGCTCTTATTATCTCCCATCTTGATTATTGCAATCTTCTTCTCTTTGGCTGTGTAATTTAATGTATAATCCCTCATATCTGTGCTGAATGCGGCATCAAGACTAATCATCCTCTCCCAACATTCCTCTTCTATTGAGCCTTTCTGCAAAACCCTCCATATGCTCCCTATACCCTCCAGGGTGCAATTCAAGATGCTCACCCTCACCCTGACTTAATAAGCACTCATTATTGCCCCCCTCCCACATCTCCAACATTGTCAAGAAATACTCTCCTACTCGCCAAATATGTTCTGTCAATGACCTTCACCTCTCCTCATCACTAATCACCACCTCACACTCTAGCCTCCAGCATCCCACATTTGGCACTCCCCACCCTGCCCAATCCGACTTGCCCCCAATCTCGAATATTTCAAATGCTTCCTCAAAACTCACCTTTTCACACTTGCCAACCTGGTCCGATCCTAAGACAATTCCCTCCTCACGTTCCACTTCCCCTTATCACTCCACTTCTATCGTCTCTGTTTATTCTCTTGAATGTTATCTGTCACAAGTTTGGCCTCTCTACCTCCTATCTCCTCATCCTCTTTGTATTGTTTCCTTTGTTCTAGTTGTGTAGTTGTTTTCTTTGTAGTCTCTTGTAATGATTTTTACTGATTCTATTGTTTCTGTTGTCCCTTTCTTCTCTGTATTTTTTCAGTTTATATTTTGCTGATTTTGCTGCACTTTGGATTCTATGGCGCCATATAAACAAATATGATGAAGGTTATATAGGGCAGCATTTTGAAGCTATGTGGTCCCACTATGAGGATATATGGTGAAATATGAGACTATACAGTAGCACTAGGTAGATATGTGGCTGAATTATGATCCTATTTTGTGGGACTGTGAAATATGTGCAGTATATTTACTTTTGCACCACATTAACAAAATGTTTTTGTTTTGTTTTTCCATTATAGCTCCCTTTACCCTATTTGCTGAACATTCTATTTCGTCTTTCTTGACACTTCTACATTCTTAACAGGGAGCGTGGTGAGTCCCCATGACAGTCCCTTATGTCTAATTAAATACAAGGTGAACACACAACAATCTGTATGTGTGTTTTTCCACCTTCTGCTGTTGTTTTTACACAGCACTGAACATATGTGTACAGTACACACGCTACAGAAACAAAGGCATCAACAGAAGAAGACAAACAGCCGGGAGCAGCTAAGTGCTATATAATGCGACACTCAGCACATAAATGCACAGCTTTACAAGTCACCGAATACAGAGGCATCATGGATACCACAATGTGCATTTTATGGTAGAACATTGCCATAACACTAAAGACTATAATATAAACATATAAAAACTCTCTTTCCTTGAGGACTATCATTCTTTAGATAGCACATTCTATATAGAACGAAAGTTATTTGCAACATAAAAAGACATTTATGATAATGAACTAGAAATGCATATATGAACGTCTCTCTGTGTGCCATTATACTGGTATTAATGCTTAACGCGTGCTTGTCGACTGTCCCCGATTTTCATCTGAAATAGTGGGTGAAATCCTGGACCCCGGAGAAAGTCTGCAGTTTCTCTAAAGACAGATCAAAAGGAGAAGCGGATCTCAGTGTAAGGATGCAATAGTCAGTATCGCACTCCATAAACCACGTAGTGGACTGTGGTGCTGTGGGAGGGGCATTATGATGCAAGTTACGCCATTAAGTCCTGCCATCCCCCAAGTTTCACTGAGCTATCCTCCAATACTCTCTCGGAGGCGACCTAGATAAAAGGGGTCAATACTTTACCTGTGAACATGTGCGTATTATATGCGCTGTGGGTTTGAAATCCTGTCTATGCACTAACGAGCTGTGTTCCTTTGGCCAACCAATTTTTTAAAACATCTTTGTTGTTTTTTGGTTCGGCCAATTTTTTGCTTGTTTCAACATCCTTTTTTATTTCAAACAACGTATGTTGCCTGCCTATTTGTAGGGGATGATTCAAGTAGGGACACAAATTGGACGAAATTTTGCGTAGTTCCACCTGTATTATATTTAAAGCATTACATAAGAGGTTTTTAACAAGGGACAGTAGGGAAACATTCTACAAAGGAAGAGAAGTATTAGAACGCAAGGACATGCACTGACACTAAGGGGAAGAGAAGTACTAGAACACGAGGACATGTACTGACACTGGGGGGAAGAGAAGTATTAGAACACGAGGACATGCACTGACACTGGGGGGAAGAGAAGTATTAGAACACGAGGACATGTACTGACACTGGGGGGAAGAGAAGTATTAGAACACGAGGACATGTACTGACACTGGGGGGGAAGAGAAGTATTAGAACATGAGGACATGTACTGACACTGGGGGGAAGAGAAGTATTAGAACACGAGGGCATGCACTGACACTAGGGGGAAGAGAAGTATTAGAACACGAGGACATGCACTGACACTGGGGGGAAGAGAAGTATTAGAACACGAGGACATGCACTGACACTGGGGGGAAGAGAAGTATTAGAACACGAGGACATGCACTGACACTGGGGGGAAGAGAAGTATTAGAACACGAGGACATGCACTGACACTGGAGGGAAGAGAAGTATTAGAACACGAGGACATGTACTGACACTGGGGGGAAGAGAAGTATTAGAACACGAGGACATGTACTGACACTGGGGGGGGAAGAGAAGTATTAGAACACGAGGACATGCACTGACACTGGGGGGGAAGAGAAGTATTAGAATACGAGGACATGTACTGACACTGGGGGGGAAGAGAAGTATTAGAACACGAGGACATGTACTGACACTGGGGGGGAAGAGAAGTATTAGAACACGAGGACATGCACTGACACTGGGGGGGAAGAGAAGTATTAGAACATGAGGACATGCACTGACACTGGGGGGAAGAGAAGTATTAGAACACGAGGACATGCACTGACACTGGGGGGAAGAGAAGTATTAGAACACGAGGACATGTACTGACACTGGGGGGAAGAGATGTATTAGAACACGAGGACATGCACTGACACTGGGGGGAAGTAGGTTCAGAGGAAATGTGAGGAAAAACTACTTCACAGAAAGGGTAGTGGATAAGTGGAATAGCCTCCCATCATAGGTGGTAGAGGGTAATACAGTAGAACAATTTAAACATGCTTGGGATAGACATAAGGATATTCTTATAAAGAGCTAAGGATCAAATAGGGTTTGAGGTTACCATAGGTTAAAAAAATGGACAGACTAGATGTCCCAAGTGGTTCTTATCTGCCGCCAAATTCTATGTTTCTATGTGTTAGGAACTCTTCCAGCCGGCACAACACAACCCGGAGTCTACTCTGTCAGTCAGGTGTTCACTGGAGCCCCTGATGGTGGGGACAGACTGGGCTGCAGACTGACAGAGGGTCGTGAAGTGTGTACCGGCTGGGGAGAACCCAGGCAAGAAGAGTCAGGTCCACGCAGAGGTCAAAAGGCCGGCAGCAGGTATCAGTATCGATGAACAAGCTGAGGTCAGAGGTCACAGGCAGAGAAGCGGAACGGGTAAACGAGCCAAGGATCAGGGTCACAGGAAACACAAGCGAAGTCCAATACAAAGCCAAGGGTCAAACACGGGTAGTCAAAAACGTAGGTAACAGGATACAGGAACTGGAACAAGCAGGTCAGCAGACTGGAGCACAGAAGCTATAACCGGCAATGAGGCAGCAGACCTCATTGCCTTAAATACAGACACAGACCAATCAGCAGTAGAACACACTCCTGCAGGCTAATTTACTAGTATCCAGCAGGGCCAATCAGGGCTTGCCCCTGACCTACACAGTTGCAGGCTAATGCCTGTTAATAAGCCTAATCAGCCCACAGGCTGCCTGCTATGCGCATGCGCCCGGCTACCAGCACCGCCGGGACGCAGCGCTAGTGTACTAGCGTCTGGCCGTTGCCCTGGTAAAGGCCGGACAGGAAGAGGAAATGGCGTCCCGGTCGTCAAGGTGACGGCCGGGACGCTGGGGCGCATGAGAAGCGAGCCGCGGCGGCTGTGAGTACCGCCGCGGCTTGTGACAGTACCCCCCCCTTGAGGAAGGGTCAAGGGACCCCGACACCCAGGTTTTCTTGGAAATTTCCTGAAGAATTCCTTCAATTGTTTGGGAGCATGGAGTTGTCTCCGCGGAACCCAAGAGCGTTCTTCTAACCCGCGGTTCCTCCACTGTACCAAAAAGTGCACCTGTCCTTGCACTTTTTTGGAATCCAAGATTTTCTGAACACTGTACCTCTGTGGCTTGCCTGAAGACTGGGCTTGAGCTGGATAAAGAACTGGTTGTAACAGAGAACAGTGAAATGTGTTTGGAATTCTTAACGAGCCCGGAATTTTTAACCTATATGCAACAGAGTTCACCTGCTTGATGATGGAAAACGGCCCGATGAATTTAGGGCCCAACTTCTTGCAAGGTTGCTTCAGCCTGATATTTTTTGTAGACAGCCAGACTTTCTGGCCAACCTTAAGAGAGCAGATGGTACGGTGTCGGTCCAAATTTTTTTTTTGCAACAAGTGAGGCTTGTCTTAAAGATGAGTGCACTTTCTTCCAGATAACTCTGAGATCCCTGGCAGTGGAACGGATCTCCTGGATACCAACGGACTGGAGAGAATACAAAGAGTTCGATCTGGGGTGAAAACCATAATTGCAAAAAAACGGAGAGGTTTTGGTGGAGGAGTGACAGGAGTTGTTACAGGCAAATTCCGCCCAGGGCAACAAGGAGGACCAGTTGTCATGGAACTCCGACATGTAGCATCGCAAGAACTTCTCCAAAGACTGGTTAACCCTTTCCGTCTGCCCATTTGACTGAGGGTGGTACGCTGATGACAAACTAATCTTGATTCCCAGGAGGGTACAGAATGATCTCCAGAACTGCGCAATGAACTGAGAACCCCGATCGGAGACGATGTCTGTAGGGAGTCCATGGAGGCGAAAAATGTGTTGAATGAACAGGATGGCCAAATCTCGAGCAGAAGGAAGCCTGGATAGTGGAATGAAATGCGCCATCTTGCTAAACCGGTCTACCACAACCCAAATGGTATTGTGTCCCGCAGAGGGTGGTAGATCAACTATAAAGTCCATGGATAGATGTGTCCAAGGTTTAGCAGGAGCGGCTAACGGAACTAACTGCCCTACCGGGCGAGTCCTGGGAACCTTGTTCCTGGCACAAACTTCACAGGACAGGACGTGACTTTTGACGTCGGCAGACAGAGACGGCCACCATACGGTACGGGAAAGTATCTCTAGTGTTTTGTAGATGCCAGGATATCCAGCAGTCTGACTGTTGTGTGCTTCAGCAAGAACTGTCTTCCTTAAATGAACTGGGACAAACAACCGTCCTACCGGAGTGTTGTCAGGAGCCAACTTCTGAAACCTTTGTAAGGTACAGCTCAGATCTTGAGTTAATCCGGCATGGACCATGGATACAGGAACAATAGGCTCTGGGTTAGTGACTGGGGCATGATGTGCCAGAAAACTTCTAGACAGAGCGTCCGCTTGAATATTTTTAGAACCAGGACGATAAGTGATAATAAAGTTAAATCGGGTGAAGAACAGTGACCACCGAGCCTGACGGGGGTTTAGGCATTTAGCTGACTGAATATACTGCAGATTCTTATGATCCATTATAACGGAGATCTGGTGTGCAGCGCCTTCCAACCAGTGTCGCCATTCCTCAAAGGCCCATTTAATTGCTAGCAATTCTCGATTTCCCACGTCATAATTGGTCTCCGCTGAGGAGAATTGGCGGGAAAAGAAGGCACATGGATGTAAGCGGTGAGTCTGAGGATCCTTTTGTGACAAGATAGCTCCAGCACCGACGTCAGAAGCATCTACCTCGAGAATAAATGGTACCTTTGGGTCCGGGTGTCTGAGGACCTGAGCGGACACAAAAGCTTCCTTTAAGGTTTTAAATGCATTTATTGCTTGTCGTGACCAAACAGCCGGATCACCCCTTTTGCGAGTCAAGGAAACGATAGGAGCCACGATGTCAGCAAAACCACCAATAAATCTCCTGTAATAATTGGCGAATCCTAGGAATCTCTGGACCGCCTTGAGGTTATTGGGTTGTACCCAATCCAGGATTGCCTGGACCTTGGTGGGGTCCATGGAGAAACCCTCTGAAGAGATTATATAGCCAAGAAAGGATACCTTTTTAACCTCAAACTCACATTTTTCGAGTTTCGCGTAGAGATGATGTTCCCGTAGTTTCTGTAGGACTTGTCTGACATGACTCCGATGTGCCGGCAATGAATTGGAATAAATGAGAATGTCATCTAAGTAGACAACAACAAAGTGTCCCAGGAACTCACGTAACACCTCATTAATCAAATCCTGGAACACAGCAGGAGCGTTACTAAGGCCAAACGGCATGACCAAGTATTCGTAGTGGCCCGAGAGCGTGTTGAACGCCGTCTTCCACTCATCACCTGCTCTAATGTGTATGAGGTTATAAGCACCACGAAGGTCGATTTTTGTGAAGACCGTTGCTCCTCTTAATTGATCAAAGAGTACAGAGATGAGAGGAAGCGGATAGGTGTTTTTAACCGTAATCATATTCAGTCCCCGATAATCGATACATGGTCTGAGTCCACCGTCCTTCTTGGACACAAAGAAGCACCCAGCCCCTACTGGAGACTTAGATGGCCTGATGAAGCCTTTCTCCAGATTTTCATCAATGTACTCCTGCATGGATTTGGTCTCTGGACCGGAGAGAGAATACAAACGTCCCTTGGGTAGTTTAGTACCTGGAATTAACTCGATGGCACAGTCGAACTCCCGGTGCGGTGGTAGAATATCAACAACCTTTTTAGAGAAGACATCCCAGAAGTCATGATACTGGGAGGGAAGCTGCTCCGGAATGGACCGAACCACACGTAGAGGTACTGTCAAACAGGACTGTGAACAATGAGAGCTCCACTGGACAATCTCTCCTTTTGCCCAATCTATGACAGGGTTATGACAGGATAGCCAAGGATGACCTAGAATCAAAGGCACTGACGGGCATTCAATGAGACGAAAGACTATAGATTCGGAGTGGAGAGCCCCAATCCTCAATTGTAGTAGTGGGGTCTCCCAGGTAACCTTACCGCCTGGCAATGGAGCACCATCTAAGCCACATACCGTGATGGCGGATTTGAGTTTAACCCGCGGAATTCCAGCAGAGCGGGCAAACTCGAAGTCCAAGAAGTTACCTGCAGCTCCACTATCAATGAAGGACGCCAGACCCACAGAACAAGCACTGAACGTGAGCTGTGCAGGAACCAATACCGCATTTTTTTGGGAGACAATTTGTAGACCTAAGTGAACTCTCCCCTCGTTCCTTAGGCATGCTCGTTTCCCGACTTGTTTGGGCAAGAACGAGAGAAGTGGCCTCTTGCGCCACAATATAAACATAAGCCTTGTGACCGTCTCCTGTCTCTTTCCTCAGAGGAAAGACGGTATGCTCCCAATTGCATTGGTTCCTCACCATCCTGGGAGATAGGAACGAAGGCGGATGGAGGTGATGACGTTTCCTTTTCAGTTTTCCGCTCTTTATATCTCCTGTCAATTTTAATGGAGAGGTGCATCAGATCCTCCAGAGAGCTAGGAGACGGGTATTGCACCAGCGAATCTTTAATCTGTTCAGATAGGCCAACACGGAACTGACTACGTAAGGCAGGGTCGTTCCATCCACTGTCAGGTGACCATCTACGGAATTCCGCGCAGTATTCTTCTGCCGACCGTCTGCCTTGTTTCAAGGACCATAGGTGAGCTTCCGCGGAGGCCACTCGATCCGGGTCATCATACAGTAAACCCAATGCCTCAAAGAAGGAGTCTACGGACTGCATGGCCGGACTGGTCTGTGGCAAACAAAACGCCCAGGACTGGGGGTCACCCTGTAGAAGGGAAATAATAATCCCAACTCGTTGCTGCTCTGAACCGGAGGAGCGGGGTCTCATCCGAAAATAGAGCTTGCAGCTCTCCCTGAAGTTCCGAAACAAGGTTCTATTTCCGGAGAACCGATCCGGTAAATTCATTTTGGGCTCACAGATGGGATCTGGAGGAGATTGTGAAGCTTTTGTGGCTTCTTCTTGAACAGACATACGTTCAGCCAATCCCTGCATCATCTGATACAAAGACTCAACATGGCCTGCTAGGGTTTGTGCCGGAGACGGTGTGGATCCACTTGCATCCATCCTAATCTTGTCTCCGTGAGTGGGCCGGTTATAATGTTAGGAACTCTTCCAGCCGGCACAACACAACCCGGAGTCTACTCTGTCAGTCAGGTGTTCACTGGAGCCCCTGATGGTGGAGACAGACTGGGCTGCAGACTGACAGAGGGTCGTGAAGTGTGTACCGGCTGGGGAGAACCCAGGCAAGAAGAGTCAGGTCCACGCAGAGGTCAAAAGGCCGGCAGCAGGTATCAGTATCGATGAACAAGCTGAGGTCAGAGGTCACAGGCAGAGAAGCGGAACGGGTAAACGAGCCAAGGATCAGGGTCACAGGAAACACAAGCGAAGTCCAATACAAAGCCAAGGGTCAAACACGGGTAGTCAAAAACGTAGGTAACAGGATACAGGAACTGGAACAAGCAGGTCAGCAGACTGGAGCACAGAAGCTATAACCGGCAATGAGGCAGCAGACCTCATTGCCTTAAATACAGACACAGACCAATCAGCAGTAGAACACACTCCTGCAGGCTAATTTACTAGTATCCAGCAGGGCCAATCAGGGCTTGCCCCTGACCTACACAGTTGCAGGCTAATGCCTGTTAATAAGCCTAATCAGCCCACAGGCTGCCTGCTATGCGCATGCGCCCGGCTACCAGCACCGCCGGGACGCAGCGCTAGTGTACTAGCGTCTGGCCGTTGCCCTGGTAACGGCCGGACAGGAAGAGGAAATGGCGTCCCGGTCGTCAAGGTGACGGCCGGGACGCTGGGGCGCATGAGAAGCGAGCCGCGGCGGCTGTGAGTACCGCCGCGGCTCGTGACACTATGGTTCTAAGATACGTTACAATTTCAGTAGGGGTGGAAACAGAGGTGGAACTAGTGAGCTGTGGGCCCCGGTGCAGGGAAGCGTTGAGGAGGAAATCGGGCCCACAGTTTGCTAGTTCTCCGTGCAGCGGGCCCCATTATCTCCATGGGCCCCAATGATGCACCCCACTTGCTGCACCAATGGTAGTTCTGCCATTGGGTGGTAATACGCTCTATATAAATAGTACTTTCCATAAGTGTATACACATATACAGGCTGTAGTATTTTTTAGGAGCATTTGCATTATGTTTTCTACATGTGTATTTTCAATGAAGTCTCAACAGAACCCACTTGACTTTTCACATCATTATATAACAATATAATATATGGATGGTGTGCAGACTTGTTTAAGCAGTGAAAGACATATTTATCTTTGTCAAGGTCTTACATAACTAGATATCAAAGATATTAATATTTTTTACTGCGACAGAGAGTGAAAAAAGATACTGAGCTTCACATGGCTTATACACCGTATCTAAACAATACTTATCTGCCTATCTGCTTCATTCCTATCTTCCTCCATCAAATTTACCTTGGCCTGAAAATCACATTGACCAAAATGGACCCCTACATTGCCCCAGTCCTCAAGCTGTCGTATGACAGGCTCACTGCTGTCCTTTCTCTCATAAAGAAAATAGTCACTTCATAATTAAACAAAAAAAAATGATGCACCAAAACATAAATGAATACATAGGTAATTAAAGTCGGAAAATGTTTTATTTCTTTGTCAAACTCTACTACTCTTGTATTAGAAGAAATAATGCACCCCCTAATGTTAAACATAGGCAAACCAAGGGGAGGGAGGGAGGTTCCTAGTGCCTGGAAACCCCCCTCCAAGTTTGGAGCACTGTATAATTGAGGTGACTGGACCCTGCTCCAGCTTCGCACAGTCCTGCTTGAAAAGAGAGAGCTGCATGCACCTAACAGTAGTGTACGCAGCATTGCCAATGTATATTATGGGGATAGGAAGAGTTGGAGAGCAGCCAAGAACTGTCTAATATTATAGCCACACCCCCATGCATGCTGGCCACGCCCACTGGCGGCGCGGTGTGGAAACCCCCCCTCTACAAATCCTGCGTTTGCCCCTGTTAAATATAAGGATAACATTGGTCACCGCAGAGTTCTGTGATAATAGCAGCGGTCTTGTGCATTTATATCAGTGACGGGCAACCTGATTCCCTTCAGGGGCCCATTAACCTCAGCAATAAGTTAAAACAATACATTTAATTAAAGAAAGACACACCGATCGGTAAAACATATCAGCAGGCATTTTAATGTAAGTTAAACAAGTGTTACAAACTATGCCAAACCAGTGGCGGATCCAGGAGCAGGGGCTTGCTGCCGACGGCTGCACACTGTGCAGGTCCGTTCAGCAGTGACAGTGTACTGCCCGGCTGCTCTGATTGTGTTTAAAACACAATCAGAGCAGCCAGGCAGCACATTGTCACTGCCAAGCGGACCTGCACATACTGTGCAGCCGCCGGCAGCCTTAAAAGGCAAAAAGGGGGCGGGGCCTAAATCGCCCGGGGTAGAAAATGTTCCTAGATTCGCCCCTGTGCCAAAAAAATCTGTCAGTAATACAGGAAAGAGCTACGGTCATCGGTGGAGGCTCGGAGGGCGTTCTGTCGCCCATAACTTTTATATGGTCATTAAACATCACATATCCTTGTATTTCACAGTGAGGGTGCATTATCCAATCCAAGGGCAGCACAGTGGCTCAATGGTTAGCACTTCTGCCTCACAGCACTGGGGTCATGAGTTCAATTCCCAACCATGGCCTTATCTGTGAGGAGTTTGTATGTTCTTCCTGTGTTTGCGTGGGTTTCCTCCAGGTGCTCTGGTTTCCTCCCACACTCCAAAAACCTACAAGCAGGTTAATTGGCTGCTATCAAAATTGACCCTAGTCTGTCTGTGTGTGTGTGTATGTTAGGGAATTTAGACTGTAAGCTCCAATGGGGCAGGGACTGATGTGAGTGAGTTCTCTGTACAGCGCTGCGGAATTAGTGGCGCTATATAAATAAATGGTAATAATAATAAATAATAATAATCCTTTATACAACAGAAAATAGAAGAAATGTAGGATAGTTAAACAGAAGTAGACACATAGCAATTACCTGCACATAACACACTATAATTACCTGTGGGAGACAGAGAGAACAGAGCTGTGGAAGATAAAGGAGAGTTTTGAGACAAATATGAGCACATTCTAAGTTACAACAAGTATTTGATTATTTTTCATGCTTCTAGATATGTTTCCCAATGTTTCTGTAGATAGGAAGTATCCGCTGTCTACCGGAACATTGAGAAACAGATGCAGAAAACTACAAAATAGCTGAGTATAATTTTCTTGTACAGATTGTAGAATAGATGTAAGTGGAAAGAAAAATATCAATATTATAATAATAATATATTATTATTATATTATTAATAATAATACTATTGTATAGAAAATAGCATCATGTGGTCTTGGTATTTCTCAGATTACTGAAATAAGAATACCGGCATATTTAGGATGGATTACAGGTGCCAAGAAATTTTGTCCAGAAAAAATGGTATGAAATGCTAAATACATGTGCAGTACCACTTGTGACCACCAGGTTGCGATGCAGAGACCTTCCATTTATAGTGTATATTTATTGTATGATATAGTTTATAGGCTATACTAGCAGTGTCGGACTGGGGCATGAAGGGCCCACCGGGGGAATTCAGTGATAGGGGCCCACTATATTGGGGTGTGGCCAACTTTAGGAGTGGGTGTGGCCAGTAAAGGGGGTGTGGTCAGGCTATGGAGGACAACTTATAGCACTATTTTAAATGTGCACCTTTTGCATTAGACCCTGCCCATTCTACTGGTAGGGAACTACATGGGACCCATTAATAAAACACTTGTGGTTTGGAAGAAACTCCAGTACCAGCTCCTGTCGTCTCCTAATGCACCAAGACAGTTACTTATGATAAGTGCATCATTTGGTTACCTCCAACCCTCGCCTCATATGTTGTTATTGCCCATCATGTATTGAGCTTATTAAAAGCCATTACAAGGGCTACACAAACCAAATAATAACATCATCAATTAGAAGACATAAACTGCACAATTAATTTTTTAGTACAATGGTTACCAACCTGTTGTTGCTGTGACATGTCCTGGAATAAAAGTCAATTCATAAAAAAACAAGTGATTGTAATTCTCAACTAATCTCAGTGAAATCCATCTAATTTCATTTTAAATACGGTTGATATATGCCTATAATACTTTCACTATATCACCCCTAAATTCTAAACAGGACAACCATCAAAAAGAATGCACAATAGGCAAAAGGAAAAATATATAAATATAATTATGTTCTCCTATGCATGTGCCTTTCTACACTAACATACAATATAGACCAACATATTATACAACCCTGAATGATTATATTTTCAACTGGATGCAATTGGAATACTAGACTACATGAAAAGCACCCTTCATTTGCCAGATCTTGTATACACAGTCTGATTATTAAAATGACTCTTTGTTATAATTATTTTTTAAGGACTCTTACAGAATATGCCACTCGTCAAAGACCATACACACAGCATCAGTGCTACTACGGTTGCGTACTTCACCAATGAATGCTTGTTGAGAAGGGAAATTTTAAAAAACAAAAAAATGAACAGAATACAGCCCATCCAAAGCCTGTCACATTTATTCTATATATGCTGGTATGCTGCCAGTGTTGTATGAAAGAGAATATAAATATCAAAGGACGGGCGCAAATGGGGGAAGGGTAAAGAAACACAAGGATTGGGTCAATGAATAAGTCAAGGGGAAAACGGTCCCAAAGTCATTAAAGGATGTTGGTCTTCTAGTTCCACCTATACCGATGTCCCAGATGGTAAACTTACATCAATGTGACCTTTTCTATTCCATACAGTATTTGAATAATGTGTCCTCTTGCTTCAAAAAGCACCACCACGATGTACTTTTACTCCCCTCTAAACCTGTTTCTTCTCCTCACCAGAGTGCACATATGGGAGACCAGGGAGAGAACAGAGAAAGATCTCATGGTGTTTTACATTCTCTATTTATTAAGTTAAAACATGGGGTTAAAAACACTCACATTTTGTATGTTAAAAAGGTATCTTTCAGTCCATATGTTTCCTCGATCAAACGGCAGTATCCAGCTTCTGTATCCCAGCCACGATCAAACTGGCTGGGCTTCAGATAACCCGGGGAAACTCTGCAGCGTCAGAGGGGGCGTGGTCTATTGCGTCCAGTGTTGCATGAACCTATGATGACCAAACTGACCTTGGATCAGTATGTTGATATCAGGACGTCCTCCTCCCCTGCTCAAACTGCTGAAAAACACACTACCGCGCCTGGGCTCTCTGCATCTGCGCGGTAGTGTGGTTACAGGAGATGTGACCGCCGCCGCCATCTAAACAAAGTTCAACATCAAGCTCCGCCCTAACAACGGAGGGGGCGGAGCTTCAACCCCGCTGGGCCTACCGGTGGATTGACCGGCTGTCCGGCGGGCCAGTCCGAGGCTGTATACTAGTATAGGATAATATATGTGCTGGCAGTTTAGCAGCTTCATTAGATAGAAGGCCTATGGAGGGAAGGTCCTGAGATCCCCAGTGAACCCCTGGGTCTTCTGCTGTTTATCATTGTCTCAAGGTGAGTTATAAGAGCATGTCCCCCAAAATAAATAATAGGGACAAAGTTGACCCCATTCCTGATCTGCCAAAGCCATTGCTACTCCTGCTTAGCTATGCCGCCCGATTTTCAGTAACACCCCCTATGCCTGCACCCGTTGGAACCACAATGGTACTGGAATACAGACGCAGGACTGGTAAAGTAGGGAGAGCTGTCAGGGCTGGGAAAGGAGAGAGCTTTCAGGGTCGGGAAAGGAGAGAGCTTTCAGCCTTGGTAGACCCAACCCTTTCTAACTCTTCAAGCAACTGTGTCCATCAGGAGATTCATCTACTATAGAGCGCGAGTTCGAATCTCCTGTCCTGTTTTCGCCTTCAGCACTGACAGACTCCCCTCCCTCTGGCTGCTTGCCCTGGCAGTTATACTGGTGACATACGTGTCCTGGGGGGGGGGGGGGGGAGGGGTTCCCATGGTCGGGATGTCCATAAATATAGCACAAAAGAGGAATTGCTTTTTAAAAAGGTTTTTCATTCTCTTTGGGCCTGAATCATCAGGGCACGCATACTGCTGCAAATGTGCGTTTAAAAATGCAGGTAAATTGGCTGTGTGTAATCCCAAATTCAACAAAGAATGGATCTGAAGATACGTGCACTGATGAATTCGGGTGTAGGTCTACTACACAAGACACTGCCCGATAGGTCCAATACATATATGGAGTATAGACTTGAAAAAAGAAAGCACAGAAAAATAGAAAAACAATTGAATTAATGCTACCTGTTAATAATATAAGCATTCATCATCATCTTCATCAACATTTATTTATATAGCACCAGCAAATTCCGTAGCGCTTTACAATTGGGAACAAACGGTAATAAAACAATGCTGGGTAATACATACAGACAGAGAAGTAAGAGGGCCCTGCTCACAAGCTTACAATCTATAGGACAATGTGAGTTTGAAACACAAGGGCATGTGCTACATCATATTGCCCACTGAACCAGTTAGAATGCAAAGGTAAAAGTACTGAGAGGGCTGTGTGTGTACCAATGTTGGTAAGCGGGTTGTTGTTTTGTGTTAGCTGTGTAGAGGGTGGTAATAGGGTAACCTAGGGAGATTAAGATGCTGGTTGAGGAATATTATAAGCTTGTCTGAAGAGGTGGGTTTTCAGAGAACGCTTGAAGGTTTGAAGACTAGAGGAAAGTCTTACTATTCATGACAAAACAAAGAAAAATATATATTTTTTACATATTTTTTTTTTTTCATGAAATACATTTATTATGATGTTGTTAATGTCTACTGAACATAAAATACATTGTTACAGTTGCACTTGATTGCAAACACATGTTATAGCATGCATACACATCACTACTGATCAGGAATTAGACTAGCCCTGTAGCTGGAGCAAGCGATACGGCAGAAAAACAAGTAACTTTGAGATGCCCAGAACTGGATTTAGACGTGGCTGCGCGCGCTCGAGTTTGGCTACACTATTCTAGAAAAACGCCGGTTTCAGGGTATGCACACAGAGGCGGGTAACATCCATATATGTTCCTTCCCATCGTTATTGTGTTAGAACGCAGGAGATATAGTGGAGACTGATGCTCACAGGTATCATTGTTTCCTGTCAAATAACGCATCAACAGTCACAGAATGTTATACTGAACGTTATTGTTAACCTGCGTTCATGATCTGTTTTGTCAAACTAGCTGTGTATAGGCTAACGCGTTTCTTCATCCTTGTAGTCACCTCTGTGTCTCCTGCGTACACAGACAGCACTTCTGCTGTATAAATGATTCCAGCGAACTGCACTGTGTGTGCTCAGAAGTGACTCTCCCTCCCCACAAGCTCCTCTCTTCAGACATCTTACGTTTCTTCTGAGAGGAAACACATAACGTTGTATAAGACGTCTGCATTTATTAACACAATATATAACAGCGTGCTTTCTGCCGTCTATACAAGGAATAAAGCCCTTCTACTCCTGCTGAGCATCTTCAGGAATACATAGATAAAATAATGATTACTGATGGTCTGATGCCTTCTAACATACCACACAATGGTTTTGTTAAAAGATAAAATGATTTAGAATAGAGAGACGATTCAATGGATTGACGGAATGAGAGCGTCACGGTTGGGAACCCATGTTGTACATCCGGACCCCGTTCTACATACGTACTCCCCCAAAAGTCCACATTTCTGCATAAATATCTAGGGGTGTGGTCTCAGTAAATATGGCTGTGGCTGGGTAGATTGGGGGCATGCACGGCGGCTCAGTGGTTAGCACTTCTGCCTTACAGCACTGGGGTCATGAGTTCTATTCCCGACCATGGCCTTATCTGTGTGGAGTTTGTATGTTCTCCCTTTGTTTGCGTGGGTTTCCTCCGGGTGTTCTGGTTTCCTCCCACACTCCAAAAACATGCTGGTAGTTAAGCAATGTCACAAGTGTCGGTCCAGTCCCACAATGTGACTGGTCATCAAAAGTATCCTCTGTACTGTATATTGGGCATCAGAAAGATATCTGCACTTTATACTGGACATATAAAGTATAAATATAATGACTGACTCTTGTTAGATCTTCTATGAGGCTATTTCATAACGATATCCTCCATTATTGCACTCTATGGGGCATATTCAATTGTTGGCATTACAGCCAAAATTAACGCGCCCCTTGCAATATTACCGTCATTACGGTACTTTTCTCGCTGGATTTCAGCTCGCGGCTCAGGGAGCTGCGAGCTGAAATCCGGCTTACTATTACCGTAATACCGGTAATAGTTTTGACGCAGCGGAAACCGCGGACAATTGAATATGCCCCTATATGTTGCTTGATTTTAACGACAGTCAGTAAAAAACAAGTCCCATTTTCACCTGTCAGTAAGAAAAGCAATGGCCATTATAAAACCACAGCCCCTGGTCGCTGCATTAATACAGGCACAGGTGATGATTTTGGGATGGTGAAGGTTTGTGAACCCTCTAAGTCACTGAGCCCCATTTTCCTATAGTGGCTGCTTCTTCTTTTATCTCTGAACAGTATTATAATGTGTCAGTAAAAAAAATAATAACTGTCAGTGCATTATCACAATAGTGTCAGCAAAAAAAAAAGAGAGTAATTGTGTAGCTCAGTGTACATCCCTGGCCTCGGGGTCAGAGAGCCAGTCATCCCCAGGATTACACTGATATCCAGCTTGTCCCCCCCTCCCTCCTCCCCTCTATGTCATTTAGTGATTGGGTAGGAAATGCTAGAAAATTGCTGAGCTCTCTCTCAGGCTCAGGCAGTGGAAACTCGCTGCTGCCTGAGCTCAGGGTGCAGCCTTCTTCTGACAATGGAAACTTTTTCAGTTCCCTCCTGACAAGCCCCAGCACAAGGAAGCTTCTTACGCCGAGTTCAGCCCCAGACAAACTACTCAACTTCCTTCCTGCTGCATTCTTTCACATTGCACATAGAAGAGCACTGCAGAGACAGGGAGACACACAGGCTGCAGACATGGAGCATCAGGCTGGGTGCTGAGAGGAGGACTGTGTTACATTGTTACTGGGAAGGAGACCTTGGGACTCATCTGAGTCCTGGACAAGGAGGTCCAGGTCCTGGCTAAGGGCATCTATTACACAGGTAAGAAGAGCTCATCCTTGGGGACAGGGTGTCTGGTGTCCGCCTGTTGCAGATCTGCAGTGATCACACTGCCACATTTACCTGGGTACATTGCAAAATCACATTATCTCTCCATCTTGGTTGTGTTCTACAAGATCTCTGCCCAGTTAAGGGGGCACTGTGACGATTCACAGGCCGGGGGGCATCTCTTAGTGGGCTACCCTGGGCTAGGTCACAGGGCTACCTGTATTTTTTTTTTCTGTTCAAATGTTCCTTATAGGCTGCTGAGCTGAGTCCCCCTCCCTGGCTAAAATCTGCCAGCCAGCCCCTTGGTGGTATTGTGATTCCCCATCACATTGCCAGCACAATACGCTCTCAGTCCCTGGCACTGTTATATAACTTTACACACAATGAAAACCTGGGAGGAGGTTGGGATTTTAATGTGAACAGGATGATTTTCATGGAAGACAGAAGACATTGGTGACAGATGTAGCGAGTTCTCAGGTTTTGCCCCCAGATAGGGAATTCTTGGCACTCCCCCAGTGTAAAGTACATGACCAACAGCTAAACTTTTGTTGTTGTTGTTGTTGTTTTAAAAGGATATTGTTGCATTGTCACAGATGACTGTGTTTCCTTGCAAGAACTGACAGTCGGCTAAGAGGTTAAACAGAGTTCTGGGGAAGAGAAGCTTCTAACTCCTGCAAATATTTTATCAATTATTCAAAAATATATACTGATAGACAGCAATTTTTATTGATGCAATATATATGTATGTATGTATATATATATATATATATATATATATATATATATATATATGTGTGTGTGTATATATATATATATATATTGAAAAATATATAACATTTACAATCTGTTTGTTTTCGAGGAGTTTGTATGTTCTCCCCGTGTTTGCGTGGGTTTCCTCCGGGTGCTCCGGTTTCCTCCCACACTCCAAAAAACATACTGGTAGGTTAATTGGCTGCTAACAAATTGACCCTAGTCTGTGTGTGCCTCTCTCTGTCTGTCTGTGTGTGTGTGTGTGTGTGTGTGTGTATGTTAGGGAATTTAGACTGTAAGCCCCAATGGGGCAGGGACTGATGTAAATGAGTTCTCTGTACAGCGCTGCGGAATTAGTGGCGCTATATAAATAAATGATGATGATGATGAATACACAACTGAGAAAATGGAAAGCAGGTTAATAACTTAGCAGTACTAAGGTTCAAGCTACTTGTAAGGTTGCGTGTGATTTACTAGTATCAGTACTATGTCATGTTTTTATTTAACGTTTTATTAATTTATCTTTGCTCATGGATAAAAAAAACCCGGATCTATTTATTGCTGGCTGTCAGTAAATTTCCTGATATTGAGCAAGATGAAAATAGGTGCATGAACAGAATAAGTGACCCCTTCTGGTAGCCCTGTTTCTCCTTGTTTTGTGTCTGATGAGATGACTATTCAGGTAGATAGATGGTTAATCTGCTAATGTTTGTGAAGGTATGTATGCACTGAGCCCCGCTGTACAATAGGGTAATAGTTATGTCAGCTCCACGGACAATGAGAGGCGTAAGCACCTGAACCTGGGAGAAAGGGGTCATCCGTCTTCAGTTGCACCAGTAATGACAGGTAAATACATGCTGACATTTGCTGACACGTTGCTATGTTACACGATTGGTACACTGCGGTGTAGTGGTGGATCTGACGGTGCGAAGAGCAGGTACGTAGCCAAACCCTTGTTCATTAACAGCGGCAAGAGAAGGGTTAAGTTGGAAAGGATAGTTCCCCTTGACGTTAACCCTTTCTTTAGGTTTCTGTAAAACTTTGCAGCCTGTTGGGGGTGTTAATGGATTTAATAGGGGAACATATGCTTCATGCAGGATCCCGCATCTATAATGCATTGACTAAGCCACGATGACCATTAAACGATGTGCAAATGTTTATTTGCAGAAATAGGGACCATATTATTTATGCTGATGATGTGGGAAAATCGAAAAGTACTATGCATCTGGTGACATGTTATATAATGAGCAAATGAAAAGAAAAAAGACTTTGTATCATCAAGGATTAAGGAAACATTTGCATCACAAAATAGTTGTGCTTGGTACAAGTGACTGTGCGGCTGATTGGAGGACGGATCGTTGAGATTCAATTGTACATTGCATATTTTATTCATATTTTGGTCATCATTATTCACATACACCTATCCTGTGATATGTGAACACAAAATTGAGTAGAAGAGGAGTTTTGCAGTAGATTAGGGAAGATCTGTGACAAAACCAATAGACGGTTGGAGACCAGCGACCTCTTGAAAGGCCCCATATTAAAAAGAATGGTGCTTGGTCTGATGAATCACTGGCAATTAGGGATGCTGAATAGAAAAGTATGAGGTAACAACCGCCAAGCATCACTTAAACTTGTTCATCATACAACACATATAAACATTCACCGGCAATGCAGAAAATGAACATAGATGTTTGTGTGTTCATGCTGTATGCTACATGCTTGTGTTTACTGGATGGCCCTTTTTTCAAGGCTTCATGTAAAGTTGGATGCAATTTCTGTAAATTAAAAAGAAATACACATTTTACACGGTGGATGCATCTCAGCTGATCGCCATGTTTATCAATTTATAACCAGTGATCAAACACCCGCAAGTTCCTAGTTTGATAGAACATCTCCAAGTTCCCCGTCTCCTGAAAGCTGCATGTCGATCAGCATAAGTCGCATTTGCGCCGACACCCCTACAATGTGTTTTGGCTATGCTTACATGCCCCGCTCCTTGCCTTGTCCCATCTCATTAAACATCAGGGGCCACACGCTGTCATAAGCGCAAGGTGCGCCTCAGTCGTCATGCGGCTGCAGCCGTAAGTAGTGCTTTGTGCGCATGCACAGGAGGAATAAGCGTATTATACGCATCATACCGGGCTCTGCTCCCAACTCTACATGGCACCGCTTATTGTAAACTTCAATAGGTGTTGTCAGTAAGGGGAGAAGGTCCGGCCAGTAAAGCAACTAGCATGCTAATAGGCCTGACTAATATGCTAATTAGTCATGAGCCAGCACTTTCCCAAGGAGGCCCCCGCCCTGCAATCTAGGCCGGTAAGTAGCACAGATGCAGAACAGTGAGATATAGTCTATATTCAGAACTACTGAGCATTAACTCTCCCGGGTAAACATAAATCAGTTTCCTTATCTGACATCAGAATTTCAGAGTTCTGTTTGATCTATTTTGGTTCACAACCCATTCACGGAGCCCAGGAGTATTTGAGTTTTCTGTTTATGAACTCGGTGCCAGCTGCTGGGGATTTCCTGGTATATCCGGACCGTGGACAGTGCAGGGATAACTCTCCGCAGTACAAACATTGCTGCCTGGAGGAGAATCATCACCTGTCATTTTGAAACTGGTGCCGTTGAGATGCCAAGTGTAACGCTGGCGTCCTGTGGCTGGCGTGGCGTTGCGCCCACTCTTCTATTCTTACAAGGTCATCCCTCAATTTACTACATTTCATTGTACGCTCCTAAGATGTGAACACCACAGTGTGTTACTGTACTGAGATTATATTTATTTAGCCCTCAGAATATTTTTTGCGGCTATTTTCAGTTGATGCTATTTAATGAGTCCCTTATCCAAAAATCATATTCGCTCCTACAATTATTGAGTTTTTGTATTGCGTTTAATCATGTCAGCCAAATGCTTTGAATACTTGAGAATTTCAAAGAGCAGACACGCACCTCAGGAGACTCTCCTACCAGTTTCATAATGATATGAACCTTTATCTACTAATAGTTGCATTATGGGTTAAATAAAGTAATTGATTAATCCGTGTTAAATGTGTTCTTAACATCAATTTTAGCATTGATTAATCACTGTGAGCCCTGGCTATAGAACAGCAGGAAAAGTAAGATTAATAGGAGCAAAGTACTAGAATTGCTTGTGTAGCACAGCCCATTGGGAACAATTAGTTACAAAAGCAAATTGCTTTTATGTATGGAACTAAAGATTGCCCATGTAGCCTGGATCTCATTAGTCAGCAGTATCTTCCTATTCATCAAAGCATGTGAACTCCTAGAGAGATGAATACCGCCCGACTGTCCAAATTTTAGCAGGACAGTCCCTAATTCGGGGGGTCTTTCCCACTGTCCCGCCCTGGGACATGTTTGTACCATGGCTGTGAATTTTAGGGGAAGGGAGATAGCCTGCGGAAATAAGGAGTGGAGCATTTAGGCCGGATTTGGGCAACCTGTGGCGCCTTAGCTGTTGTAGAACTACAAGTCTCAGCAGTAGATCCGCAGGTTACCTGTGTGCATTCTCTACATTTAAAGCAACCTCAATCTTGCAAATATGACTGGTAGACTGACAAGTTTACACATTTACATACTAGTTGTAAATGTATTTTAAATATTTAAATGTATATCTTTCAGTAAATAATAATAATAAACTATTACGTTATAGGAGGAAATACCGTAGTTGTTCAGTCTTTAACTAAAGCAATGCTTGGTCTGGGATGAAAAATGTCAAGGACAAATCTTCATAACCGGGGAGTGTCTCTGGGAATTTAGGGAAATTTGCCAACTATGTTAAGAGTTAACTGAATCTGCAAACATTTTTACTGAAACATGATTGAAGGTGTAAAGGTCACAGTGCCATCGTCAGCAGCTAGCTACCACCTGAACACCCCATAAAAATAGCTTGAATGGTTTCTCCTGGTTTCGTACCCACCATTGCATTCTAAAGCGTTAAAGCGGCATTTAAATATTTCAAACAGGCAATAACTATAAATATAATATAGCTCATTGGTAAATAACCAATGCATGAAGAATGCATGAAAAATATGTTAAAATGCGTCACAGAAATTGTGTAAAATGCACTTTTTAATCCATAATCCCCTAATGATGCGCTTCAGTGGACACATGAAAAATAATCTCCTTTATTATCAGTAGCAACATTCCTGCTAGAGAGATTGTTTTGTACATGTTTCGATAGCTGTCTTTACGACTGAAATATTATATTTCGTGGGGCCTTATTCATCTCCGGACTTAAGTCCCGTTGCGTGACGAATCTTGCGTGTAATTGCTCTGCGCATGCTTAGAAATGGATCTGTCGCCAATAAACACAATTGCATCCAATTTATGTCCTGACACAAATGACACCTCTGACTGCCTAAGTCTTGAAGGGCAAAACGGGGGTGAGAAGGGGGCGTATGCTCGTAGGCAATGTACAGTAATGGGGTGCTGAGGTCGAACGTATGGACGTACGTTCAAATCTTACTCTGGGCGTCTCATAGGTGCTTGTGCTTTTAGACGTATCATTTGCATCATCTACAGGACAGGTGTCAGTGTTAAGTGATGACGGACACGTATGCGCGCTAGAACTAGAGATGCTCGCTGACCCCAGTGAACTGGTTTTGGTTTTGGATCTGGATTAGCTTCGTGTTTTGGTTTTGGCAAAACCACCCTCCTGTGTTTTGATTTTGGATTTTTTAGGAAAAATTCTAAAATATGCTAAAATCACATAATTATGCTCTTTTTTTTGTTCCTACATTATTATTAACCTCAATAACACTAATTTCAAGTCATTTGCAGTCAATTTTGACCACCTCACAGATCACAATATTATTTTCATACACTTTCAAACAAAGACTGCAGTGACCTGGCTGGATGGTAAGCGACAGAGCAATGACACAAACACACGGCAGTTCCTAGCACATCTAGGACACATTGGCACACAGCAGTGGCAGAAAAGAAAAGTGGGGGTCCGACCTCCCTCCCACCCTCCGTGATGTTGGATCTTTAAAAGGAATTCAAAACTCACGAGATTCGACGATGTCACGATGACGTTTTGCCTCGTTTTCAATTCCGAGGGCGCGTGAGAGTACCGAGCCAACTCGACTCGGTACTCGGATCCACTAAGTTCGGGTGTGTTTGGTACTCGGGGAACCGAGCCTGAGCATCTCTAGCTAGAACATGTGTTTGCAAGTAAAAGAAACTATAAAAATGAGTTGTATGTACAGTACACATGAAGAAGATCCTGATTTATGTATTTCATGTAAAAAAAGCTTTCTAAAATATTTTTTTTATATATGCGTTCTGATGGGACCTTATATTACACATATACATAACGTATAGCCAGCGTACTTATACCCAGATTCAAAAGGAAAAGCTTCTTGAGCTTGGCTTGTCCTTGAATACATGCGCGCGTGCAAGTTACGGACGATTTTTTTAAACACAAGTTGCGTTCACATTGCGTTCAAAGGTGAATCAGCTCCTGTATGCGTATTGATGAAACATATTTGATATGTATATTTGGCTTGTTGTCTCCCCAAAAAGGATTTGTTCATAATGTCCAAAACAGCAATATGTCCGCTAAGTTCTCAGCAAACGTAAGGTGCCCAGGAAACCAGTCTTGTGTATAAACCTTGGCCTAACACAGTGATGCCTAACCTGTGACATGCCAGGTGTTGTGGAACTACAAGTCCCAACATACTCTGCCAGCTATCAGCTAGTTATCTACTGGCAGAGCATGCTGGGGCTTGTAGTTTCACAACACCTGGAGTGTCACAGGTTAGCCATCACTTGCCTAACATGTGTCCTTATGAATATCGGACAGTTTAAACAATCCCGTCTTTTACATGGGGATAAGCGTGTAGCCAATGTAAACGCAGTGTTAAATATGTCAAGTTCGTTGGTATGAGAAGTTTTGCATATATATTTGTTACTGTTCATTGGAGTTTTTTTTATTACAGAAGGCAAATCGTATTTAGTTTTAGTGATGTTTTACATACAAAGCGTGCAAGGGACTATTTAATAAAGCAGTAAAAGTCCTATGTTGACCTGTTGAAAGGTTTTATAGCTTGTTTCCTGTATTATCCCGTCCATTACTTTACACAAGGGGTAAAACTGGGTACACAGGTGCGACTTCTGTGACGATTTCACCAACGACTGAAAGCCCCCATGAGCAGCCGATTCCTGTGTACACACCTACACGATTCACCGTCAGATCTGTGATCTTCATCTGTCATAACCATCTGCTGAAGAGATTGTGGCTCTGTACACACTACAGATATCTGCCTTCACTGCTGGTGGTGAGTGTGTACACACTGCCACATTTACCCGACATCGTTCCCTCCATCGTTGATCGTGATTTTTAGGAAGTTTATAAAACCAAATCAACAGATGCGATGAGCTTTGGTACGATAAAACATGATCGTGGGAGTGCACACACTCTTGCAGTATCTGACCAAAACAGTCATTTATCGTCTGATCTGCACGAAAATTGCCTAAGTGTGTACCCGGCTTTATACAGTATAATCAGGATTCTTTCTGATATAAATGTTGCTCTCTTTGCTGACATGGTTCTATAAGTCTGTGTCCCTTCAATATCATACACTGTCTACAATACAGATAATTAAGTGCTGGTCAGGTACACGCAAACCAAGGACTAGATTTACTAAACTGCAGGTTTAAAAAAGAGGAGATGTTGTCTACAGCAACCAATCAGATTCTAGCTGTCATTTATTTAGTACATTCTGCTAAATGACAGCTAGAATCTGATTGGTTGCTATAGGCAACATCTCCACTTTTTCAAACCCGCCGTTTAGTAAATATACCCCCAAGTCTCTCCCACCAGCGTGAGTTACACAGTGCCGAGACAACTTCCCCACCTAGAGACAAACTCTTTCACCCCTGTTAGAGCTGGTGAGTGCAGAATAGGGATTTCAGCTCCGTCTCTTATAGAAACAACTTAACTGAAACAATGAGGAGAGTTCAGGAGAGTATCAAGCGACTCCAATTCAGAAGGACAAATGTCTAAGAAGAATTGCAGTAACTCGATATTCTCATTAACGACCCTTATTGTTGTAGGACTATTCATTATGAGTATAAGAAAGAAATTCCAGATACTGGGAGATACATTATTAATTCATGTATATAAAAAGCAAAAAAAGGATGACATGTCTATTAGCTTAATTAGAACAAATAAGAGAGGGGACAGGGGTCTACACTGTAATCTAACACTGCAATAGGCTGCAAAATGGGGAATAGGATAAAGCTAATTTTCAAAGTATGGAAAAGTAAAAGTGAAATTAATATTTCAGTTTTATTTAAATGCCTTTCTTGATATGTGTTCCTTTAAAAACAAGTGATCCTTTTTTTTTACTTACAATAGCTCATATATAGCTCCTTGCAAAAAAAAAAGCACATATGAAAATGACATTTAAGAAAACTTTTCACCAGGATCTACATTGACATTTACTCCTTTATAATAGAGTGCAGGCCTGGCCAGGAGCTGTGAAACTACAAACCCCAGCATGCTCTGCCAATAGATAGCCTGCCGATACTGGCCAAGGCATGCTGAGACTTGTAGTTTCACAATACCTGGAGAGCCACAGGATGGCCAAACCTGATATAATGCCTTGTGCACTAAGTATGTAATAAAAAAATGCATGGTCCTCCCCGTACTTGAATTTGCTTGGGAGATAACGTAAGAGACAACGCTATATTAAATGTTCACACCCAGGCAGACAGGGGCTTCGTAAATACAATGTTAAACATTTTTTGTCATGTCATGAGAACTTTTGCATATATTTATATATATATATATATATATATATATATATATATATATATATATATATTTGTGAATGCTAACTGGAGTTTCTCTTTATTGCAGAAAGGCAAATAGTATTTTATTTTAGTGATGATTTACATACATAGCGTAAAGCAATAAAAAGCCAATGTAGACCCGTTGAAGGGTTTTCTAGCTTGTATGGCCCCGTCCTTTGCTTTACATAAGAGGTTATATGGTACAATCAGCGTTCTTTGTGATACAAATGCTGCTCACATTGCTGACATGGTTCTACAAGTCTGTTCCTGTGCCCCTGACGTCACATGTTGTCTACAGTACAGATAGCAAGTGCTGGGCAGGTACATGCAAAGGAGATGTCTTCCATCAGCGTGCGACGTGTGTCCTCGTCTACTGCTCTAAGCGTCAGACTTTTTATGACCTCTTGCTTATTCAAATCAGATAGAGCCCAGTGCCAGAGCTTAGTCATTTACATTTGTCTCTCTTCTCTCATTTACAGCTGATTTGTTTATGGAGGTTTGGGCTGGGACCCAGCTCAGTCCGTCACCGCACAGCTTTCCGAGCAATGCCGTCAAGCCATCGGGATACCTTCATGTGAGCCCCCGGTGCACAGCGCCCGCTGTGACTGTAGCTCTTTTCCTCAGAGTACTATGGCCGTGTATTGCTATGCCTTGAATAGCTTGGTTATGATGAATAACAGTGTGACTAAGACGAGCCAGAGACCAGTGCTTCCTGTGCCGGAGAGACGGAGTACATATTGTCCACTGTTGGTCCGGCAACCACTGCCTCTCCACAGCCCCGGACCATCCAGTCCTGGGAGCGCTTCTAGGAGCAACAACTTAAACACTTTTGTTTTTCCCGAGTCAGGAGAACGACCCACGTCCAGAAGTCGTAGTCCCAGTTGGAATGGCAGAGATGGACATTCACAGAGAATGCCAAGGGCCGGAAGGTGTCCCTCACCTCTACGACTTTATGGTGGCAATGTGGGAGAAGCCGTTTCCGTGATAGATTCACGTTCGGGGAACTATCTGGGGTTTGGGCAGGGCAATGGAACGGGACTTGTTGAGTCGGAGAAGAGGCGTCTAGCTCAGATACAGCGGGAGCTTCAGAATGTTCAGGTTAATCAAGTTGTGGGACTTTTTGAAGCTCATATTCAAGCACAAAACAGTCCAGTGTCCCCGGGGCTTAGAAGTCCACGACCTGGTAGCAGGTGCTCATCACCTCTACCACGTAACAGGCGGGAGGACAATGTCTTTTGCTTTAGTCATGATACAGGGCTCAAACCATCTTTGTCCAACCAAGGAGGAACATCAGTACCTTCAAGTCCATCAGTGGTTGCTTCCGTTCCATCAGTGGCCTCTACTAGTGAAAGGGGCATTTGTAGAACTAACAATGCAGCAAATACAGAACAAACGTTCAACACTTCTCCAAAGCTGGAAGCCCCCTGCAAACCTAACTCACCTGGGATTGTTTCTCCAGGACCTATCCCTGCCGTTATAGTGACTGACCACGGGGAGGAAGGTGAAGATCAAGTAGACAGTAACAGCCCCAGCAACTGCCCCTCTACCTTCCCTAGGAAACTATCATCATCTTCAGCTTCTTCTACCGGCTTCTCTTCCTCTTGGGACGAATCGGAAGACGACGTTTCCAGTGACCCCGAACGATCCCCAGAGAACAGTACTCCGTTTCTTCAAACTATAGAGCAAAAGCCGAGGGTGGTAAGTGTGCACTAAGATTAACTATGCTCCTATATTACTCACCTGTTTTATATTTCACACCTTGGTGCTGTATAGTTTATATGTTCAAACCAATCTGCTTCCCAACTAAATACATTTTAGATTTTATTATTTTTTATTTACACTGTTAATTATTTCATTGAGCTTCTGGAATTTCCAAAGTTCTTCCCTAGTGAATGTAGATGCAACTCAGCATTATACATAGATCTTAAATACTTCTTTACTCACCATTCACCAGATGACCGGTGATAAATATACATTGCTTTGAATTTGTTCTGCTAATCGGCAGTTTCACGTCACCCGGTGGCCAATTAGCCGATGAGTCATTTTCTAATGGATTGTTGGAATAAGCGTGTACATTATTTATCATAGCAGACAGCGGAGTGGTAGACTAATTTCAATCTTTTGTGAAGCCATCAAATGTTTATTGTCGACTTGTTTTGGTATTTGGAGATGATATAGATGTGCGCTTTTAAATGGCAGGTGCATATCACATGCAAATTGTCCAACATGATCAAGTGTTTTGTAGCTATCAAATTTATTTTGTGAAAGTTGTCGTATTACTCTACAACTTAAACATAGAATCATCGCCATAATTTCTCTATATAGCGCCACTAATTCCGCAGCGCTGTACAGAATCATGGGGACATAGAATTTGACGGCAGATAAGAGCCGCTTGGTCCATCTAGTCTGCCCATTTTTAACCTGTGGTGAACTCAAACCCTATTTGATCCTTAGATCTTTGTAAGGATATCCTTATGTCTATCACAAGTATGTTTAAATCACTCTACTGTATTACCCTCTACCACCTCTGATGGGAGGCTATTCCACTTATGGACTACCCTTTGTGTGAAGTTATTTTTCCTCAAATTTCCTGTGAACCTACATCCCTCCATTTTCAGTTCCCGATAAGGAGAGTTCTTTTGCACAGTATTGCAGACAATGTTATAACGCGCTGTGCTATTACAGTCACTTGGACCCTGGGTCCTGATATCACTGGTGATTTTGGGGCATGTCTACGACCTCTATAATAGCACAGTGTGTACAGAGTATTAAGTATATAAGTATTTATGTCATTTTGCGGGCTAAAATTATGTAATTCTGTGTTTGTATTTGTACTGGTATAATGTGTAACATGTTATAAAACAAAATAATAGCTGGCTTTTAGTTTTCAGATTCCTTTGTCCAGGTCTGAGGTACTGTTAGATACACTCTGCTATCGTGTATCTAACCCAAGTTTGCACATTAGGCAGGGAATTGTACAGCCAAAATAATCCCCAAAGGGTCTATTACATCAATTCAGAGGAATTTTATATTTACAAAGGGTGGGGTTTGTGCCAAGACAAATACCTCCGATAAGTACATGGGTGTGTTAGCAATGGTTGTATTATGTATAGCCTACAATGGATGTATATGAAGTTTGTTTCAGAAGGAAAGTGCAAAGGAAACTTAAAGGACATTAAGGGCTAGATTTACTAAACCGCGGGTTTGGAAAAGTGAAGATGTTGCCTATAGCAACCAATCAGATTCTAGCTGTCATTTATTTAGTACATTCTACAAAATGACAACTAGAATCTGATTGGTTGCTATAGGCAACATCTCCACTTTTCCAAACCCGCAGTTTAGTAAATATACCCCTAAGGGTCTGATTAATTAAGGCACGCAATACAAGCGTAAATAACTTTTTTTTTTTTTTTTAAATGCACGTAAACCAGGCATCTGCACGTCTCTATTCAACTAGGATGTAAAGATACATCTGTTGTTTAATACGGGTCTAGATCCGCTCAGCTCTAACATACAATACACTGCACAATACATATGTGGAATATCAAGTCACAAAAGAACGCACAGAAAATTCAATTAAAGTCACCTGTTAATAATAAAATCATAATGACAAAACATGTTAAAAAAAATAAAATACATTTATTAGGATGTTATTACTGTCTACTGTACATAAAATGCTTTTTTTACAGTTGCTCCTGATTACAAACACATGTTCTAGCTGTAGCCGTCATCACTAGTAATCAGCACTTACACCTGACCTGTAGCTGGTGCAAGAGATAGGACAGAAAAACTCAAACCTTTGAGATGCCCAAAGCTTGAATTGGATTCTGCTGCCTGTGCTCGAGCTTGGCTCGCCCTTACTGTACATTAGAGAAGCTCACTGACCCCCGTGAAGTGGTTTTGGTTTTGGATCTGGATTAGCTTTGTTTTGGTTTTGGCAAAACCACCCTAGTGTGTTTTGGGTTTGGTTTTGGATTTTTTAGAAAAAAATCTAAAATATGCTAAAATCACATAATTTTGCTCTTTTTTTTTGTTCCTACATACTTATTAACCTCAATAACACTAATTGCAAGTCATTTGCAGTCAATTTTGACCACCTCACAGGTCACAATATTATTTTCATACACTTTGGGACAAATACTGCAGCGACCTGGCTGGATGGTAAGCGACAGAGCAATGACACAAACGCACGGCAGTTCCTAGCACATCTAGGACACATTGGCACACAGCAGTGGCAGAAAAAAAAAATGGGGGTCCGTCCTCCCTCCCACCCTCCGTGATGTTGGAGTTTAAAAAGGAATCCAAAACTCCCGAGATTCGACTACGTCACAATGACGTTTTGCCTCATTTTCGATTCCGAGGGCACGCAACAGTACCAATCCCTAAGTTCGGGTGTGTTTGCCTGAGCATTTCTACTGTACATTCGCCCAGTCCTCTCCCCGTTCCTCCCATGCAGTCATAGGCTGTAGTACGTGTCCTTTGCGCTGGATGTTTCTGCCGTCACTGGTGTATCGTCCGGTTGTGGGTGTGCGCAGTGCGATGTTACTCAACATACGACACGTAACGGCATTTGCGTTCCTTTATGAAACAGACCCTGTGTGTGAGCAGTCAGGTGATGTAATAGAAAGTGCTCAGGGAATTCACTACCTAATAAAATAAAGTTTTCAGGCATCTACTGTATATTTACATGACACTTTGAGGGTTGAAGGATTGTCCATATAAAATCCTGCTGTGCAGGCTAGTCCTGGTCTGCATCATTGAGACAATGTCTAATAAACTGTCTAGTTCCTTTCCTTTGTATTATTAGCTTTGTAGATAACCGAACAAGTGGGAACCGTAGTGACGGCTTTTAGTAAGCTTGTAGTCTGCAAATATTATAAGCTTAAAATAGATCACACATAGAGGATTAAATTGGTTCTGTGGGTACCCTGGTTTATATCTCATAGCCTAACATGTGTCGTTAGATACTCTACAGTATGGACCAGAATCTGCATATGACATCTCTTTAGATGGTGACTGTCCTAAGCGAAACAGTCACCCAAATTCGGGACTGTGCCACCAGACTCAGGACAGGTGGCAGACTGTCCTGCTCTCTCCTACCTGTTCTTGTCACTGTCACCACTTGTGGCTGCTGGTTACTTTATCTGATTTTCTGGTTGTCTGGATCCTGGAATATTGGAGGCCCTATTTGGAAAAATTCCAAACAATCCCGGTGTTAAATTAATAGCACCCATGTTTTATAATAGATCTATTTCCCTCCAACCAACCCTAAAATTAAATAGCAAACACATTTAATATATAAACCTGTATATTGGCAGCACACACACCACTTACCTTGTTCCGTCGGCGCGCTGAACTTCACACATGGGACGGCACCTGTCACGAGGTGCACGTCCCATGTGACACCTGGTTATATGATTGGCCACACAAGGGGACAGAGGGAGGGGACTGGGATCCGCAGCCAATGATCATCATCATCATCATTTATTTATATATGGAAAATGATGGAAAATGGCTGGTCCCAGAGGAGGGACCAGCCCCTGATTGTGAGCTTTGTGGCTCAAACAGGAAGCTCAAAACGAGGCCAAATTCTTGAAAATGGCCTCAATTTGTTTTATTATTTCATGTAGTATTCACAAATGTTTTAATTATATTTGGCAGCATTCATCGTTAATTGTCTTAAAACTTGGGTGTGGCTTTAAATTTACTAAAATAATCATGTTTTCTTCTTTTATTGTGAAACATTGTTGAAATCTTTTTTTTAAAAATTAAGGAGAAAATAGTCATCATTTTTAAGTTGTTTATTGGTTCATTCAGATAAATGTCATTTTCTAATTACTTTTTTTTTTTTTACAGAATTCACAAAACTATTTTATTATTTCTGAATTCACAAAAGTAGCAGCGTGTAAAAACCATTGGGGGAACAAATATATTTTTGTGGAACTAACAAATATTTTGTCAGGATTTTACCATTTGGTCACCTTAAAAATATGTCTTAATATTCACCAGAATGTTTTGTGTGATTCTAGCGTTAAAAAGTGTTTTGGTTTTATTTTGGGTTATTCATAGAATCCCGTTTAACGAACAACCTCACAAAGAAACTTCATTTAGTTCTGAATCAGTTAAGTAGCCTAATAGATCACTGTAATCGTCACAGCAGCACAGATTATTTTAGGAGATAAGCATACTGGTCTTGTGGGGGGCAGTGATCTGCCACTTGTGTCATTATATTAGTGAGGACAGGGCTGCATGTGACAGGGGCAGTGACATGATGTGAGGAGGGGAATGGAGGCAGCAGGAAGCCACAGACTGAGAGTTATATAGTGGAAGGAGCAGGGTCCTCCAGCAGCACATCGATGTCAGTGGAGGCACGCACATCACCTCTCTACCCTTTTCTCCTTAATACTAATTAGAAGCTATGGGGTTCCCCATTTTGTGGTGCATTTTCAAATAAAAGAGTTACAGGATTATTTAATATGTTCCGTCAATAACCTGGATTTTCTATCGCAAAATCTTGTTTCACCCCAATGTAACAAAGTTGGCCAGGAATTCTGAGCGGTTTAATATCATCAAAAAAAGGAAAAAAAAAATGCTTTAAAAGTTAAAATAAAAAGCCAGGGCTATTTCTGCTCATAATTGTATACATCTCTCTATATGAAATACATGCTGTAGGTTTTAAAGGCTTTGCCAAACTAAACATACTTCAGTACAGTTTGGATCCTGGCCTAGAAATAGCACGGCAATCCGGCGTGCCCCGTCTGTCACAGGAAGTGTAGCCATCGGTCTAGTAAAGGGGAACTATATCTTTCTTATGATACTTCAGTCATAGTGCATATTGTAGGATGAGATCCCCCCCACACTCTGTACAGCTAAGATGTGCATCGTTCTAAAGTTATTTCAGGATTAATAAGCATATGCCTTTTATCTTTTTCCATCTGGGTGTATTTACTAAGATCGCTCGTTGCTTTCATTGTCTAACCTGCACTAGACGGATAACCTGAAAGTCCGAGGGGTGCGTTCGAATCTCGCCAAGTGCTCACTACGAAAACAAATGCAATGGTCACTGTTGGATTCAATCTTCTGGGTGTCCTCAAAAGAGAAAGGGCTCTTTTATCTTCGACCTCCCCAGGGCAATAAGGATTCAAAAGAACAAGAACCCACCCTTTACCACAAGACTGGGGTGGCTCCCTTTACTCTGCGATCCTCCAGGGCCTAGATCCTCCAACCATTTTTGATTGAAAAAAAATGACTTCATTTATAAAATATATAAAAACAGACATATGACATGAGACAGTCAAGTATTGTGTCCTGCGTCAGAGCACAGCTGAAAATTCAGCGCACCCAAATACATGAATCATAAATACATTATAGCACTATACATGATATATACTATATGCTCTAACACCTTACTCTATACACAGCTCTATTATTAAATAAGGCCCATTGAGCTATACAGGAGCTGTGATGATTACTGACCAGCCTCGCTAGAACAATGAGTAGCCACAGGGGGATTTTCAGGTAATGGTCGTAGGAAAAAAATATTAAAATAATCCTCTTCAAAAGGAACGTCTCCTTATTTTGGAATATTTTTTCGAGGGAGCAATGCCTGACAGTGTCCCAACAGTAGTCCTGGTTCTAGTGAGGCTGCTTTTACAACTGTTTTCATTGCTGACTGGAACAACCTGCCCTGCACTGATGAGATCATAGCAGGATGAAACAGAGCTGTCTGCAGATGTTCTTAAAGCTGCATTGCCACCTAATCTTATACATACGTGCCAACTCTCCCTGAATGTCAGGGAGACTCCCTGAAATAGGGGTGATCTCCCTCCCTGAAGAGTCTGGCATTCTCCCTGATGCTGATCCAGTACAAGACGTGGTTGGCTTCGCCATCTGTGGCATGATGACACAGTTCAGAAATTGTCTCCTATGTCCATATATTGATGCCTATGAAGGTGGCCATTTTCATGGAGACCAAGATTTAATCAAAGACTGACAGGTAAGACAACGTGACTTCAGTAATGGAGACAGAAATGTAAAAGACACTTCAGTCTCTGGATATTCATTAGCTGCTTTTCTTTAACTCATAGTTGCCTACTCTCCCGGAATGTCCGGGAGACTCCCGCATTTCTGGGAGACCTCCCGGGAGAGCAGGGCAACCTCCCGATTCTCGCCCCCTGTTGTAATTGACCAAAATTGTGACAATCATTTAGGGGCAGGCCAAAATGATCCGATTCGTCAAGCCCCGCCCCCGCTCTTCCCCAGGGATTTCCCTGAAGCCAATGAGGGAAAGTATGACTAAACTGCTCCTTCCCTTCTCCAGAGCTCCAGGGCTGCTTCATGGAGCCTTTTTTTTCCAGGGCTGAGAACTGGGGCTGTGTAACTCCTGCACAGGCGGGGTGTGAGCTGTGTGACCAATCAGAAGATGACTTCCTCCAAAAAGACAAATATAATATGGAGAAACATTAATTGCACTTTGTTACAATGTTCCCTATTGGAAACATTTGCAATATGTGATATTTGCCTAGTAAAGAGATGGTGCCAGATTTATGTCATTTAAGTCAAGTCTCCCACACGTGGCGGTAGCCATTTTGTTGGCTAAAGCAATCTTTTGTCAGAATACAGCCTATGAGCTCTCTGGGAACCAGTGACACTACCGAGACACGAGACACACTTTGATGTCTCGGACACTTAGTGAATTGAGAGGCAGCATTCTCATCAATAGGGCATCTGCTCACAAAATGGCTTCCTCCACTGCGTGCGACCGAAGTGTATGCTTTAAATTGTTTTTTTTATTTTTTTATTTGCCAGACTGTGCTGCAGGTTACAGTTTAAGTTCCAAAGTAAATTTACACAGCAGCGTGCTGCATCCTCACTTCTCCTGTAAGCCGGTTTGATATCTCTCAGACAGAAAAGGCATCTTACATAACTTAGATTGTGCTTAAAATTGGTATTTCCTTTCAAGGAGATATTTGTTGAGGTGCTTGGCGTTCTTGTACGCTCCTGTGTTCATACTCTTTCCCCCAGGGCTGTGTGTGGTACAATCTTTACACAATCAGGCTAGTACGTTCCTCCTAATGGTCACAGTAATGGAAAAAATGAGAGATGGTCATCAAATTAACAGTGTACCAGATACAACATGTGTGCTTTTTTTTTTTGCAGTGTTTTTCTATTGAAAGTACAAGATATACCTTTAGTATCTCTTCCCTGCTCTGCAGATCTTGTCCTAGCATATTTATTTATCGCAGTGTTTTTCTTCAGAAATTGTGAGGTATTTCCCAGCAGATTGTTGATTTAGGAACTTGCTCTAACAAAAAAAAGAAAAACCCCACACTCGTTGGTTAAGGAGAACAAAGGCCAAAAAATAAATCAGGTAGTTGTGGCTGAATCCGTTCTTTTTTCCCTTTTTTACCCACTGCAGTTAATATGCATCTTCACGGAGCGGCCATTTTGTTTGATGACTGACCTCATGTGAGGACCTCACACTAACGGATAAATGGTTTTATGCAGTTGTTGATTTGGTTTAGAAAACACTTCTTGGGATAAACCTGAGCAAAGGGATGTCTTAGTTTGGTCTGTAAATTTATATCAAGAAACTGGATTGCCAGTGTGTAAAATGGGTTACTCCGTCCGTTAAAGTTATTGCCAACTTTGTGACACGCACCTCTTTAAGTTAGTTCTTTTTTGCCCTCCCCACGCTCTACCTAGTCCTGTAATGGGCAACAGACGGCCCTCCGAGCCTTCACCTCTGGCCTCCAGCATATTCCTAAGATGAGGGGTAATGTGCGGCCATTTTGACGGTTAGAGGGCAGCCGATGAACTATATCAGGTTGCCTATCAACGGTCTAGACCAGTGTTGGCTAACCTGTGACACTCCAGGTGTTGTAAAACTACAAGCCCCAGCATGCTTTGCCAGTAGATAACTAGCTGATAGCTGGCAGAGCATGCTGGGACTTGTAGTTTCACAACACCTGGAGTACCACAGGTCAGTCATCACTGGCCTAGACACTCCTGGAACCCACCGCTATCTGGCCTCCAGACAGTGGTGTTTGGCAGCAGTGAGAGAAGAGAGCTGGAGGACCGGAGCCAGGGGTGTAACTAGTAAAACACAGGGCCACATAGCAAGATTTTGAAGGGGCCCCCACACTCAGTATCTGCCCCCCCCCAAGAATTACTCATCATCCTGAGAACCTCGCCGTTCTTTTCAGTTCCACGGTGATTAGTGGAACAGAATTCCCTAATGAGGCACCACTGTCCCTACGTCAGCACCCGTGCATGCTCAAAAGTAAGCAATTCTTACTACACTGGAGACCCCCCCTTACTGCAGGGCCCTATAGGAGCTCCATGGGGCCCCAGCAGTAATGCCCCTGACCTGAGCTGTGTTAGAGATCCAGTCTGTTGGACAGGTGGAGTGAAGTAAAGGCTACACCTGATTGGCTGAAAAAAGTGACCAATAAGGTGCCACATTCACCTCATTCCAGTCTAATCTAAACAGAGTAGGATCTCCCACCCAGTCCTCTGTGCTATTGGATAACAGTTTGGGTTTGGGGGACTGAAGGGCGCACCAAATTGCTACACGACGGGTATGCTGCCTAAAGTGTGGGCGAGCACTGACCCCTCTTGAGGAGAAGCCGTATGCTAAATATATAATCTGTTAACACTGACGTTGGAGGAAGTAGACTATTTACATTATAAGCACTGTGTTTGCTCTATGTCCAGACGATATCTCTCTGCAATGGCTGCTGTCTCAAGATGGCGGCACTGCTTCTGTCTCCGCAGATACTTAGATACAGTCTGGCTCCAGCAGTAAGGAAAAAGACAGGCCAGTGTCCAGGGGTGAAACTTGCAACAAATCTATTATTTTAAGTCTGAAAAAACAGCTTTTAAGAAAAATTAAGGGGTAGATTTATTAAAAAAAAAAGGTGTTGCCCATAGCAACCAATCAGATTCCAGCTATCATTCATCTTGTATGTTGTAGAAAATGAGAGCTAGGCTCTGATTGGTTGCTATGGGCAACACCCCCACATTTCCTTTTCAGAAGCCCTGAAGCTGTAAGGTGCATGATATTATAACTAAGGTACAAGTGTGCTATTTATATAGCGGGCTCCCTTTACATTGAAATGAAGTTTTCGTATTTTTAATCAAGGAAACTCTTAGGTTGTAAGCTCAGTCGGACAAGACAGGGCTCCTGTTTCATGTTTGTAATTTCTTTGTGTCATGATCCTTTCAATGTACAGTACTGCGTATTATGTCAGTGTGTTGTGAATAGAGGATAATTATAATATAGAAATTACCAGCTGCAGAATTGCAGGGCGGCAGACTGCTCTTAAGTCACTGACGATATTCTAATGTTTCTTATTTTGTATATATCTGTACTTGTGCTGGGTGGATGCGTGGAAACAGCCACAGTCATACTTTCATATTGGTAGTATACATTTATTCTGTATATGTTTCTGTGCAATGTCTAACAAGAAGGAGAAAGGTTAATTGTATTGCAGAGCTGAATATCACAACTCTCTGCTTAACCAGTTTCCCAGAACAGCACTGGGAGAGTTTTCAGACTTCTATAAAGTCTTTTCTAGATGTTATTTTACTTGCTGTAACATTAAGCTCCCCTTTCCATAGAAGGGTTAATGTGTCTACAATGGTGTATAGGTTGTCTTTATATCACATTATGTCATAGTATAGTACAGCCGTCTGTGCTCGGTGGGCAGAGCGTGGGTGAGGTGCGCTTACTATAGAGTGGAAACTTCACGTTGCAAGTGGTTTAGCAGCCTTGCAGAAGTTTTTTATGTGTTATTTGAGCACAGATGCAAAATACTCCTTGCAGGATGGGACGTCTTGTGCACCCCACAAAATGTGCCCCCGCTGATATTTAATCTGGCTCGTGTCAATGCCGGGTTGGATTAATATTCCTAAGAACGCAGCCTGTCAGTTCATTAGAAAATGTTGTGACATAACTGGGTGAATTCTCACATATTTTGTTCAGTCCACAAACATTATCGTGTCGACATTTATCTAGGAATGAATTGTTTCTAGATCAAACCATCATCATCATTTATTTATGTAACGCCACTAATTCCGCAGCGCTGTACATAGAACTCACTCACATCAGTCGCTGCCCCATTGGAGCTTACAGTCTAAATTCCCTAACACACAGACAGAGAGACAGACTAGGGTCAATTTGTTAGCAGCCAATTAACCTACCAGTATATTTTTGGAGTGTGGGAGGAAACCGGAGCACCCGGAGGAAACCCACGCAAACACGGGGAGAACATACAAGGTCGGGAATTGAACTCATGACCCCAGTGCTGTGAGGCAGAAGTGCTAACCACTGAGCCACCGTGCTGCCCCCATAGTCCATCCCACAAAATGGCTGCCTCCTGAGTAGGGGACAGCTCCACCTTAAGACAAACGTGAGAGTGAATGATGCTATTTACGGAAACTGCTGGTGAATTTCGATGCTGTTGTATTTTCTGCAGAGTGTGATTGAAATGGAAACTTTCTTTTTTACACAAAACACAATAAAAATTACCTCACAGAATTTCCCGCCTCAGTCACAATATAATGGAAAGCAAATCTTAGCTAAAACTCTCTCTCTCTCAAACCCTTATAGGCGCCAGGAGAGAATAATCTAAGGGACAATTTGACTCATTACAATAAAGTAACTAATTCCCCCTCTTAAGTCTTAGTTATTGGAACAGATTTAAAGAGTCAGCAAACCTAACATACAAGTTGTTTCTGTGGGAAAAGGCATCTTGTAACATTTTCAAATATGTATTCAATTGTTGTCATATTTTTACAGGATACAATATAATTAACATTGCAACCTCCCTTATTATGAAGCTGATTGCAAGCTACAGTCCTGTGTTGTCAGCCATTGTGGCTCTATGTAGTGCCCCTCTCTGGGCTTAATGATAGGAGGTTCATCATAGATGGAAGAGCCATCACCTCTGATTGCCAAAAATCAGCATTTTCCATCAAAAAGGGGACTATTAGGGGTGTGCATTATCTCCAATATCGTTTGTGATAAATTCTTTAAACTTTTTCATTTGTTTGTGAATAGTTTATATGCTCTCTTTTATGTAGGGCAACATATGTTAGGTTAGGGGGTCCCTAAAAGTTGTGATTTAGGTATATATCCAGGTTGCCAACATCCAAGATGGCTCCCGCTTCTTTTACCTTCTCTTGAACTTTCCCAAAAACTGGACGATTTAACCCGTCTGTGGTGCGTACTCATCATGACGTAAACACACAGTAATCCGTATTGTTTTATGAACAACCGACCACATTGGGGGGGGGGGGGGGGGTATTTAGGGACCTGCGGTATTCCCCATAGTAATCAATCAGACATTTGCTTTTATTTTCTAAACTGTGTTGAAAAATGACATCTAAAATCGTATTGGTCGCTTTGGACGACAACACCTTGTCTAAACATACCTGTAGAAGGGTTTTAAGAAATGTCCTCCGCTATGTTTGGCAGGATGTTCTCCTGACACATACAAATGTATTACTGTGATGTATATAAAACATATTAATACTTGAACCTGTTTTATTCATAGCACTTTGCTGTAGTGTGATTGTTTGGTATCTGTTGTCCGGAACGCTTGTGAGTCAAAGTTTTTTTGTTCCCCATAAATTGAATCATCGTGCCTAAAATATATTAAATTACGGTACACTTTAAAAAGGGATTTCTGTCCATCTTGAGCATGAGTGTCAAGTTGCCTGCTCAGTCAATCTAAATGGAATATCAACCATAGACAACAATGGTACAGTGCTCACATTAACAGACCACACAGAAATAAGCTAATATTGTAAAATAATGTATTGTTTGAAATAAAATTGGATCTGGGGGTTTATGTATCAAGCTGAGAGTTTCCGGCCGGTTTGAAAAGTGGAGATGTTGCCTATAGCAACCAATCAGATTCCAGCTGTCATGTTGTAGGATCTACTAAATAAATGATGACTAGAATCTGATTGGTTGCTATGAGCAACATCTCTACTTTTCAAACCCACCAGAAACTCTCATTTACCCCCTGGTGTTTTTGATCAATGGCTGATTAAAAATGAATATAGCGCAATGCTGATTTTTTTTTAATGCCGCCAATGGCTCTGAGAATCGAATGCTGGAGGCCTGGAGCAGAAAGGATTAATCATTCCGTAATGACAGCGGCGGCAGTGGGTCCTGTCCAATCAGCCGCAGATTTCACCCAATCAGGTGCCGCCTTTGGTACACCTCAGCTGTTAAAATTTTCAAGCTGCTACAGTCCGCCAGCTCTCAGGTCTACAACATACCTGCCTATTTTTTGGATCTCCCCTCCAGGGAAAAACGGACAAGTTGGGGAGCGTGGCAACCTGAATTACGTAATCACAGCCCCAGCCCCGCACTCACAGTGGTGATCGCTTCATTGCGCACTAGGGGGCTCAGACATGATGATGCCAATTGCCTCATTGGGACCCGCGTGGCGAGGCCTGGTGACATGAATCGCGTCAACAATACTCACGTCGCGCCCTCTTTACAAGAAGGAGAGGAGGTATACCTACTCTCCAGTGAGTCTAGGAGAACTCCCCTAAATTAGGAAGTCCCCTGGGCAGCGCGGTGGCTCAGTGGTTAGCACTTCTGCCTCACAGCACTGTGGTCATGAGTTCAATTCCCAGCCATGGCCTTATCTGTGTGGAGTTTGTATGTTCCCCCCTGTGTTTGCGTGGATTTCCTCCGGGTGCTCCGGTTTCCTCCCACACTCCAGAAAACATACTACTAGGTTAATTGGCTGCTATCAAAATTGACTGTAGTCTCTGTGTGTGTGAGTGTGTGTCTATGTTAGGGAATTTAGACTGTAAGCTCCAATGGGGCAGGGACTGATGTGAATGAGTTCTTTGTACAGCGCTGCAGAATCAGTGGCGCTATATAAATAAATGATGATGATGATGATGTTCTGGGAGATTAGGCTATCATAGTCTAACACAGCCAACACTACACATAGGGGGGTATTCAATTGACGGCGTGATCGCCGAAAATCGAGCGCTTGAGAAATATTACCATTAATACGGTAATCTGCGCGTAAAAACCGTTAATACAGTAATTTACTCGATGAAATTCAGTGAGTAATTACCGTATTAACGGTAATATTTTTCAAGCGCTCGATTTTCGGCGATCACGCCGTCAATTGAATACCCCCCATAGAGTGTAGTGGATGGGCCAGCGTTGCTTCGGAAATTCTAATTCTTTTAGCCTCCATCTAAAATGAAGACTAATTATTTAAATGCGCACTCGGAAGAATCTGTTTGGTTGTGCGACAGAGAGAAAATGAGTGGGCGAGGAACTGTAATTTTATCTTTTCTGTGATCAGAATTTAGCTGACAAATAATCAGACTCCTGATTGCTGCCTTCACTATAAACATGATTTGTACAATGTGTTGTTATGTTTTTTGAGAATAGTGTTTTCTCTCCAAAGCCTGTGTACTATTTGTATACGAAGCAGAGCGATCCTATCAGAGAAACTCCTAAACCGTCGTATATTCACTCATTCATGCCAGGATTTATTCTTGTATATTTTAAATGATTATTCATTTGACTTTTATGGGAAGAAGTTGGCTGAGGTGCGTAATAACAGATGTTATAATGGGTATTAGTAGGGTTATGCTTTTTTCATAACCAGTTCAGTCTTTAATGCCTCAAAGTCTATCTCTGCCAGTTAGAGTTTAGCAAAACACTTTTGTTTGACAAGTTAGTAGCAATAATGTGGCAATAATTTTATTTCTGAGAAAAACAGCTATAAAACAGTGCCCCCCCATCTATTTTGTACTCCCTATTATAATGCATAATTTAAATTAGCTGTTGGTGCGGGCTGTCTTGTGGGCTGAAACCGCTGTGACATTAATGTCACGTGATCAGTCAGAGCCAAAGTGATTACGTTCTAATGGCAATAAGCTGGGCAGAATTCATTCATTCCTATTAGAGGCATTTTTTTTAACATGATTTGCTTAATTCGTTTTCGATTTCAGAAACTTCTATAATAAACTAGACCCGTATATCTCTATGATCTCCCATTCTGTTCTGATTATACCCTTTTTAAATTTGAGGGTAAAAAGTTGGCACTGATTGGCTCTCGTTGGAGCCTAGAATGTAGCCATCCAATCACTTCAATCAACAAGAAATGTTCTTGTCAAAATATGCATCATATTCAGTGATTCATATTCAAAAGTGTTAATAACAAAAACCGTGGATGTTTTGAATTATTTAAAAGGGGGATATTAACAGTTAAAGTGTAGATGAAACCGCTAAGTATGGAAACTCCGCTCCAAGAATACAAAGAAGTGCATACTTATCCCCTACCTTGAGATACCACTTCAGCAACACATTACTATATGACATTACGATACTACTTGGTTAACGTCTTTGACATTTATTTTGACTCCATAATGAATCAGAGACAAGTGGATATTTTATAGAGCATTAATGATTTAAGCTGACGGGGGTTATTCAACGAAAGAGGAGTTCGAATGGAAGCCAAACTTGACACTGCCCCATCCCTGCACAGGGCATCCCTTGTAATGCGAGGTTGCCTGGTTTGTTTGTGTAGCGAAACGCGTCGTATGTGCTCAGTCACAGGGATCTCCACGGAAAGCTTTGACCTTTCCTCTGGAACTGCATGACTTGAGTACAACCTCTGTGAAAGTTGAAATTTACCTAAGAGTCACAACTTTTTTCCTTTAAATCGAGTATATTTAATTACAAACTTTGATGTCTGTCTACATTACAAAAACCATGCTTAAAATGCAATTACAACAAATGCTTGGGTATTGGGAAATGTTATGATTGAGAACCCCGTGAGAATCCCCCCCCCCCGTGATCTGAGCCACCCCTACCCCCCCGGTGATCCGAATCCGAGCCGCCCCCCTACCCCCCCCCCCCTTGCACTTACCTCTTTCTCCTCCTTCCCCAGCGCGCTGTACACTCTTTACTGAGGAGATCTCGTGAGAGTGAGACTCACGAGATCTCCTCAGTAAGGAGACTACAGCTCGCCGGGGAAGTACTGCAGGGAAAGTGCTCAGCAGCACTGATCGGGCTGGGGGCGCCCCCGCCCCCGACTGATCAATACTGCTGCTGAGCACTTTCAAGGGCCCCCTGGATGCCATAGGCCCCTGGGCTGTAGCCCAGTTAGCCCTATGGTTAATCCGGCCCTGGTCACATGCTCAGTCTTCACTTCTGCAGATATGCGACAATTGTCTTTTTTCTATAAACCTGTTTTTGCTTCCCACAATAACATATGTTGTATCATGTGAACTGATAGAGAGAATGCGGATTTGGGTGTAGAAAAATATTTGAAACTCAGAAAGGGGTTTAAAATGAAAGAAATGAGTAGTTTTCTGATCCTGGGAAGTCAAAACTTTTTGTGGGGTTGAAGGGAATTTAATTGGTCACTTTCTAGGATAGTGGTGTAAGCTAACGGGGGGACAGGAGGAAACTACCATCCTGTTAGTATAAGTAAGTGAGAGCCCCAAGATATCCATGATTTGGGGGGTATTTGTGATTTGTAAATATGAGATATTGATTACACTTTGTTCATTAAGGCAGCAAATAATAATTAGCTTAATTAGTACAAAAAATAAAGGCGTGCTTTTCAAAGATTACATTGTGCAAGTTTCCAAGCTGATACAAGCAGCAGTGTGTTTCTGCATGTTAAGCAGGTGCTCTCAGGCAGAAATAACATTTCAAGCCACTGGAGTTATTCCAGTAAGTTTTAGTAACCATTATAACGACTTTAATTATGCAAAATTATTTTGAATGGAGAGACCTTTTGAAACGCATGTGTACAGCCTTTAGGCAACAATGTTCCCATGAAACATTTCAGTATTCCTGAAATTATTGCTATGCACATTGCTAGAAGAAAAGAACGGATGTTATTAGTCTTTTAATAATATCTGTAATATGGAATATTTTCACAATGTATCATGGAGATGGATCACCTGGGCGGATTTGCGTAAAACCGTTGGAATTCCTTCGTTTCCTTCCCGTTGCGTTACTCTTGTTATAATCCTTAAGACTGATAGAAGTCTTCCTATACATCCCGTCTTTGGAAAATGTGTTTTGTCCCTCTCAAACAAAAGAGTGTTTGTCATGTTGAGCGAGCGGAGAATGAGTGAGACTTCTTTCCTGTTGAATGTTTCGCTGACAGCCGGACAATTAACAGCCCTGACAGATGCAGCCTATGGTAATTATTATTATTTCTGGGCAAGGACATTGCTGCATAAGGATAATGTCACAAGTCAGCTTTCATTATGCCGCGAGACGGTAACACACGGCTCTATAACCGTCTTAACCCAATTAAATGTAATAGCCAGGAATTGCATCCTACCACACTTCATTGAATTTACTGTAGCGGTAATATCCTACGTTAAGGTAAAAGATTTAATTGAAAAAAGTTAATGGCACTTGTTAATTATATGGGTGCCACTGTAAATTCCTTATTCCCTGACTCAAGTAAGGGAATAAAGAATCACAGCAGTCAGAGAGCAGGAGATTTGAAAACGACATGTCCCTGCACAGCTCATTCTTCTCTGCCATGTCAAGTGGAGCCCGTATAATTAACAAGTACCAAGTTAGTACTAAACACAAATATATATATATATATATATATCAGTATCAAGTGTTTCAACATCAGCAGAGTTATTTACAAGGTACAGTTAAGACCTGTGCACTGTATTGCAATGACTTTGCCTAATTGAACATTTGTGTTTCCATCTACATTGTGTAAACGCTGCAGGTGTGGGTGGTTATAAGTCCCTGTTTCATCTACATCTCCTGTGTGCACAGCTCCCGTGTGCCCCAAGACACTTCCCAAAAGTGGAAACTGGGCAAGTGCCTGTGCGTGTGCATTACGGTCAATTAAGCGCATCGGCGCAAAATTAAATGCACAGCGACAGAAAACTTTTTGACGTTCGTAAATGAGCCTTAGAGAAAATTGGAGCTGGCAGCTATAGAGACTAAAAATAGACGTGATATTACCATGATATTAAACAAAACACACGACATATTGCAAGGTTGAGATGTAATCACTGGGTTGTACTGTCCACTGGGAAAACGTGGCAAAAATACAAATTTGAAAGGTCACGTTGTCATTAAATCTCAAACGATTTGTATATGTGATTTGAGCTCCCAAATGCAAAATATATCATGTGGTATTGGCCACAAGACTAAGGTTGATAAAAAGTTATAATAAAATCATTTTACTATTGTTCAGTTAAAAGACAATTCAGTTTTAACACAGGTCTCTGAAGGCGAAATATTAAAATCAAGAAAGTGAGAAAGGTGGTAGGAAAATAGTGAAATAAAACGTTAAGAGCAAGAGACCTTTTAATGGAGTCGGTATGAGGTATGTGTAAGTATTGTCACTCAGGGAGATCTAAGGGAAACAAATCTTTATTATTATCATCATCATCATTTATTTATATGGCGCCAACATATTCTGTAGCGCTTTGCAATTGGGGACAAACATAGTAAACTAATAAACAAACTGGGTAAAACAGACAAAGAGGTGAGAAGGCCCTGCTCGCAAACTTACAGTCTATGGGACAATGGGAGTTTGACACATGAGGTTAAGTATACATATGCAGTCGGCCCAGCCAGACTGCAAAGGTAAAAGTGACTCATAAGCTAAATGATCCCGTCACACAACAATGTTGGTCAAGGGGTAGTTGTATAATGGGTAGTAATAGAGTAATATAGTGAGGTTAAGAGGGTGGTTGAGGAATATTATAAGCTTGTCTGAAGAGGTGGGTTTTCAGAGAACGCTTGAAAGTTTGTAGACCAGAGGAGAGTCTTATTGTGCTAGGGAGAGAATTCCATAGAGTGGGTGCAGCCCGAAAAAAGTCCTATAACTGGGAATGGGAGGATGTAATGAGGGTGGATGAGAGACACAGATCTTGTGCAGAACGGAGTTGGCGAGTTGGGAGATATTTTGAGACAAGACAGGAGATGTATGTTGGTGCAGCTTTGTTGATGGCCTTGTAGGTTAGTAAAAGTATTTTATATTGGATTCGGTAGAAAACAGGTAACCAGTGTAGAGACATACAGAGTGATTCAACAGAGGAATTAATTTATTAATTGGATCTTCACAATTTGTTATATCTCCTTCAACTCCAACATTACTCATCCATATGTTGTATATCTCAGTGAGTGTACGGAGCAATTAAATGTCCTATTGAGATTACCGACAGACATACTTCCAAGCATATATGTAGAGTTACTACACAGTAGTTGTAATGAAACCCTTGGGGGCAAGGCTTTAGTGTTCTCAACAATTACAATTAGGTAGCTAGCTAAAGTGAGTGTGTAGATGGATAAGTAAAGCCACTCACAATCCATAAAATCCATCTGAAATCCATCTGTGATCTGTTGAAAATCATAGTGGTTATATTAATAATAAATAGTAATATTTATTATAGGTCCTTAATAATACTCATGTTTATTTGTTTCTTGTTTTTGTATTTTTTTTGTATTTTTATTTCTTTATTCATATGTTTTTTGTTTTTTTTAATGTTTTTGTTTTTATTATTTTTTATGTTTATCATTGGGAATTCTTAATATTATTGCCAACAATTATCTATTTATTGTCAAAAGAACTCCAATGACTACTGATAGTGGTACAAAATTAGCATATTATCAATGTTCATTTCATGTTGGGTCCTTTGTTGAGTGGCCCTAATCAGGATATGGATTGTGTCGTTCTCCGAAGTCTGAGTGTTAAATGCCAATTGTATGCAGGGTGATATCTGGCAACTAGTTAGATTGCTACTTATTTCTAAGCTGGATCACTGTTAGATATCCAGTGGTAGCTACGGAGCACTAGGGTAGAGTGTGGCACTATTCATATAAAGATGTAAAAATGTAACATTAGTTTCCTAGCGCTTAAAACATCCATCTGCTATGATAGACCTTAGATTACTGATAGTAGTGTAGCGATCCCTTAGTTTTATGCCCCTATTGGCAAATCATCTTATAATGTTAGCTATTAGGCATTAAATATCCCTCCTGATCGCGACTTCCAATATCCTGGTCTGTGACGTCCCAAGGACGTACATCGACATACGTTTCACCGTACAGGCTTATTCAAGGTTCCCGGATGTGTCTATCAGACCAGAGCAGGAGATCATCTCTCACGCAGGTCATGTGTGAGATATCATCAAGGTTTCCTGTGAACTTCCTGCCACTCATGAGATGATAGGAGTTTGTGAAACTCAAGTAATGTCTGCTCAAAAAGTGGGAGAGGGTCTCCTGGTCAGGGCTGTTAGACATACTTGCGCATGTTCAGAAGAGGCCTCCGCTCTGCTCATGCTCAGAAGAGGCCTCCCCTCTGCTTATGCTCAGAAGAGGCCTCCGCTCTGCTCATGCTCAGAAGAGGCCTCCGCTCTGCTCATGCTCAGAAGAGGCCTCTGCTCTGCTCATGCTCAGAAGAGGCCTCCGCTCTGCTCATGCTCAGAAGAGGCCTCCGCTCTGCTCATGCTCAGAAGAGGCCTCCGCTCTGCTCATGTTTAGAAGAGGCCTCCGCTCTGCTCATGCTCAGAAAAGGCCCCCGCTCTGCTCATGCTCAGAAGAGGCCTCCGCTCTGCTCATGCTCAGAAGAGGCCTCCGCTCTGCTCATAAGAGGCCTCCGCTCTGCTCATGCTCAGAGGAGGCCTCCGCTCTGCTCATGCTCAGAAGAGGCCTCCGCTCTGCTCATGCTCAGAAGAGGCCTCCGCTCTGCTCATGCTCAGAAGAGGCCTCCGCTCTGCTCATGCTCAGAAGAGGCCTCCGCTCTGCTCATGCTCAGAAGAGGCCTCCGCTCTGCTCATTCTCAGAAGAGGCCTCCGCTCTGCTCATGCTCAGAAGAGGCCTCCGCTCTGCTCATGCTCAGAAGAGGCCTCCGCTCTGCTCATTCTCAGAAGAGGCCCCCGCTCTGCTCATGCTCAGAAGAGGCCCCCGCTCTGCTCATGCTCAGAAGAGGCCTCTGCTCTGCTCATGCTCAGACGAGGCCTCCGCTCTGCTCATTCTCAGAAGAGGCCTCCGCTCTGCTCATGTTCAGAAGAGGCCTCCGCTCTGCTCATGCTCAGAAGAGGCCTCCGCTCTGCTCATTCTCAGAAGAGGCCTCCGCTCTGCTCATGCTCAGAAGAGGCCTCTGCTCTGCTCATGTTCAGAAGAGGCCTCCGCTCTGCTCATGCTCAGAAGAGGCCCCCGCTCTGCTCATGCTCAGAAGAGGCCTCCGCTCTGCTTATGCTCAGAAGAGGCCTCCGCTCTGCTTATGCTCAGAAGAGGCCTCCGCTCTGCTCATGCTCAGAAGAGGCCTCCGCTCTGCTCATGCTCATGCTCAGAAGAGGCCTCCGCTCTGCTTATGCTCAGAAGAGGCCTCCGCTCTGCTCATGCTCAGAAGAGGCCTCCGCTCTGCTCATGCTCAGAAGAGGCCTCCGCTCTGGTCATGCTCAGAAGAGGCCTCTGCTCTGCTCATGCTCAGAAGAGGCCTCCGCTCTGCTCATGCTCAGAAGAGGCCTCCGCTCTGCTCATGCTCATGCTCAGAAGAGGCCTCCGCTCTGCTTATGCTCAGAAGAGGCCTCCGCTCTGCTCATGCTCAGAAGAGGCCTCCGCTCTGCTCATGCTCATGCTCAGAAGAGGCCTCCGCTCTGCTTATGCTCAGAAGAGGCCTCCGCTCTGCTCATGCTCAGAAGAGGCTTCCACTCTGCTCATGCTCAGAAAAGGCCTCCGCTCTGCTCATGCTCAGAAGAGGCTTCAGCTCTGCTCATGCTCATGCTCAGAAGAGGCCTCCGCTCTGCTTATGCTCAGAAGAGGCCTCCACTCTGCTCGTGCTCAGAAGAGGCCTCCGCTCTGCTCATGCTCAGAAGAGGCCTCCGCTCTGGTCATGCTCAGAAGAGGCCTTTGCTCGGCTCATGCTCAGAAGAGGCCTCCGCTCTGCTTATGCTCAGAAGAGGCCTCCGCTCTGCTCATTCTCAGAAGAGGCCTCCGCTCTGCTCATTCTCAGAAGAGGCCTCCGCTCTGCTCATGCTCAGAAGAACGGCATCACCGCTACCCAGCTTTTGCTATGGCGCTCAGAGTTGCCCTTGTCTGCCCCTGACTGTTAGTCTACTTTTTGTCAATGCTCCTCTCCTGCCGCCATACACAGTCGGTTTAAATAGCGCTACTTACAGCTGAGTATTGCTATTGTTACGTTGGTGCTGGCTGTCCTGTGGTTCCCACTACAGTAACTCACTTCAGTTTGGAAATTAGAAGTCGCAATTACAGAATGTCTCAGCGCTCGAAGATCCTTTGCAAGATGAGGAAATATTTACAGAACAGAAGAAATATTTACCACTATAAGTGCTTGAGGTCTTGTTAAATATGTAGAAAAACAAACAGTATCTACCATACTATTCTGTTACACCGTCATTGGTTTAACAATTCCGTATTAAAGTGTCCCCGTTGTCTACACACAGTGATGCAGGCACTTCCTAGGAAGTCTGTGCCTCATGCCTCATGGTGGGGTCATCAGGTAGCAGTGACTTCATACGTTATTCTCATGAATTTTATTTCAGACCACAAAATAGCTACTTCTGCCCTATGTCAGTGACGGCTACATCTTACAGAGGAAGTGACTGTGTCTTGTTACTGCCCGTTATAGAAATGACTGGTAGTACTCTGTCAGCTAGGAGTTCCATCGTTATTGAGATCCGCACAATCACTTGCAACCCGCTGCTATGTGCACAGTGGCTTAGTGGTTAGCACTTCTGCCTCACAGCACTGGGGTCATGAGTTTGATTCCCGACCATGACCTTATCTGTGAGGAGTTTGTATGTTCTCCCAGTGTTTGCGTGGGTTTCCTCCGGGTGCTCCGGTTTCCTCCCACACTCCAAAAACATACTGGTAGGTTAATTGGTTGCTATCAAAATTGACCCTAGTCTCACCCTCTCTGTCTGTCTGTCTCCCTCTCTGTCTGTCTGTCTGTGTGTGAGTGTGTGTCTATATTAGGGAATTTAGGCTGTAAGCTCCAATGGGGCAGGGACTGATGTGAATGAGTTGTCTGTATAGCGCTGCGGAATTAGTGGCGCTATATAAATAAATGATGATGATGAATTAAGAAGATGCACAAAATATTGTGATTGATGATACTCACAGCTGCTTATGTACCATAATCCCCATAATATTCTGGATGCGTCGTATGTTCTAATAAGAGAAAAATAAATTAATTAAGAAAGACAATTGCCATTTAAAGGACTATTAAACATACAATGCAGGCTTATTTTTCTGCAACTTGGAATATTTACAAATAGATTTAAAAAAGAAAGTTAATTATGTACACACAGTCAGTAAGATAGTTAAGTATATAAGAAAGATAATAATAATTGTGGTGAAACACTTAATTTATAATTAAGATTTAGCTGTAGGAATAAGGAAAATCTCAGTTGTAGCAGATAAAATATTAATGAAACAAACGCATTAAAACAGCATAACTGTGAAATTGTATCCAGCCAATGAAATCATTAGCGGGAAACTGGTTTCATGATATTATCCAAACCTCACACGTATATTAGTAGCTGTATACTTAGAGAAAGGTACGTTTGTTTCAATAAAAGTAAGACCTTTTTTACGTATTAAATGTTTTAAAAATCTATTTGTGAATCGGACAAATTCCAGCTACAATTAGTATGATTAGAAAGCGCTCAGAACTGGTCGCCAACAGACACGGTAGCTAAAAGCCGATTGGCCAGAACTTCAGTCACGAGTTTCCAGGTAGCGCTTATATGTCTCACCGCGTAAAAAAGCTGAAAAACCAAAAACAGATTAACATTGTAAAATAAACTTTAATTGAGTAAATTAAACATTTTTCATCACCAGTATAGTCAATAATAATAATAAAAAATCTTCTTTAATCCTCCCTCTGTTGCCGTCTAATGAGACATGGGAGTCTTTGCGACTTCACCTGCCAGCCAAAATTTTATTCAATTACAGTGTATCTTAAAATTGTATCCGTGTTTTATTTTATTTTGGTGTATAGAGAGAGATGTTAGATACCTGTGTCCATTATACTGGGACCACTGAAGCGACAGAATTACCTAATCTTGTTCATTACCGACGAGTACCCCCCCCCCCCCCCTTCCCTCTCCAGCTTGGGGTGGTTTGTAAGGAGCAACTGTGCTGAAAATCAAGAGTCTGGGATGGGGGGAGGGGCTATTTCTGTCCCCTCCCACTTCAAGGCGCTGGTCTTCTGTCCAGTTTAGCAGAAGGACCCCACCTCTTTGTGATATTGGAAATCAGCCAGTAGGGGCTGGTTGAGGACTTTGGCAGGAAGTCATGTTGTCTATTGTTTTATATTATTTACGTATATATTTTTTTTTACTTTAAACAGCGCAGACTGTCTATATTACAGGTGGCAATTTTGAATGCATGATCTTTTACACCGCTCAGAGTACCCCTGAAGATGCTCTTCTCCTGCGAAGTGCAACACAGAGGCGCCAAAGAGGTCCCTGAACATATAGGATGAGAACCAATCTCTTGGCGCAAAAAAACAAAACAAAGACCTTTTGCTGAGTAGGAATCTTTACGTTCCCCTCTGCTCGATATGCGACAACCCTGAAAATACTTAATCTCTTTCTCTCATTTTAATAATCTCGCTCCATAACCTAAAATCTCCACAACTCGATCTAGGTGCCCTTGTACAAATCATGGGTTCAACATTACGGGCCTGATTCATTAAGGATCTTAAATTAAGAAGTTTCTTATTTCAGTCTCCTGGACAAAACCATGTTACAATGCAAGGGGTGCAAATTAGTATTCTGTTTTGCACACAAGTTAAATACTGACTCTTTTTTCATGTAGCACACAGATAACAACTTTAAATTTCAGTGTACAAATAAGCTATCAAGTGTTTGTGCGCTACATGAAAAAACAGGCAGCATTTAACTTATGTGCAAAACTGAAAACTAATTTGCACCCCTTGCATTGTAACATGGTTTTTTCCAGGAGACTTAAATAAGAAACTTCTTAATTTAAGATCCTTAATGAATCAGGCCCTACATTTGCACAGTATTTGCAGGTATGTGCTTCATGAATTACCTTCCCTGTGTGCAAGTGACTGGGGTTATTTAACGGATGCAGATCCTTGCATGTATCTACCAATTGCCCCGTACTGTCACGTGGGTCGTTTAAGTACTTAAAGTACAGCGTTATGGGCAACAGTGGACGGCAGCGTTTACTATAAACTGTTCTGTATAAATATATGTTCTCTCTCTGATAACTGACAGACTATTCACTGTAAACTCTGTGCGCTCTCGCTGGTTCATCGGTGGATTGTGTGTGTACCGCTACAATGGAAAATTAAGGGTTCCATTTTCCTGTTTCAAACGAGTGTTTCCCCTTGGGGTCAGAAACCACTTCCTCCTGAGCATCAAGTAGCACAATAAACAGAGATACATTGTGAATATATCAGTGTTCTCCTTCACAAGTGTGTGTCTCACTGAATAAACCGACAGAATGTTATTCTGAAGGAAGATTAACTCTTGAAGTGCAAAAAAAAGAAGAATTTTGTTGTACAATTGTCTTAGTTAAATTGGTATCACAATAGAGTGTAGCAATCTGCTATAGTCACAACTTTAGAGATGCTTAAGAAAGGTTGATCTAAGTATTAAACATCAATATATATTTTTTAATTGTCCTGTAAGTAAAGGGGACCTATCACCTATACGCAGTGGAGCTCATTTTATGAGATGTTAAATATTTGCTCCGCAGTGTAGGTGTAGGTTCGGCGGGGGTTCTTGGGGGGGAGGGGGAAGCCTAGGTCAGTGCTGGAGCGAGATGACCACATTACTAAACGCAACTTGTTTTTCTTTTAAAATGCACGGAATTGGGGCATACGCTCGCCCGAATTCAAGAAGGTGCGGATGTGAAGACACGTGCGCTGATGAATTCGGCGGTAGGTCTGCTCAGCTCTACTGAACTGCAGGATACGTCCAATGCCTATGGGGATTATACATTTTCGAAAGAGCGCACAGTAATTCAATTAAAGTCATCTGTTAATAATATATTCCATAATGATAAAACAGTTTTAAAAAATAAAAAAAGTGTTTTTTTTTATATATATATATATTTTTTTTTTCCCCATGAAATACATTTATTAATGAAGACATGATGTTCTTAATGTCTACTGAACATAAAATACATTTTTACATCTGCTACTGATTGCAAACACATGTTATAGCATGCATACGTGACTGTCATCACTCAGCCCTGGAGCTGGAACAAGAGATACGGTAGAAAAACAAGTAACTGTGAGATTCCCAAAGCTTGAATTGGACGCTGCTGCGTGAGCTCGCGTTTGGCGCGTCCTTACTGTACAGTGACTACGAGCGAACGTCCCTTCTCCTCCCAGAATTCCTAAGATGCAGTACGCAGATGAATTGAACGTTGCTACCTTTAGTTACGTATGGTTGGGTTCTGGCTATGCGCTGATCAAACGCACAAAATCGGCATTTACATTCCTTGATGAATCAGGCTCATAGAGAAGAGCTTTTCGGAGTAAAGTTGAAACAAGATTTGTTTTGCAGACCAAGATTATTGTAATGAGTAAAAGGCGGGAGGTGTATTTTCAGGGGTGTTCCATGCCATGCAGAAGGGCTCATGCCCATTTTCACTGCGCAAAATAACTTGATTTTGCACCAGCTCAGAGATGCCAGAGGTTGGGTCTCATTTTATACTTTTAATGGGTCCAGTTTTGCGTCTCATGTCTCCAAGAGGGCTCCAAGCTGTATAATAAAGAGTTTCATTTAAAAACAACATTGCCAATGGCAGTCACCATGTTCCCGGGCTCGCAGGATTAATATAGATCAGAATTGAGGCTAAATCAAGCCATATTTGGGTGAATAAAGGAAATGTATTTGATTAAAAGGGTTTGTACCATAGGGGCATATTTGCCAACATTTCTTTTTCTTTTTCCGGGAGATGCCGGCTGGGACGTGGGCGTGCATGGGGCGGGGCGGCGAAATCGCGTCATTTTGGCCCCGCCCCCGTGACGGAATGACGCAAATCGCGTCATTTTACAGCGGGGGCGGGGCTAAACGCCGCGATTCCGGGTGAATCGCGGCGTTTAAACTGAATTTTTCCCACTTCCTATCAGGGAGATTGCCACACTCGTCCGGGAGACTCTCGCAAAATGCGGGAGTCTCCCGGACAATCCGGGAGAGTTGGCAAGTATGCATAGGGGTAGCATGGACAGTATGTCTATTAGGCTTGCTCCAACTCTCCGCACATTCAGATGCCCTTCTAGGACGCAGAGGTGGCTTTCCGAAAACGGAGCAGTGCTTGAGAAGAGCAAGACGCCCCCCACCCCAAGGTATGTGGCCACCCCCCCCCCCCCCCCCCCCCTCCCATCACAACGCAGTCCTGCTTCTATAAGAAAGCATCCACGTCCCCATCGTGAAGTGCTGGTGCCCCCTTCTCATGGTGTTCTGATATTTCGTATAAAGTATGTTTAAAAAAAAGTAGGTTAAAAAAAATTAAATATTGTTGTTGCTTTAAGTATAAGGCGTTTCTCCATTAATATGCTCCACTGTTTTATCTTTGTTCCCATCAGAGACACCGCTGACCTAGCCAGTTTTCTGGACAAACAGGGAATATGGAAAACCTTTCCTAGTATTGCAGGTGGCCTTTGTAATATTTGTCTGGAATGTGTGCAGTTGTTACAGTGCGAAAATCTTTCACGCCACCGACAACCACGTTCCCATGACATGAGATGCGAAGTGACGTTATGAACAGTTGTACATTGTGGCAGTGTTTCCACTGAGCCCGGGCATGGGATAAAGGACTTTATTCCACTGTTTAAAAAGTAGATTTAACACGTATTTATTTCATATGTAGGAGCGTCTAGCACCACAATCCTCCTGCACCAGTGTGACCGGAACCTCACCTCACTTCTCGGTGCTGCTGGGGACCCTGCTTCTTCCTCCATGTAGGGGTGGTCTCAAAGTGACGCTTTGCACTTCACGTTTAAATCGCAACTCTCCAAACTGAAATATGTCATTTCCATGGGTAAAACAGAGAGGCTTCTTGCTGCCTCTATTCCCCTCCTCACAGCATAACACTGCCCCTGTCACATGCAGCCCTGTCCTCATTATAAACATATCACTCATCTCCTGATATACTCTGTGCTGCTGTGGACCCTGCTCCTTCCACTATATAACTCTCAGTCTGTGGTTTCCTGCTGCATCCGTCCCCCTCCTCACATCATGTCAATGCCCCTGTCACATACAGCCCTGTCCTCACTAACACATCACTCATCTCCTGATATAATCTGTGCTGCTGTGAACATTCCGATGATCTGATTGGCTATAGAATCCCCCCAGCCCACTTCAGAATTGAGGACATTACTGACTTACAGGCATGACTGTTGCTCAGTTGTGCCAAAGTGGCTTCAGTTCGCATGTACCAGTCTCACCTTCCACTAAGTTTCCACTGATGCCCCCCCCACCCCTCCCTTCTGGGGGCTCAGAGTGTGGAACTGCCCCTGCTGAGTGGTGTCCTCCTGATGTTCTTAATGTGTACTGCTAGCCCTGCTTGCACGTGATGTGATTGAATATAATAAGGTTCTCAAACCCTAATGACTTTCATCCTCTTACCTGAAAGGTGAGGTCTCCACAGGAGCAGGTCAGAATGATTCAAGGGAGGGACATTTGAATGAAGGATGTAACAAAATACAGTTTGCGCTTTGAATTTTTGGGTGACATGCGATAGATAGATAGATAGATAGATAGATAGATAGATAGATAGATAGATAGATAGATATGAGATAGATAGATACTAGATAGATAGATAGATAGATAGATAGATAGATATGAGATAGATAGATACTAGATAGATAGATAGATAGATAGATATGAGATAGATACTAGATAGATAGATAGATAGATAGATAGATAGATAGATAGATATGAGATAGACAGATAGATAGATAGATAGATAGATAGATAGATATGAGATAGATAGATAGATACTAGATAGATAGATAGATATGAGATAGATAGATAGATAGATAGATAGATAGATAGATAGATAGATACTAGATAGATATGAGATAGATAGATAGATAGATAGATAGATAGATAGATAGATAGATATGAGATAGATAGATATGAGATAGATAGATAGATAGATAGATAGATAGATATGAGATAGATAGATACTAGATAGATAGATATGAGATAGATAAATACTAGATAGATAGATAGATAGATAGATAGATAGATAGATATGAGATAGATAGATAGATAGATATGAGATAGATAGATACTAGATAGATAGATATGAGATAGATAGATACTAGATAGATAGATAGATATGAGATAGATAGATAGATAGATATGAGATAGATAGATAGATAGATAGATAGATAGATAGATAGATAGATAGATAGATAGATATGAGATAGATAGATAGATAGATAGACAGACTGTACTTGGATGAAGTCTCCGCTGAGATACGACCATGTCTAGTAATACTCAGAGGAAGTTTAGTATATTTCATTGTTCTTGTTCTCTGTCCAATAAATTGTTGACATAAAATTTGGCCACAGATTACAATAAAGGAACTGTTGGCTTCTAGTTTATGCTGTACAGAGGTTATTCTCTTTGGAAAACAGAAATATTTGGATGTCAGTGGATAGAAGACTGATGGAAGTTTTATCATTTCATGAGGATACTGGCAGTGCTGTATATGTAGAATATTTAGCATACTTTACCTTTTATGTAATCTCATTGCCTCACAGTCAATATAAACCGACTTCTACATCTGGTAGAGTCTGGTTGGTCAGTTTGGTGAATATCCGTATCTCCCTAACACTGATTAATCCCACCCATATTCCTATCTGCACAGCCATGTCCCAAATCCGTCACTGATGCCCCCCCCCCCAATTAGTTTTACCCATTAAAACGTTGGTAAGTTTGATCTATATATATCAGACTTACCAACTTCTTAATGTTCCCGTACGGGAGGTGAAGGGTGAAGACGGAAGGAAGGGGACCGGGTTCGGCAATGGTGTAATTTTAGCCCTTTGAAAACGCCATTTTGCTGTGGCGGACGGGGCCAAAATGACGCGTCATGGAGGCTCCCATCACTAGGGACCAGCAGGAGACTGCAGATTGACCCACTCTCGCTAGTTCCCAGTTGATAGATGGACGATTGTCAAAATTGTTTCTCATGATAACTGGTTTGAGTTTGAAACAAGACTCCATACTGGACCGCGCATAGAAAACAGTATCAGAATATGTATCAGGCGATCGCTTCTACGTAGCAATGAGATCCTATGTTATATCTAGACATAGATTATAGAGGCGTTTCATATGAGTTAGTTAATATCAGGTACAGGATTGGACTAGACACGGCTGTTAGCTGTCCACTAAGACTCACGTGTTACATGTTATTGGAAATGCAGAAAAAATAAATATTAACAGTCACCTTCGTGTAGGTGGAAATTTCATTTCTGTGGTTTAGTAAAACTGTCGCTTATTAAAGATTTGGCTTTTAAAATAAAATACTTGTGAAAATATGTAGCTGTAAAAATAAAACATGATCAAGCGTAATATTCCCTCTGACAGGTCCAGGTCTCTGTTTATTTTCTTGGAGGCAAGTAAAATAAATTTGACATTAACTAAAAACACATCGACCACTTTACTCAGAAGTAAACTGACGTTCCCCTGCAGGCTATGACAGACTACAAATATTACACTTTATTTTTAGAAAGATTTCCTTTAATTCATTGAAGCACCTGGATATTTTGGTAGTCATATGTAGGCTAACCTCACAATTTACAAATCATTTACGGGATTTCGGGATCGTTTAAATGATCACAATAATTTTTTTTACATATATCATTAAAGTAGATATACTTAAAATGTCATTTATCTCATTAGAAGCATTAACATAATCTGGACATTGCACATATATACGTTGCTGCTGTTTCTATAGCATTTGGAAGGTGGCTCGGTTAACATTTGTGTAATGAACAATTTAATGCTCTGATTGGCTACAGGTTGGTCTAGTCCTGTAATTGTTCTAATGCTCTGATTGGCTATAGGTTGGTCTAGTCCCACAAATGTTCTAATGCTCTGATTGGCTATAGTTTGGTCTAGTCCCGCAAATGTTCTAATGCTCTGATTGGCTACAGGTTGGTCTAGCCCTGTACTTGTTCTAATGCTCTGATTGGCTACAGGTTGGTCTAGTCCCACAAATGTCCTAATGACACTGATTGGCTACAGGTTGGTCTAGTCCTGTAATTGTTCTAATGCTCTGATTGGCTACAGGTTGGTCTAGTCCCACAAATGTCCTAATGCTCTGATTGGCTACAGGTTGATCTAGCCCTGTAATTGTTCTAATGCTCTGATTGGCTACAGGTTGGTCTAGTCCTGTAATTGTTCTAATGCTCTCATTGGCTACAGGTTGGTCTAGCCCTGTAATTGTTCTAATGCTCTGATTGGCTACAGGTTGGTCTAGCGCTGTAATTGTTCTAATGCTCTGATTGGCTATAGGTTGATATATCCCTGTGAATGTTCTAATACTTTGATTGGCTACAGGTCGGTCTGTCCCTGTGAATGTTCTAATGATCTGATTGGCTACAGGTTTGTTTAAGAGTTACCAATGCAGGTTTGTTTAACCCTACAGCTGTCCTAATGCTCTGATTGGTTACAAGTTTATCTAGTCATGTGAGTGTATTAATGATCTGATTGGCAACAGGTCAGTCAAATTGCAGGCAAATGCATGAGCAGCAGCAAAGCAGAAAATCCATTGATATCTTCTGTATAATGGAGTAATTGTTGCTACTCCCTGAAGGTACGAGGGATCCTCAGCTTGGACAAGTTCCAGCTTATTACAATACCAACGTCTCGATTTGTGCAGACGTAAACAGTTTTTCTTATTTCGGTTTAAGGTGATGTTCAGACATGTTTAAAGGTCAGGACTGAGCAAACCTCTCTGACGACTGCTGTTTGTGTTGCAAAATAAAATACCAAAAATGTGATTTGAGTATGACACAGAAACCCCACGTGGCACTCGGGTCAACAAGCGGTTGAACGGTTTTCAGACTCTTGGCAAAAGGGACAAGACAGCGGTTTCCAAATTGTAGTGACACTTTTTTTGTATTCCACCTTTTGTAACGCTATTGTCATACAAATTGGACACACAAATAACCACAATCGGGGCAAGACATTATACTTTGTAGGTGAGAACACAACAAAATTACGGAAATAGAGCATTACTGTATTTTTATAAATGGTGCATGGGACAATGGGTCACTTTTGGGCAGAATTCTTTGCAAAAAAATTTTGTTAGTTGCAGTTTTTCATAGATATCACCTAACATTTTGTAGAAAGTTTTCTCCTGAATAAAACAACAACATATCTGATAGAAACAAAATTTTAGCACATAGGGATTGGTCCATCTACTTTGGCATTTGTAAAGACTACACAAACACATGCATACAGATATATAGCGGTCTTTTGGGTTGGGGGGGGGTTTCTTGTGAAAAAATATATATAAATAAAAATGTTAAATTAAATCGCTTAGCAGAACTAGTAATGTAAAACTGCTTTTTAAGGCTCCTTAACCGCTGGCACCAAAAATTATGCTTTCACTGTAAACTGGTATATGGAGGTAACCTACTAGGTTCCAGTGACCCCCCATACCCACTTGTGCTGGTGCCTGTGGTCAGGGGTAACATCTTTTGGACGTTGCCTGTTCTCTCTATCTGTATCCACTGCAAGAGGGGGTCAATAGTCTGCCTACAGGTCCTGGCTACTTCTACATGTCAATTACGAGTGCATCACTGTGTCACTTGCCTAATGCCATTGTGTCACCAGCCTAATGGTCATTTTTGAACCGTAGATGCGGTGCAGGTGTCTACTGTGTGGCGAAATGCGTTGAAAGTAAAATTTGCACACAAACGATGGGTGGATTGTTGCAGTACAGATTTCTCATAATGGGAAATCCTCATAATGGGAAATCCTCATGATGGGAAAGCGAAAATGATTTTGTTTTGCGGGACAAGATATATATGTAGTTAGGTTGCTGACTGTGTGTATAAGAAGGTGTTCCTTTTTGTGGCCACCCATTTAAATCTCCTACCTGCCAGGAATTATATGAATCGTGAATGAAGATGAATGAAGAAAGATTTCAATGGTTTAATCAAGAATGAATGCAGGTAACGGGAGGGCAGGGAAAGTAATTTCATGCTAAGTCTTGCACAATGCAACGACACACACACTGACCATAACCACGTTCAGTCTGGGTGTCAAAATACGCATTGCGTCACGTAAATCTGGCTCTTTGCAAGCAGCCCCTTGCCGGCTCATATTCAATTAAATTCAGCAGAGCAATCAACATTGTAACCCTCACTAATTGTAATTCAGTAAATCCCAGTATTAGAGAAATGAGGAACTGCATGGTCTAATGGATTATCCGTCCCCTGCCAACTTTCATCCATTTTCTAAGCAAATCCAACGTGAGCTGCCTAGCAGAAGTGAAGTCTCGTGAAATATGGATCTGTTGACATTTGTAGCATAGGATGGAAAAGTAAACTGAGGTTCAGCAAAACAAGTGTGTGCTTTGTACGAGGCTGGCAAACATTGCTGCTATTTATAAAATCAGGGCTTGGACACAAAGCCAGCGCTGTTGGTGTGTGTTCGATGACCAATGGGAGTTCCCTTTATGTCTTGCTAAGTACAAGGTGGTGACATAACAGCGTGACAGTAACCTTAATTCCGCTGTCATTGTGGAAGGAAATATTGTGCAGCCTAAATGCGTAGTTAGTTCTTTATTCTCTAAGATGATCTATTACAGTTATTGATGGGGTTGTATGTTTCAGAAAAATGAGCTGACAAACAAACCAAATGGAGTCTGGGGTCTTATTATATGTAAATAGATTATTGTACATTTTGCTGCACATTTTAAACACTGGGGTAGATTTACTAAAGCTTCTACAAAGAAAAAGTGGAGGTGTTGCCCATAGCAACCAATCACATTCTAGTGCATTCTACATTCTAAATGACAGCTAGAATCTGTTTGGTTGCTATGGGCAACACCTCCACTTTTCCTTTTTAGAAACTTTTAGTATATATACCCTTTTGTTTGTTTTTTACAGCTGACATTGCTATTGTTGTACTACAAGGCCTATAAATATCTGGTTCATCTATCAATATTTATACTTTTAGGACCTGATTCATTAAGGAAAGTAAGGCAAAAAAATGAGTAAGTTTTTTCCTGGACAAAACCATGTTACAATGCAAAGGGTGAAAATTAGTTTATTATTTTGCACATAAGTTTACTACTGGCTGTTTTTTATGTAGCACACAAATACTTGATAGCTTTATTTTTGCACTGAAATTTAAAGTTGATCTAGTACATGCTCTATCCCAATTATAAATTAGCCATCACATTTTAAATTTACCCCCCCCCCCCTCCTCCAATGCAACATGGTTTTGCTCAGGTTCGAAGTTGCTCCTTTTTTTCTGCTACTTGGAATTACAGTAGTGCTTGGTGGAATAGCAGAGGCGGGCAGCGGTGAGGGGCACTGGCGACCGCGTTTTTCACAGCAAATTGCTGTCATTGGACAGCACGGTGGCTCAGTGGTTAGCACTTCTGCCTCACAGCGCTGGGGTCATGAGTTCAATTCCCGACCATGGCCTTATCTGTGTGGAGTTTGTATGTTCTCCCTGTGTTTGCGTGGGTTTCCTCCGGGTGCTCCAGTTTCCTCCCACACTCCAAAAACATACTGATAGGTTAATTGGCTGCTATCAAAATTGACCCTAGTCTCTGTGTGTGTGTTAGGGAATTTAGACTGTAAGCACCAATGGGGCAGGGACTGATGTGAGTTCTCTGTACAGAGCTGCGGAATCAGTGGCGCTATATAAATAAATGGTGATAATGATGTCATTGTGTTCCATTTCGACAAAGGCGTAAGCGAATTCTCTGATTACTCTTCTCTATAGGACACCTTATTGTTATTTTTACTTCCTTAGAGGTTAATAGTAAGTAGCAATCAGCTTTATTACTCCAGGGGAAAATAGTAGTGAAAGGTACAGAATATCTATGTTTAATATTTTGTTTTAATAATAATTCCAATGTTTTTATTGTTTGGGCAAAGGTTAAGGCCACAGTTTTTAAGGGTTAAATGTGCAAATTAGACCCTAATAACAAACATTATTCTATATTCAATCTTTTGCTAGATACACACTGTGACAGAATGTATCTAGCACTTTTCTACTGCTGAGATACAATATCTGGGGGGGGGGGGGAGGTCTATACATCCCTCTAAAAATGCCTGACACCACCTTCATGTTGTAAACTTGATGTCATCTGTCAAATGGTAAAAAAGAATAGCCTTTTGCATTAGTCATTTCAAAGCTCTGGTGTCGGTCCAATAAGAAAGCTGTTGGGGCTTATTCGAAATGGAGAGTCTGTAGGACAGGTAATTGCTAGATACACTCTGCTAGAGTATGTATCTAGCAAGCAAGTCCAGCTGATGTTGGGAAGCAAGGGTTTGAAAATGCAATTTTTTTATTTTTTTTGCAAGCAAGAAATACAACCTGGTTTTGCATGTAGCAAACCAATACTGAGCAGCTTTATTTTAATACTGTAATTAAGAGTTAAGCGTCTTCCACTTCCAACATGTGTGTATGCATATTATCATATTAGCTCCCCTGCAGCGCATCTTGGTTTTGCCAAGGTGCACCTCCCTGAAACAAGAGTAACTTGACTTGTGCTATTTACTTTTGTAGTAGTGAGTTCTTTTGCAAGTGGATTGAACTCTTTGTGACTTCTGTGGTCTGTGAAATGCGTTAATCTGTTGCAAAATAAAAGCTGAGCTTGAGATATGTCCTTAACAGGGAGAGATCTCTTGCGTCCCTGTCCCCCCCCCCCCCCCCCTCTCCCCCCGGTCACTATCTCCTGTCTTGAAGCACACGTCAGGCGCCGATTGAGGCTAAAATCTGAGTTGTACATCTCTGTTTCTGCTTGTTACATAATGTTCCAGGAGAGAGCTTCTGAGCGTGATCGGCCTGTTGAGGCTTGTACTCCAGTTACATTAAACAGAGGAGGGGGGGTTTAGCAAAACAAAGAGGTTCTTATCTTTTTCCATTCTTCACCTGTGGACGGTAAGAATAGTCAGTGAAAAGAGTCGCTCAGGGAAACCCATTCAGAGATTACGAAAGCTCTGGCGGGGATGGAAAATTCAATAGCGATTTGCTCTGCTATTTAAAGGGCAGAGTAAATATACAGATTCAAATAGACGGAGGCTTTGCGGGATGGTTTTCAGGGGCACTGAGTGTGACATTTATAAAATTAGAACTGTACAATGCAACGTTTGACAAAGGATTGGGGAACACGTTGTTGGTGTATGCCAAATACTTGTCAGATCTGTATTTGCAGAGTGGGGTTTGTGGGGTTTGAAAAAGCTGATCCTCGTTTGCAAGACAAAAAACTATTATGTATGTGATTACATTGGATTTATGTAATCAACCACAATGAGATTTTCAAGGAACAAATACTATATGACGATCATATATGGTGGATGTACAGTGTGCTTGAACTTAAAGTGCAAGTAAAGCCATTATTAGAGCTGCCATGACGCGATTCTCATTGATTCATCAAGCCCCGCCCCCTCTGCCCGTACCCCCCCTATCTCCCATTAGAGGGAGAACATCAAAAAGTCGGCAAGTATGACATAAAGTAGGCAATTTCTCACTTACTCCCATTTACTGAAGCTCCCTCAGTGGCTGCTGTTATAGCAACCAGTAGGTGGCAGTCTACTGGCTTCTTTTCGGTTACTATGACAACTACCACAGCTTGATAACTAGAGGGAGCTTCAGTAAGCTGAAGAAGGTGAGAAGATGTATGCAGCATCACCGCTGCTCATAGGACTTGCAGGGGTGGATGTGCAGCTCAATGCATAAAAGTTACCAGACTAATAAACAGATACTAGGGGCTAGATTTACTAAGCTGCGGGTTTGAAAAAGTGGGGATGTTGCCTATAGCAACCAATCAGATTCTAGCTTTTATTTATTTAGCACATTCTACAAAATGACAGCTAGAATCTGATTGGTTGCTATAGGCAACATCCCTACTTTTTGAAACCCGCAGCTTAGTAAATCTAGCCCTAGGAAATAACTGTAGGACAGTAGAAGTAGTATGTGCAGTTTGTCATTGCTATAAAAACTGGTATATTCTCTTGAACATAAAAATGTGTAGAATCATCCCAAAAAGGTGGACAGTCCATGGAACACTAATATTAAAGGTCTCTTGAAATACATTTTCGAAGCATTGGCATGTATAATTAGTAGACTTCTTTTTAGTTCCAATGTTGAACTGTAATAAATAAATAAATCATATTCCTACAGAGAGAGATACCAGCACTTACTGAAATGAGTATTCCACATTTGCATTTAGTCGAGTATTAATAAAAGGCGGCTCATGAATATTCTATATTGTACGACAGATGTCCCCGCTTTCTCACCATTAACACTGAAACACGAGCAATCATTGCTCTGTATATATATACGGGGCTGAATAACTATATATATATATACCCAGCCCCATCAGAGAAGGAATTAACCTGTTTAATATCCCCCCCCCTTTAATTTGAAATGCATTTTGTCTCTTTTCTGTATTATATAGCTGATAAAAGACCTTAATTTAGCTACCGCCTTTCTGTTAATCTATTGATTTTAAATAACTTCTGCCATCCATTATTAATACCCCTAAGGCCAGGTGGCGTAATCATTTTTACAGAGAACATTTGGCCCCCGCCCTGTCTTGGCATTGCTATAACGCATCTGTTATCAGAGAATTCAAAATTCATGAGCTAATGAGAATAGAAGCCGGAACTTGCAACTTGAATGTTCTCCTTTGTCGTTAAAATGCTACATATATACTGTATATTTTTTAATTATCCATCCTTTACTCCTATGCAAAAGGCTACACAGTTGGTCAACACAATTGTATGTATACTTCATTTTATTTAAGCAGTATGTAACTACATAAGGCCATTTTTAACTCGTCTTCAGCTGGTTGCCCTGTTCGGAGTGAAGTACTTATCTAACAAAGCAGACACGGAGTGACTGACAGCCTGGTAGACTTGCTCTTACTCACGTTTAAATGTTGTCAATTCATACACATGGGCCGGTCCAGTGATGTCACAGCAGCTCACATGACTGCAATATGAGCGCTTTTACCTGTATTAGAGCCTATTTAGACAATGTCCTAAGGATGTGGGAGGAGCTTCAGCTGTGTAACGGAGCTGGGATGTAATACTTTATGTCTTGCCAGAGCTGCAGAGATATATCAGAGTAACATGGAGATATGTATTTACTTTAATGGTTCATAAATAAAAAAATGTTTTTTTAGTCACTGGTCCTATACATTGGACTCCTCACCTACACACAGTGGAGGCAGCCATTTTGTGGGCGGAGCCAACATTCAACCTATCAGTTCACTAGGAACTAGTGACAGGCACTGACTGAGGCCACTAGTACCCAGTGAAATGATGACCAGCATTCTCATGAATATTGTCTCAGTCGACAAAATGGCTGTCCTTGTTCCTCACTAGTTCCTTGGCTGTATTCTGATAAATATTGGCCACAAGATGGCTGCCTCCATGGTGGAGACGACGTGTAAACTTTAGCATCTCAGGTGGGTAAACATATAGAATATGTTGCAGATTGACATTTGGGTTATGTTAGCTGGGTTTAATCTTCTATGAGTCTGTTTTGGGCGTCAATATGGATCCCGTATAGAAGCAGACTCTATGGAGCTGTTGCCTATAGAAACCAATCAGATTCTAGCTGTCATTTTGTAGAAGCTACTAAATAAATAATAACTAGAATATGATTGGTTGCTATAGACAACATCTCCACTTTTTCAAACCCGCAGCTTGATAAATTTACCCCTATGACAGATACATGCTAAGTAAGGAACATACTGTATGTCTGAATAATCTGCATTATCAACTGTTTAACCGGTGTCTTCACATTTGCTTAAAACAAGTATAATTTTTCCTCTCCTGCAAGTACGCTGCTCTTTAAAATAATTCTTGGCGTCTTTCCAGGCACCCCGATCCCACTCTGTGTCCGTATGCCTTTCCCTGGCAATTTCACATTCCTAGGAAAGCAGCATCCCGAGGTTTATTAAAGCCAAACACACAACAAATGTCAGTGTGGAGGAAGGTTTGTGTAAGCGCAAACATAATGTGAGTGGGTTTCTCTGTGCTATATCCATACCCTGTGATGACACGAGGAGATGTTCTGAATGGGCTGTGACCGGCAGCCATAAAACGGAGCAGGGCTACAGTCTCTATGTGGACACGAGGTGGGGTGTTGTAATTTTTTTACATGTGTATCTTTATAATATAAATATCAAAATGTAGAAGGAAGAGGGGTCACAACCCGAAGAATACAGAATTTAAGAATGTGTGGGACAGACCTGTGGCCATTGTTAAGACTTTAAACATTAAGAGCAAAATTATTCACAAAGACCCACAATAAAGGGCTGACTAGATCTAGGTTTATCTCTTCCATTTATGTCTATGTTTGTATGTTTTTTATGTTTCTGTTATAGCTCTTTGGAATAACAAATCTTATCCTTCACTGGCTTCGTAATGCAATACTCATACCCGGTACCCCGCATTTTATGATTACACCCCACTTTATACCGTGCAAAAAACTCTCCTAATCTCATCATCATCACCATTTATTTATATAGCGCCACTGATTCCGCAGCGCTGTACAGAGAACTCACATCAGTCCCTGCCCCATTGGAGCTTACAATCTAAATTCCCTAACACACACACACACACACACACACACACACACAGAAACACAGACTCGGGTCAATTTGATAGCAGCCAATTAACCTACTAGTATGTTTTTGGAGTGTGGGAGGAAACCAGAGCACCCAGAGGAAACCCACGCAGAACATAGAAACTCCACACAGATAAAGCCATGGTTGGGAATTGAACTCACGACCCCAGTGATGTGAGGCAGAAGTGCTAACCACTGAGCCACCGTGCTGCCCAGGTGATTTTAACTGTGAACCAGAGCAGTATTAGAGCAACATGCTAGCGCTTCATATTCAACGATGGTTGTTTAAAGCAAGGAGCAATGGGTGAAGAGCGTTATAGGAACCCAAATGCTATTCCTGCACAAGGCTCTTTATGTTTCTATCAGTAAAACACCAGAAGCCACCGTAGGTTGCTTCTTTCAGAGCTAGACTATGCTGTACCCTCTAGTGAACTAAACTCTAATGTTCAGTAATCCATTTGCACAATGCATGCGCAAAACTAACATGCAGACGATATTGCCCCTTGAATGCATTTCTGATATTGTTTCAGGGTTCTTTAAGATACTTATTGTAAACTGGTGCGGGTTATACTAGGAAAATACTGAGACCTGTGAGTCCATCATCTTCCAGGAATCACTCAGCCTGGAAACAAAAGGTGTGGCCGAAAAACAAGATGTTTAAACAACACCCAAAGACAACAATGGCTTAAAACATCGGACGCTGTAGCCATTGTGATGGAATATCAGATTTAATGTCAGCGCCTTCTGTAAACTGGACATGGATAGTTATACTTTTTTTTTTAATTTAAAGTTTATTCTTTATCTGTGCAGAATATGTTAGCACATACTTATTATATAGTATAATAGGTACAGTATGAGCATATCTTTGTCCAGTGTTCATACTTTCATATTGATAGCATTTCCTAAGGACGTACCGTGATAAATGAACATCATGATTATTCCATGTTAAGCCTCGCAGAAATGAGTAGCTTTGGGAGGAATGGCTTTTAGTTTTCAATTGAATAGGAGTAATTATTACAGGAGTAAATCATACGAGAACAAAATTCTGGTTATAGACATGATAGATTGTTAGATTTTTTTTTTTAGGGGATGGAGGATCGCAGATAGGAAGAGAACAATTATTGAAACAATGAAGTTGATCTTTAAATGTTCCTTCCACGTAGAGTACCTTGAAAAGTGAATATTAGTAGCAATATTAGATGATATTACATTTCAATTTGTATTTTAGGGACATATATATATAAGCATTGCTGTTCTGGCGAAAAGTAAATATCAGCAGCTCTCCTCCAAGGTCGTCGGGGGCCATGGGGCCTGTTCTCAGGGCTGGCGCAATCCCTGGGGGCTCCCTAAGCGACAGCACTACCCCCTTCAGAAGTGGTGCCCCCCCCCCTTCCCCTTCCCTAGAATGTTGGCAGCATCATCTATGCACCTCAGACTTAGAGTGTGGCACTTGGCTGTGACATCATAACCAAGCGACACACTCCCAGCGTGTGACAGCCCGTCAGCTTTACATAATAATATGCTACCAGGCTGCTTCTCCTTGACGCCAGCGGACAGAGCTCCGTGTGGTAGCATTAAAAACACCGGATGGCATTATATCAGTCACTCAGGGCCTCATTTAGAGTCTGACGAAATGTGCCTCTAAGACGTAAGAGCAGGAGTGGGAGTGTGCCGCAGCTTGGTAGAGTATTACGAGTAGGATACAACACCAGGGGGTAAATGTATCAAGCTGAGAGTTTGCTGGCGGGTTTGAAAAGTGGAGATGTTGCCTATAGCAACCAATCAGATTCTAGCTGTCATTTTGTAGAATGCACTAAATAAATGACAGCTAGAATCTGATTGGTTTTTCAAACCCGCTGGAAAACTCTCAGCTTGATACATTTACCCCCAGTTGTATCCCACCCGTAATACTCTACTGAGCTGCGACCAGTTCCTGCAGCTAGCTAACTACTTGCGCCACTTTTTCAGTCTTTTTGACGTGTGTTCCGTCTGCGTCTTGATCCGTCTAGGGTTGTTTTTTCAGGTAGATACCCATAGTATCTAAATTATTCACGGTCACTGCTACATAACTCCGCGTTCCACCCTTTCCCTCATACTGAGGCGCAAGCTGTCGCAAGTGTACACTGCGTCTGAAAAGCAGACGGAACTGATGCTTACTGCGCATGCGCGTCAGTGGAAATGTGCACAATGCGCCTGAAATGGACTTTGCCTCCGACTCTAAATGAGGCCCTCAGTGTTTTAGGCGGCCCCCTAACCATTGGTGCACTGCCTGTTCTAGTAATGCCGACTGAGAGTAGCGTTGCCAAAGCAAGCATTAAAAATAGGTGTTTTTTTTAATAGTAACACATAAGCAGCTGAATAACAGGATTAAACCTGAGTGAATTTCAGATCTTCTGTTGCCTCAAACTGGTTAATGCAAAAAGCAGAATTTACAATCGTTCTTTACCACACTAATTACATATCGGGCTCTTTTTGGTTCACCTTGGGCCTGATTCATTAAGGAAAGTTAAGCAGAAAATTTAGTAAGTTTTCTGGACAAAACCATGGTGCAAATGAGTTTATTATTTTGCACATAAGAAAAATACTGGCTGTTTTTCCATGTAGCACACAAATACTTGATAGCTTATTTGTACACTGAAATTTAAAGTTGATCTAGGACATGCTATAAATCTGCCATTACATTTTGAATTTACCTCCCCCTCCAATGAAACATGCTTGTGTGTGTGTGAGTGTGTGTGTGTGTGTGTGTGTGTGTGTGCTGTAGCCTGTATGTAAATATCCCATATTTGGCTGCCCTAAAGCTTATTTGCTTGCATTGTTGTGGGATGGACGCATGCAGAGTAATAGACATTGGGTCGCACATAACAGATGATGTAACACGTACAGTTCTAGCCAACCCTGTCATTTCCTGTATACAGGGGGGTTCCACATTCCATGCCGCGTTACGTACTGAGCTCTGCACTATTCTCTGCAAGAATCAGCCTTTACACGCCGACATTTCATTGTTGTTGTAGTTGCAAACCGTAAAACACTTCAACATTTCTTTATTTGGTACTTCCTTGGTGTCATTTTTTTTGTGCACTCACTACAGTAGCTTTGCATATTTTCCATTGTAGACTTGAGTTATATGGAACATTGCTCGATTTTAAAGTTAAAATGTACCCTTGCCTGCACATAGTGGAGGTAGCCATTTTGAGGACTGGACCAGTGTGCAAGAAGATGCAGCCAATCAGTTCGCCGGGATCTTGTGACATCATTAAGGCAACCATTTTGTTAGCTGCCACTAGGTGTTAGCGGATTGCTAGACTGCACGCTGATGAATATTGGATCAGTCAACAAAATGGCTGCGGAGGGGGCAGGTGCACTTTAAAGGAGAAGTATCACAAGAAAATATAATAAATTGAACAGTCCAGTCGTACTGTTATTATGCTTGATTCAAAATGAGTAATGCTCTTCTTAACCATTTATTTTTATGTCTGTGTGTCCTCACAATTTAGTTTTTTTCTGAAAAGGTTTTCATTTTACATAGACAAGGTGCCAGTAAAAATGGGTGGTTGTTAGTAAATTCTTATATAATTGTCTTTGGAAAATATTTTTAGTGGTTAGCAACCCTAATGGTGATTTTCAGTTGGCAGAAATATTACATTTGTTTGGCAGCTGTAGAGATGCTCTAAACATCAGTGTGGCGGGGGGCTATAATTACATTAAAAGTCTAATACTTTCTCTTTTATCATGATTATATTTAATGCTACAATATGTGTGATACAAACAACTGATAAATAGTATTTATTATCGGTATTGGTACCTCAGGTAAAAAAAAATCAGCAATTGTGCCCGGATTTACCTTTTTGGTCCCACTAGGATTCCGTCTCTACCCCAAAAAGTCTCAAACATATGGTCTGTATAAGAAATAATTGCATGTGACCAGTAATTAATCATTCTTTTTTATGCTGACAGACATCCATAAAATAAAATAAAGTGATGATATGATATAACAAGTTTGTTCCACAAATCTCTGCATCTTTTACCAATAAGGTACAATGGATTTTACATAGAACACCATGGTATTTTGATTTATACCAATCCTTTGCCTTTTTTTCATAAGAAATACAGTGGTATTTTTATTTTGTGTAAAGAGCTAACACTCTATTGCTTGTGGCAACCTCTGCTCGGGTGTGAACACTGCTGCAGAGTGTAATGTTTTCTCATGTTGTGTTTTGCAGAGCAAATCATGGAGAAAGATCAAGAACATGGTGCACTGGTCGCCCTTTGTTATGTCGTTCAAGAAAAAATACCCCTGGGTTCAGCTGGCGGGACATGCAGGTAACATACAAACACATTAAAGTGGGCTGTGGTCTTTACGCAACGGATGCAGCCATTTTCTTGTCTTAACTGAGACTACAGGCTATCAATTCACTAGGAACCAGTGATAACACTGAGGCTCGTCCAGGCAGCCATTTTGTAGACTGAACCAATATATGTGTGACTACATCCTATTATTTCACTAGGAACCAATGACATCACTTAGGCACTTCTAGTCAGCCATTTTATGGGCTGAACCAATATCCTGTGAGAATATAGTCTATAAACTCACTAGGAACCAGTGACATCACTTAGGAACCTCCAGGCGGCCATTTTGTGGGGCAAATGTTCACGAGAACCAATCTCTCGATGTTATAGTAAGCAGTGGCTTCAGAAGCGGCCTTCCCACAAAATGGCTGCCACTATAGCGTGTAGACATAGATGCACTTTGGAACAGCGATGACATCATCAGATACACTAACGAGAGTCTGACTGAACGACTTTGTTTTCCCCGGATTTCCAGGTAGTTTCAAGGCCGCGGCCAACGGTAAGATCCTGAAGAAGCACTGCGACTGCGAGCAGCGGTGCCTGAGCCAACTAATGAACGACGTGCTGAAGCCTTACGTCCCGGCCTACCACGGGGACGTGCTGAAAGACGGGGAACGGTACAACCAGATGGAAGACCTGCTCTCCGAGTTTGAGACTCCTTGTGTCATGGATTGCAAGATGGGGGTCAGGTGAGACATGTTTAACATTCTGGCCATGAGCTTACACCATTCTCACTGTGATGGTCGGGGCGGGTTTGATGCAGAGATGATAGAAAGAGAAGCCCCTCAGACTTCTGAAATGGGCGTGGCTTTAACATAGGTGGGTGGAGCTGACCTTGAACGAGCAGGACAATGGTAATTGGCATGATGCTAGCAAAGCTGAGATCTCTCTTTTATTCCGGCGCATATAGACACATAACTAGAGTTCTCAATGTAGGCCTTCTAGTTTTTAAAGAAATTCTAACTTTCATTTATTTAGTACATTCTATTAAATGACAGCTATAATGTCATTGGTTGCTATAGGCAACATCTCCACTCTTTCAAACCTACAGTTTAGTAAATATAGCCCCAGGACTGTCCTGTGGGGTCTGTACTATTTATAAATCTGTGACCTCCACCTTTAATGAACTGGGCCTCTTGTGTCTCTCAAAGGGAATGTTACTGTGTTGTACGTAGTTTTAGCCATAAATGTTCTCTGATAACAGAAACCCTTTGCTCTGATTGTCTATTAGTGATCTATAAACAGGGAAACGGGGTAAAAATAATATATATCTTACGAGTGGGTGTGGACATTTGTAGGAATATGGCAGTTTGCAGAGAACAACTTCTAAATAATTATCAGCGTAAAAGATCCAAGTAAAGGAACAAATGTAGCTTTCACACAGCTCTTCATGAGACTATTTTTTGGGGGCGTAGTTCCACTTTAAATCATCATGTAGCAAGCTGTAATTTTTAATCTACTTTTGGTATAGTTACCTCAGAGTTAAGCAGGTTGGGCCTGATTCATTAAGGAAAGTGAGGCAAAAAAGGAGTAAGTTTTCTCCTGGACAAACCATGTTACAATGCAAGGGGTGCAAGTTAGTTTATTATTTTGCACATAAATTAAATACTGGCTGTTTTCTCATGTAGCACACAAATACTTGATAGCTTTATATTTACACTGAAATTTAACGTTGATCTAGGACGTGCCCAACCCCAACTATAAATCTGTCCAACATTTTAAATGTACCTCCCCCTCCAATGCAACATGGTTTTGTCAAGGTGCAAAGTTACTAAATTTTTTTGCTTTACTTTCCTTAATGAATCAGACCCGTTGTGTGGAGACTCTTTACCTGTTTTACAAGTCACGTACAATTTACAGCAACACATTCCTGCTGGGCGGAGATTGACTACAGCATACAGATCTATATAGGTTGTATTGTGCAATGGTCTGAACATACAGAATGACAACAGATACTGTAAATGTAATTAATCACGCAGAAGAAGAGAATGTACTGTGCATTTGTACATCGATCACATAAGGAGATCTGCTTCCAGTATCCATTACAATAGAAGGGATTCTGGTTATTTTGGCCAGACTTGCATAACCTAAACAGATATTGTGAATTGCGTCCAGTATATAGTTTGAGAAGTGGTACTGTGCATTTGGATGTAAATCTCACCATTGATTTCTAATCTAACATATAAAACAAAAAAGCAGTTGCCCATATAGACACATAACTAAGGCAAACTATTCCTACATTTACATCCAAAATACCGAGAAGTTGTACTATGTAAAGGTTGACACATACATTAAATAAAACAGATGGAATGACGCGCGGTATACAAAGTAATGAAGTCGTACTATGTACTTGGTCAATATGCAATAAGGGACTTCGGCAATTATAGTGTTATAATGCGTCAGATAGATTTGTGCTGTGGCTTGTTCTCAGCAAGGACTTAAATTCAGTTTGGGGAGTTGTACTAAATTCCCTATTTGAGGGGTGCATCAGCCGGCCGCTCACAGCAGTGCAGAGGAGCTGAGTTTGTATGGGGGCCAGATTATGGCTGCTGCCATAGAACTGCCCGGCATCGTAAGGGTTAAAGGAGCTTTCAGAGGCCCGAGTGTACGTGGGTGTGTGCCGTATATAGATGGGAGGAAACTGCAGTACATGTGTTGCTGCTGACAGTGATATCTACATCCCTGTGCTCGACCCAACCACAGCCTCTCCTACACACCAAGCCTTTATAATGTAACGTACGCAGGAGGATTTAAAATATATATATTAGAGTATTTGACACCCCAGTGGTTCCCCCACAAAGAGAGACGGCTACTGACATGAAGACGCCCCGCAGCTTCATGCGTGTAAGTGTCCATGTGATGGCTTAAAGACATCGCCGTAGACCTAGGCGGTGAAACGCGTCAAATATATTTATTTATTTATAGTTCTGTAGCCATATTAAAGCTGGGTGCTTTAATACGGCTCACACACCTCTCTAATACCCATATTACGTTCCAGTATGGGGTGAGCTATTCCTTATAATGCTCAATTATCCTAATGAGTACTGACGCGATGACATCGGAGCTAACAGATTATCAGCAATTACATCACCGCGCGGTGTTTATACAGATGTCATTTACAGGAACTATATTAACATCGCCTATGACATATTTTCATCACACTTTCCTTATTGTTATTTCTCCCATGGTGCGGAAAGGAGGGTGGATGGGAGATCTTGACGCATTTCTCTGCATCGCGCCCCCGTCCACTTCATGTTCGCTGAGACGCATCCCTGACCACGGGCCTCACCCTAATCCAGCCATCTGGTAGGCAACTATGTTAAGTACGAAGCTTCCTAAATTTTGTGCACCAGGGGGAACAACTCTATTACACAGTTAAATTTCACCCCGAAAGATGATCTAGGTCTACATATAAAACGTACAAGGGACGGTGCTAGAGAGAATACTGGTTTGTTTCGTGAACTTTGTATCAAGATGTGGGTGACAGTTTGTATAGACTTATATAATACACTGGACACCCTCGCTTGTTACATCTGTAACATTGTATTAACTTGTATTATAACGATCTGAGACACGTCTGTGCTGCCCCCAGAGGTCAGACAGGTGTTATAGACGTTGTACGAGACCTTGACCTACGCTCTCCGGCGTTTCCCTGGGCTGTTCCTGGCTTATCTGCGCAGCCCCCAGCTCTGCTTCCTGTTTGCTCTATAGAAACTCTTTCCTAGTGATTATAATTACACAGCTATTGTTGTGTGCTAAATACAACACTCTACATTTTTCCATTGATAACAAAACCCTGGTAGACGGAAAAACGAAGCCTGTCCAAAGGACATAAGACGTACGCCCACTCCTTCCGTACAAGGACCGGTCCTCAGGCACTCAGGACTGAGGCTGGGTACACGCTACAGAGAATTTCTCCCGACGCGACATCGTTAACGATTTTACCAACGACTGAAAGTCCCGATCAGCAGCCGATTCCTGTGTACACACTGTACACGTTTCACACCATTTACCTTCAGATCTGTGCTCTTCATCTGTCATAACCATGGGCTGAAAAGATGGTGACACTGCACACTCCATAGAGATCTATGGACACTGCCCGTCCTGAGTGACTGCACACTGCAGAATCGGAACGACATCTTTCCATCGTTGCATGAGATTTTTAGTCCGTTTATAAAATAAAATCAAACGATACATTGTGCTTTGGAACAATAATTGGTCATCATTGAAGCATGCACACCAATACGATAGCGGTTGTTTATCGTGTTATTGGCTGAAAACCCCGTAGGGTGTGCCCAGCCTTAGCGCAGATGGGAATGACGTCTGTGTCTAATTAGCATCAACTAAGGTGGTTCTTTCCTTCTCTGGTCCAGGGGAGATTTTTGAAGAGGCATTAATAAAGCAGTATGGATGGAACACCTGTGATTATCATGTTGTCTGTTAGATGCAGATGTCAGAGAGATGTGTTAATTAAATCACACTTTCTATATTATGCTCAGCTTACAGACAATATCACCTCAACTGTAAAAATTAACGAGTTAAATAATGGAAAAAAAAATATATGATATGGACAAAAGTCGGAGAGAGAGGGATATTTATAAATCCATCCTCATGGATTTTCCACTACACATTTTTTTTGTCTAATATTTGTAAGAATACTTTATGGGACAAGTGCAGGGGGGTGACGCAGCCATTTGTGTCAGCGCAGCGCAGTGATATGATTCGTTCCATCACGCTGTGTGTGGCTAGATCCACGATAACGTGATTTGCATCAAATCGCATCATCAAGGCCCCGCCCACTTTAAGTGGGATCCTGCTTGGAGGGTGGCAGAGGAGTCAGAGAGGACTCACCGAAATTAATGTGTATACCAGCAACTATAATCCCTAGGTCAGTATGAAAAATAAATCACATTGTCGTTTTACTCGTGACTACATTTAACGCCATTAAAAAAAGCTCTGGGGTGAGCGTCGCAAACAAGTAAACACAACAGGCGCATCGTACTGTAAATACACATGAGGACAATACGCCTCAGTTACTCACGTTGCATTTAGGTTCAGAGTTTCAACTGAACTGCAGCAGCCAATCAGGAATGAGCTTTTATCTGACTAGTGCAAATTAGGCAACAGAAGCAAGAGTCTGATTGGTTGTTGTGGTTCAGTGCAAATGTTTGCATCTCAGTGTTAGTAAATGCGTCATTTCTGCCTTTTTACCCCATGCCTCAAATTTCATTCACTAATAATGAAAGTGCAGGCTTTATAGCAGTAAAAACGGAGAGCACGGCTGTTAATAAAATGATAAGATCTAAAACTGTGTTAACGGTTTTTCCGCGCAGGATTACCGTTATTACGGTAATCCTGCGCGGACCGCGGGATTTTTGGCAGTCCCGCGTACGTTTTCGTCAAGTCTTTCAAGACTGTGTGAACTGACAGTATTATAATGACAGCAGATGTAAATGGATAGTCCAAATTCAGATTACTTATTTGTTTTTGCCCCAAATCGCCATTACAGAGCGAGATTATTGAAATGAGATAAAGGGATAGGAAGGGCACATTTTTAGGGGCAGAGGGGCCCACGAGCGTTTTCACTCTACAAATGAACTGCACATTTGTACCTGAAAAGCACATATGGAAGCTACAAATGTATTTAGTCAAAGTTGTAGTAAGGAACTTATTTACCTGGCGTGTGAGCTAAATTTTAACTATGGATTTAATTCAGTAGTTATGCCTTGTACTCCTCATAAATATAATGCAGGGTTTAATATCCCTGTGCTTTTTTCATACTGTCTAACAGCAGTTTTCTCTTGTTAGATCAGCACTACACATGCTCGATTTATAGATATGTCGCTTCTCAAACTGGTTCATGAGTCATTACAAAAATGACTAAATTAACTGGTTCAAGCATGTCAGAGCCGGTTTGTACACATTCACCCTTAAATTGAAACATAATGTTTATTAACAGCGAGCTTTAGACTTATAACACAGTATTGTTCTCATTTTGTAAGCAAACAGATTTAAATGCTTTTATATTATTAAAAAAATAATTTAAATAGAGTTTAATTTTTTTTTAAAAAAAGAAGAAACCTACTAATTTTAACGTTAAACACAAACAGGAGCCAGAAATTTTGAATCACTAATTTTAAACAGCGATTGTAGCAGCAACATGTTCGTGGCCGTCAGACCGGTGGAATTCCAGGGGCAAACGCAGGATTTGTAGAGGGGGGTTTCCACACCACACCACCAGTGGGCGTGACCAGCATGCATGGGGGCGTGGCTATAATTTTAGACAGTGCTTGGCTGCTCTCCACCTCTTCCTATCCCCATAATATACATGGGCAATGCTGCATGCACTACTGTTTCAAGCAGAGCCGTGTGAAGCGGGAGCAGGGTCCAGCCACCTCAATTATACCGTGCCCCAGGCTTGGAGGGGGGTTTCCAGGCACTAGGAAACCCCCCTCTATTTGCCTACGAATTCAGTAGAATTTCGAGCTGTTTTGACATTTTTGAGAATTTCTTCTACGCCCCAATAGATGCCTAACCAGAAAGGCAGTTCAACGGTGCCAATTGCACCTTCTAATTTTTTTTGAACTGTATACTTAAAAAGTAGTCTGCACCAATAACAAAATTGATTATTATTATTATTATCCAATTTCCGAAAATGAGCATTAACACCTCTATTTATGGTGATACTGGTTCTGCCAGCAAGTAATATATGATGTTCCTATTTTGTATTTTTCTGCCCCGGATTACAGATATATGAATAAAGAACAAATATAAGCACAGGGGGAAAATGTGCAACAGATTTAGTTCTGCAGAAAATGAGAGAAATGTTGCAGGATACAATCAGCTTTTATGGTAATCACACGTTTGTCGTTCCCATCTGTCGCCTGCTTTGCGGTAGTGCAGATTGTTTGCTCAGTATCCATCCTCGTGTTCCATAGTGATAGCTAGAAAACAGAAGGAATGTCGCCGTGGAATAGGTGAATCAGTGATGAATTTTAGTGACTTCAGTTTATACCTTTTATATTCAGACAAAACCGACTATGGTTTGGGTAAAATGTTGTCTATAATGTAAGTTGTATGTACTGTATGTAGTGTGTATATAGCCTGTATATATATATATATATATATATATACTTATGAATGTTGTAGTGACAGGCAGAGTTACAAATTACGAGACGTAAGAGTCGATGGTGCTGTTGCCACCTGCGGCCTGAGACCCCGCGTCCGTCATGGGCCGGTTCCACGTTTTGGCAAATTCTTGGCAGATTGATTGACTGATTTGTTTCCGTGTCGCTAAATACAGGACCTACTTGGAAGAAGAGCTGACCAAAGCCAGAAAGAAGCCCAGTCTCCGGAAGGACATGTTCGTCAAAATGATTGAGGTCGACCCCGATGCCCCAACGGAAGAAGAAAACCGCCAACGAGCTGTCACCAAACCGCGTTACATGACCTGGAGGGAGACGATCAGCTCCACGTCCACCCTCGGCTTCAGGATTGAGGGCATAAAGGTACTGATTAATTCTCATTTAATGTACGAGTAAGATATACAGAATGCAGCTAAAATATGGATGTTAACCCCTTGTGCCCATCTCCAAAAACTGAAATAGACAAAACATTTAATATAATACAGTCGTAAAGTTGGAGCACTGAATAATATACATTTAATTTGTCATAGACATGAAAGCAGAGGATTTTTTTTTTTGGGGGGGGGGGGGAGTTATAAATATATATGTTCTGTAGACATACAAATGATAAGTCCTCATGTTCGAGTCAGAAGAACGTTTGTTCAGATACCGTAACCTAGCGACTAGCGCACATACGACGACTCACAAATATCTGACGGCAATTAACGTCCACGAGCAAAAGTATCAAAATTGTTCAGATCGAACAGACCGTAGAAATATCCCCCGTGCAGGGGCGCATTTAAATCACCGCTGTCTCGAAGCGCCTGAAATTCAGTAAC